>NC_091479.1:18230756-18570542 GCF_036971445.1 Narcine bancroftii | reverse complement strand
ATGAGAGTTCCCTGATTGGCTGCATCATGGTCTACTAGGGGCAGATGAGAGTGCCCTGATTGGCTGCATCATGGTCTGGTAGGGGCAGATGAGAGTGCCCTGATTGGCTGCATCGTGGTCTGATATGGGCAGATGAGAGTGCCCTGATTGGCTGCATCATGGTCTGGTATGGGCAGATGAGAGTGCCTTGATTGGCTGCGTCATGGTCTGGTATGGGCAGATGAGAATGCCCTGATTGGCTGCATCGTGGTCTGGTAGGGGCAGATGAGAGTGCCCTGATTGGCTGCATCGTGGTCTGATATGGGCAGATGAGAGTGCCCTGATTGGCTGCATCATGGTCCGGTATGGGCAGATGAGAGTGCCCTGATTGGCTGCATCATGGTCTGGTAGGGGCAGATGAGAGTGCCCTGATTGGCTGCATCATGGGGGCAGATGAGAGTGCCCTAATTGGCTGCATCATGGTCTGGTAGGGGCAGATGAGAGTGCCCTTATTGGCTGCGTCATGATCTGGTATGGGCAGATGAGAGTGCCCAGATTGGCTGCATCGTGGTCTGATATGGGCAGATGAGAGTGCCCCGATTGGCTGCATCATGTTCTGGTAGGGGCAGATGAGAGTGCCCTGATTGGCTGCATCATGGTCTGGTAGGGGCAGTTGAGAGTGCCCTGATTGGCTGCATCATGGTCTTGTATGGGCAGATGAGAGTGCCCTGATTGGCTGAATCATGGTCTGTAGGGGCAGATGAGAGTGCCCTGATTGGCTGCATCATGGTCTGGTATGGGCAGATGAGAGTGCCCTGATTGGCTGCATCGTGGTCTGGTAGGGGCATATGAGAGTGCCCTGATTGGCTGCATCATGGTCTGGTATGGGGAGATGAGAGTGCCCTGATTGGCTGCATCATCGTCTGATATGGGCAGATGAGAGTGCCCTGATTGGCTGCATCATGGTCTGGTAGGGGCAGATGAGAGTGCCCTGATTGGCTGCATCATGGTCTGATATGGGCAGATGAGAGTTCCCTGATTGGCTGCATCATGGTCTGATATGGGCAGATGAGAGTGCCCTGATTGGCTGCATCATGGTCTGGCAGGTGCAGATGAGAGTGCCCTGATTGGCTGCATCATGGTCTGGCAGGGGCAGATGAGAGTGCCCTGATTGGCTGCATCGTGGTCTGATATGGGCAGATGAGAGTTCCCTGATTGGCTGCATCATGGTCTACTAGGGGCAGATGAGAGTGCCCTGATTGGCTGCATCATGGTCTGGTAGGGGCAGATGAGAGTGCCCTGATTGGCTGCATCGTGTTCTGATATGGGCAGATGAGAGTGCCCTGATTGGCTGCATCATGGTCTGGTATGGGCAGATGAGAGTGCCCTGATTGGCTGCATCGTGGTCTGATATGGGCAGATGAGAGTGCCCTGATTGGCTGCATCATGGTCTGGTATGGGCAGATGAGGGTGCCCTGATTGGCTGCATCATGGTCTGGTAGGGGCAGATGAGAGTGCCCTGATTGGCTGCGTCATGGTCTGGTATGGGCAGATGAGAGTGCCCTGATTGGCTGCATCGTGGTCTGGTAGGGGCAGATGAGTGTGCCCTGATTGGCTGCATCGTGGTCTGATATGGGCAGATGAGAGTGCCCTGATTGGCTGCATCATCGTCTGATATGGGCAGATGAGAGTGCCCTGATTGGCTGCATCGTGGTCTGGCAGGGGCAGATGAGAGTGCCCTGATTGGCTGCATCATGGTCTGGCAGGGGCAGATGAGAGTGCCCTGATTGGCTGCATCGTGGTCTGATATGGGCAAATGAGAGTGCTCTGATTGGCTGCATCATGCTCTGGTAGGGGCAGATGAGAGTGCCCTGATTGGCTGCATCATGGTCTGGCAGGGGCAGATGAGAGTGCCCTGATTGGCTGCATCGTGGTCTGATATGGGCAGATGAGAGTGCCCTGATTGGCTGCATCATGGTCTGGTATGGGCAGATGAGAGTGCCCTGATTGGCTGCATCATGGTTTGGTATGGGCAGATGAGAGTGCCTTGATTGGCTGCATCATGGTCTGGTATGGGCAGATGAGAATGCCCTGATTGGCTGCATTGTGGTCTGGTAGGGGCAGATGAGAGTGCCCTGATTGGCTGCATCGTGGTCTGATATGGGCAGATGAGAGTGCTCTGATTGGCTGCATCATGCTCTGGTAGGGGCAGATGAGAGTGCCCTGATTGGCTGCATCATGGTCTGGCAGGGGCAGATGAGAGTGCCCTGATTGGCTGCATCGTGGTCTGATATGGGCAGATGAGAGTGCCATGATTGGCTGCATCATGGTCTGGTATGGGCAGATGAGTGCCCTGATTGGCTGCATCATGGTCTGGTATGGGCAGATGAGTGCCCTGATTGGCTGCATCATGGTCTGGTATGGGCAGATGAGAGTGCCCTGATTGGATGCGTCATTGTCTGTTATGGGCAGATGAGAGTGCCATGATTGGCTGCATCATGGTCTGGTATGGGCAGATGAGAGTGCCCTGATTGGCTGCGTCATGATCTGGTAGGGGCAGATGAGAGTGCCCTGATTGGCTGCATCGTGGTCTGGTAGGGGCAGATGAGAGTGCCCTGATTGGCTGCATCATGGTCTGGTATGGGCAGATGAGAGTGCCCTGATTGGCTGCATCATGGTCTGGCAGGGGCAGATGAGAGTGCCCTGATTGGCTGCATCATGGTCTGGCAGGGGCAGATGAGAGTGCCCTGATTGGCTGCATCATGGTCTGGCAGGGGCAGATGAGAGTGCCCTGATTGGCTGCATCATGGTCTGGCAGGGGCAGATGAGAGTGCCCTGATTGGCTGCATCGTGGTCCGATATGGGCAGATGAGAGTTCCCTGATTGGCTGCATCATGGTCTACTAGGGGCAGATGAGAGTGCCCTGATTGGCTGCATCATGGTCTGGTAGGGGCAGATGAGAGTGCCCTGATTGGCTGCATCGTGGTCTGATATGGGCAGATGAGAGTGCCCTGATTGGCTGCATCATGGTCTGGTATGGGCAGATGAGAGTGCCTTGATTGGCTGCGTCATGGTCTGGTATGGGCAGATGAGAATGCCCTGATTGGCTGCATCGTGGTCTGGTAGGGGCAGATGAGAGTGCCCTGATTGGCTGCATCGTGGTCTGATATGGGCAGATGAGAGTGCCCTGATTGGCTGCATCATGGTCCGGTATGGGCAGATGAGAGTGCCCTGATTGGCTGCATCGTGGTCTGATATGGGCAGATGAGAGTGCCCTGATTGGCTGCATCATGCTCTGGTAGGGGCAGATGAGAGTGCCCTGATTGGCTGCATCATGGTCTGGTAGGGGCAGATGAGAGTGCCCTGATTGGCTGCATCATGGGGGCAGATGAGAGTGCCCTAATTGGCTGCATCATGGTCTGGTAGGGGCAGATGAGAGTGCCCTTATTGGCTGCGTCATGATCTGGTATGGGCAGATGAGAGTGCCCAGATTGGCTGCATCGTGGTCTGATATGGGCAGATGAGAGTGCCCTGATTGGCTGCATCATGGTCTGGTAGGGGCAGATGAGAGTGCCCTGATTGGCTGCATCATGGTCTGGTAGGGGCAGTTGAGAGTGCCCTGATTGGCTGCATCATGGTCTTGTATGGGCAGATGAGAGTGCCCTGATTGGCTGAATCATGGTCTGTAGGGGCAGATGAGAGTGCCCTGATTGGCTGCATCATGGTCTGGTATGGGCAGATGAGAGTGCCCTGATTGGCTGCATCGTGGTCTGGTAGGGGCATATGAGAGTGCCCTGATTGGCTGCATCATGGTCTGGTATGGGGAGATGAGAGTGCCCTGATTGGCTGCATCATCGTCTGATATGGGCAGATGAGAGTGCCCTGATTGGCTGCATCATGGTCTGGTAGGGGCAGATGAGAGTGCCCTGATTGGCTGCATCATGGTCTGATATGGGCAGATGAGAGTTCCCTGATTGGCTGCATCATGGTCTGATATGGGCAGATGAGAGTGCCCTGATTGGCTGCATCATGGTCTGGCAGGGGCAGATGAGAGTGCCCTGATTGGCTGCATCATGGTCTGGCAGGGGCAGATGAGAGTGCCCTGATTGGCTGCATCGTGGTCTGATATGGGCAGATGAGAGTTCCCTGATTGGCTGCATCATGGTCTACTAGGGGCAGATGAGAGTGCCCTGATTGGCTGCATCATGGTCTGGTAGGGGCAGATGAGAGTGCCCTGATTGGCTGCATCGTGGTCTGATATGGGCAGATGAGAGTGCCCTGATTGGCTGCATCATGGTCTGATATGGGCAGATGAGAGTGCCCTGATTGGCTGCATCGTGGTCTGATATGGGCAGATGAGAGTGCCCTGATTGGCTGCATCATGGTCTGGTATGGGCAGATGAGGGTGCCCTGATTGGCTGCATCATGGTCTGGTAGGGGCAGATGAGAGTGCCCTGATTGGCTGCGTCATGGTCTGGTATGGGCAGATGAGAGTGCCCTGATTGGCTGCATCGTGGTCTGGTAGGGGCAGATGAGAGTGCCCTGATTGGCTGCATCGTGGTCTGATATGGGCAGATGAGAGTGCCCTGATTGGCTGCATCATCGTCTGATATGGGCAGATGAGAGTGCCCTGATTGGCTGCATCGTGGTCTGGCAGGGGCAGATGAGAGTGCCCTGATTGGCTGCATCATGGTCTGGCAGGGGCAGATGAGAGTGCCCTGATTGGCTGCATCGTGGTCTGATATGGGCAGATGAGAGTTCCCTGATTGGCTGCATCATGGTCTACTAGGGGCAGATGAGAGTGCCCTGATTGGCTGCATCATGGTCTGGTAGGGGCAGATGAGAGTGCCCTGATTGGCTGCATCGTGGTCTGATATGGGCAGATGAGAGTGCCCTGATTGGCTGCATCATGGTTTGGTATGGGCAGATGAGAGTGCCTTGATTGGCTGCGTCATGGTCTGGTATGGGCAGATGAGAATGCCCTGATTGGCTGCATCGTGGTCTGGTAGGGGCAAATGAGAGTGCCCTGATTGGCTGCATCGTGGTCTGATATGGGCAAATGAGAGTGCTCTGATTGGCTGCATCATGCTCTGGTAGGGGCAGATGAGAGTGCCCTGATTGGCTGCATCATGGTCTGGCAGGGGCAGATGAGAGTGCCCTGATTGGCTGCATCGTGGTCTGATATGGGCAGATGAGAGTGCCCTGATTGGCTGCATCATGGTCTTGTATGGGCAGATGAGTGCCCTGATTGGCTGCATCATGGTCTGGTATGGGCAGATGAGTGCCCTGATTGGCTGCATCATGGTCTGGTATGGGCAGATGAGAGTGCCCTGATTGGATGCGTCATGGTCTGTTATGGGCAGATGAGAGTGCCATGATTGGCTGCATCATGGTCTGGTATGGGCAGATGAGAGTGCCCTGATTGGCTGCGTCATGATCTGGTAGGGGCAGATGAGAGTGCCCTGATTGGCTGCATCGTGGTCTGGTAGGGGCAGATGAGAGTGCCCTGATTGGCTGCATCATGGTCTGGTATGGGCAGATGAGAGTGCCCTGATTGGCTGCATCATGATCTGGCAGGGGCAGATGAGAGTGCCCTGATTGGCTGCATCATGGTCTGGTATGGGCAGATGAGAGTGCCCTGATTGGCTGCATCATGGTCTGGCAGGGGCAGATGAGAGTGCCCTGATTGGCTGCATCATGGTCTGGTATGGGCAGATGAGAGTGCCCTGATTGGCTGCATCATGGTCTGGTAGGGGCAGATGAGAGTGTGCTGATTGGCTGCATCATGGTCTGTTAGGGGCAGATGAGAGTGCCCTGATTGGCTGCATCATGGTCTGGTAGGGGCATATGAGAGTGCCCTGATTGGCTGCATCATGGTCTGGTATGGGGACACCAATACCACTGAGCATAAAAGACCTGCAAAAGATGGTGGTCACAGCCCAGGACATCACAGGCAAAACTCTCCCCACTATCGAGAACATGTACAGGGACACTGCGGCAATCAACAGGGATCCGCGCCACCCAGCACATGCTCTGTTTTCTCTTCTACCACCAGGAAATAGGTACAGGTGCCACAAGACTCATACCACCAGGTTCAGGAACAGTTGGTACCCCTCCACCATCAGACTTCTTTACGACAAACTCAATCAGAGACTCTTTTGCCCTTTTTTCCCCTCTGTTTTGCAGTCAGTTTGTTTACATGTGCTAGTTTAGAGCAATTTATTTTTTGCACAACCAATAAGTGGTAATTCTGCCTCGCCTGCAAGAAAAAGAAACTCAAGGTTGGATGTGATATATATGTACTCTGACAATAAATCTTAAATCAAAATATTGCTTGTTAGCAGGGAACGTCTCTGTCTCATTCATCTGTAAAGTCTATTTGCTGTGTCTGCACAGGTTGATGCCAATGCTGGCAGAGTGGTGCTTGCCTTTGACCAGGGAACAAACGTTTTTTGTCTCTCTCAGATGTTGTGGGCATTCGGTCAGATGTCATGACCCCCTGATGTCCCCAAGAAGCGAATTGTTTACTTGCAGGTGTCACTTTTAAGAAGTTTGGAAGTTTGAACTAGAATTTGTACCTGGAGAACTATGGACTGTCATTTATTTAAAGTGATGTGGAGGTGGTGCAGTAAAGGCTTGCAGAATCCTGTGATAACTGAACAATATATTGGAACTTAATCCATCGAGGGGCCAGGTGTTGTGGGCGCTGGATGGATGTGATCTAGGGTGGGGAACCTGGAGCTAAGCATCCTTATTCAGAGTAAGGGAACCCAGGGAAATAGACATGTAGAATCCATCCAATGGCTGATCCGCTATCTCAACACTATTATTCCTGTGCTCTTCCCTTACACTTTAGAACCTTTTTGTTTCCAGGATCGAATCATAGAGCCATACAGCACGAGTCAGCCCAACTTGTCTATGCTGGCCAAGTGTATTCAGAGACTTGGTCTTGACTCTCCTCTTGGGTGGAGAATTTGAGAGGTTCCTCACACTCTAAATTCCTTGTTACTTAATCCTGCCATCCCGGCCCTTGATTTGAGAGTGAAAGGTGAAAGCCTTGAGTCATCGTGATTGTTGTAAATACACAAAAATGCTGGAGGAACTCAACCGGTCTTGCAGCATCCATAGGAGGTGAAGATCCATTTACTGACGTTTCGGGCCTGAGCCCTTCCTCAAGGTATGCTGGACCTCTGGCCAGGGTCTGTTGAATCTGATGGAATAATTTTCATATCATTGAGATCTTCTCTCATCCTTCTAAAGTCTTACGACTACAGGCCCATTTGACCTTGCCTCCCCTGCCAAACCAGGTATCAATCTGCAACCATGTCCTTTCATAATCTGAATCGGAATTTATTGACATTAGCATTTCACAAAATTTGTTATTTTGCAGTAGTGTTACACTGCAAACATTTATATTTATCGCATTTCAAATTAAAAAAAATAGTGCAAGAAAAAGACAAAGTGAGCTAGTGTATGTGGTTCATTGTTCATTCAGAAATCTGATGGCAGAGGGGAAGAAGCCGTCCTTGTGCCATTGTGTGCTTGTCTTCAGGCTCTTGTGGGGGTCCTTGAGGATAGAGGCTGCTTTCTAAAGACAACATCTATTGTAGATGTCCTTGATAAAGTGAAGATGGGTGCTCATGATGTCACAGTCCACATCAACAGTTCTCTGGAGTTTTTTCTTGTCCTGACTTTTGGTACCTCCGTACCAGACAGTGATGCAACCAGACAGAATGCTCTCCATGGTACATTTATAGAAATTTTCGAGAGTCTTTGGTGACATATCGAATCATCTAAAACTCTTCATAAAGCATAACTGCTGGTGAATCTTCTTTGTGACTGTATCATCGTGGAGGCTTCAGGACACTCTCATATATGAAAGGATGCACTGACGTGAGAGACAATTCAGAGGAAATTCGCAAGGATGATTTTGGGAATAAAAGGAGCGGCACAGTTTGGGTAGTGATTGAGGTGGCACGGTAGGTGACAATAGACAATAGGAGCTGGAGTAGGCCATTTGGCCCGTCGGGCCAGCACCGCCATTTTAGATCATGGCTGATCATTACCATCAGTACCCCTTTCCAGCCTTATCCCCATAACCCTTAACTCCGTTACCCACAAGAGTCTTATCTAACTCTCTAACTCTCTGTGCGGTTAGCACAATTCTCTTACAGTGCCAGCGATTGGGACCAGGGTTTGAATCACACACTGTCTATAGGGAGATTGTATGTTCACCCTGTGTATGCATGGGTTTTCTCCCACCGTTAGAAACATACCGGGTGTTGTCTGTTACTGTGCTGTATGTCTAAATTTAAAAGAAAGGGTTATTTGAGGAACATTTGACAGCTCTTTGCCTGTACTCGTTAGAATTTAGGAGATGGGAGGGGGGAAGAATCTCATTTAAACATTTTGAATGCTGAAAGGCGTGGGCAGAAAATGTAGGAAGGTTTTTTCCCATGGTGAAAGAGTCTAAGTCAAGAGGGCACATCTTCAGGATTGAAGGTCGTCTGTTTAGAACAAAGATGCGGAGAAATTCCTTCAGCCAGAGGGTGGTGAATCTATGGAATTTGTTGCCACAGGTGGTTGTAGAGGACAGGTCATTGGGCGTATTTAAGGCAGATATTGATCGGTTCTTGATTGATAGATTCTTGATCAAAGATTATGGCTGGGGACAGTGAATGGATCATCTCATGATTAAATGGCGGGCAGACTTGATGAGCTAAATATCCTATTTCTGCTCCTACGTCTAGGGTCTTAGTAGTGACAGTACCTGTGGAAACTGCTCCTTGTTCCACTTCTCCTCACCACCCCCTCCCCCCCCCCCAAAAAAAAAAGCTGGAACTGTGTCAACCTTCTGGTTCCATTTAGCCTAATAAATAAATCGAAAGGCAAGCGGCTGACTTGTTGACTGCCTAGAAATCACTGAGGGAATGGGAACTCACACACACACACACACACACCTCACAAACAGTCTTGCCTCTGTGTGATTCACACACTCCAAACAGACTGACTTCAGTAACCACTGCACAGAATTTAAATTGAATTGTTGATGGCCACGTGCTATCTCGACCAGTCAACTCGTGCAGCAGGTCGTGTAACTAAAAAATAATGAAGACAGCCTTGCAGGGAGTAGTGTTACAATATGTTTATAGCCATACATTGAATATGGTTCTTTTTTTGCACTGTTCTGCCTTGTCCACATGAAAAAGAATCTCAGGGTTGTATGTGATGCCATGTACAATACAACTCCAATTATCCAAAATGGTCAGGACTGGGCCTAAGTTGGATAAAGTTTTTTTGGAGAACTGGTCATTTAAAAAAAACAGCCCAGTAGCAACAGCAAATCACTCGTATCAATGTTTAACAACAAGGAAGGCTTTTTAAACATTAAAATAGTGTTTGATTCTCACCAAAAAAAAATGCTGGCTGTCGCTGATCACCAACACCTCCCCAAAGCCACCATCGATCACCACGTCCTCCCAACTATGGCTGCCGATCCCAGACATGTCCCATTCTCCAGGGTGGCTTCCCGAGCCGGTGGAACACTGAACTGGCGAGTTGGCCGGCTCCCGTCTCCTCGACCCTGAATCTCAACTCTGAATCCTCCCCTGGGCCTATGGTGCTTGTGTGGTAGTAGGCCGAGGGGAGGAGTCGACGTTGGTGTCGAGAGCTCTGGTGTGCCGGGGAGGAAACGCCACTGAGGCCGAGGTCCCGCTCCTGGATGACACCAGGACAAGGGATTTTTTTCAACCGCCTGCTAATGGGAGACAGTGGTACATAGTTTGAGAGGGGCGAGTTAAAGAGAAAAGTCAATAGGGGAAGGCAAAGAAGAAATGGAAAGAGAGAGAGAGAGAGGAGGGAGTTACTTGAAACGAGGACAATTGTCATTTGAATTTCATGTCGAGTAAATTTTTTTGACCCCTAAGGACAGCTCAGCTCCGAAAAACTCGGATAAATGAGGATTTCAGAGAATCTGATTTTGGATAATTGGAGTTGTACTGTATTTACTCTGACAATAAATCTGATAGATGGACGTCCTTGAATCTGGAGGTTTGAGTTGTCAAGCACACGCATCCTCTGCCTGACAGGAGGGGGAAGGAGATGATGTGACTGTGCTGGGATGAGTCCTTTAACATGTTAACATCTCTTCCTGGACAGGGGGAGGTATAGGATGGAGGGGAGGGAAGTTTCCATGATGGCCTGAGCTGCATTTACCGCTCATGCTGTGACTTCTTCCTGCTCCAAACCAGGAACTTCATGACCTTACCTCTACATCAAAATATGAAGCTATTTGGCTCATTGGGTTCATACTGCCAGCTCTTGGACCCACCCCATATTGCTTCCCTCGAACCGAGTTCACACCCTTAAACTTGTCACCCATTATGCACAAGGGTCAATTTACCGAGGCTGAGGAACCTTCCCTCCTGCTTGGCCTTGGGATGTGGGAGTAAACTGGGAGAAAACCCACACAGTCACAGGTGTGCAAACTCCACACAGGTAACTCTGGCGGCCGGGATTGTACCCGTTTCCTTGTCGCTGTAAGGCAGTTGCTCCACATACACATGCAACGAGCTCGCAAATCAATAACAATGTCAAATTCACTGCTTAGATTCTGATAAATTTGTATTGAGATTATTTCAAACTTCTTCCTTTTCATTGGTCCTTGCCAATAATTTGTCATCTCAGAAGCCAGTGCCTCCTCACAACACTGCTTCCTAAGATAGGCATCTCAGGACTTGTAGCATTGCTTACCCTGGTGTTAAACAGTAAAGTCTGCACGCGCCATTATTGTAATGGAATAGACAAAGTGCTAGAGAAACTCTGCAGGTCATGCAATGTCTGTGTAACTGCTTCCTATGGACAACTGCATGATCTGCTGAGTTTCTCCAGTACTTTGGTGTATTACACCACTCTCCCTGTGGTCAGGCCAGTCATTATCCTCCAGCTGTCATCTCGGAAACGGATACTTCTTCATTAACGCATCTCCTTGTGTGTGTGTTTGATGTGTGCACTGTTTTCCTGTGTTACAGTAGTAACCACATCTTCAAATTGCTTTGCTTGCAGAGCTATTGTGCAGAATTTTCTTGGCTCTCTTCCCCACAAGACTTCAGAGCAAAATTAGGCCATTTGTCCCTTCCATGCTCTCTCATTTAAATCACAGCTGATATATTTTTCCTTTTCATCCCCATTCTCTCGCTGACTCCCTCTAATTTTTGGATGAGTTCAAGAGCTAAGGATTCCTCCACCTGCCCCACCAGCAGTCATGCCCTCTCGTCCCAGACTACGTACCAAATTTGAAGCATTTCATCTTGTGTGTGACTGCCTCTCGCAATGCAACACTCTTTCCCCCTCCCTGATGTATCACAGCGTTTGAAGCTCAAACCAGTGCCTCCACACTGCAGTGCCTCCTAAGCTGTGCATCAAAGGACCTGTACCATCATTTTCCCTGGTATTAAGCAGGAAAGTCTGCAGGTCCAAATGTGCTGGAGAAACTTGACAGGTCACACAGCATCCTTAGGAAACAATGGTATGCCATGTCAAAGGGCTCAGGCCCAAAATGTTGGTGAGACTTTGCTTTGAAATTTTCCGACTTTGAGCCCGAGTTCTTCAAGCCACCAAAACCTGCTGCTGATGTGATCACCTGGAGCCACAGCTGGGTCCACCAACTCCCAATGCGAGCAGCAAACAACACATCACGTGGCCCTGCACTCCTACTTTATTTAATTCGTTGTGATTTGGTGTCTTATTTAATTGCTATGTGGACAGTTACCTATTTAGCCCTCTGGATAATTAATGTGGTTTAAAGAAGAAGGTTTAAGGGTCTTGCGTGGGTCACTGAAACCTCAGTTTGCCAAAACCTCCAAGTGACACACATTTGTTGCATTTACAGTGCATGGTCCTTTTCAGCTTCCTGTTCTTTTAATGGCTCCAGTTAATTACAGTCATATTTTAACAGCACATTTAAAAGTCTCTCTCTCTCGCTCACTCTCACTCCTCCTGTCACTGGGGTAAGAAAAGCACCTGTGCAGAAGAAAGAGCCTCAGTTGAGTTCTCCTGATTCCCGAGGGTGGGAACTGCACTGAACCATGGCCTGATGAATCCAGTGGAAGGTTCACCCAGAGCTGGCGATGTGCGACTTCTTCCTGTGCACACTTGTACATGTTGTTTGGTTCATAATCCTGGATCTGGAGTTGATTGGCATCACCAAATTTATTGTATTAATTATATTGTCAATTCCTTCTTAAATAGGTTGACTTGGCTGGGTAACATACAGAACAAAGCTTTTTACCATATCCGGGTACATGTGATAATAAACAATTCATTTTCATCTCCTTGGTATTATCACGATGAAGGTGGCTTTTTGACCCATTGGATCTAAGCTGGGAAAATCTTCAGGATGTGGGTTGAAGCTGGAGCTGATTTTTTTTGGAGGGGGAGAACTTGCAAACTCCACACAGACTGAGGTGGGGATCGAACATGGGTCACTGGAGCAATGTGGAAGTAGCAGGGTCCTGTTGCTCCACTGTGCTGCCTGTTTATTTCCCCTGAAAGTGATGGTGAGCCACACCTTGTAGTGAGGAGGGTCCCACAGTGCTCCTGGGATTTTAGATCTCGAAGTCAGGATGATGTGCTGAACCAGCAGGCGATGGTGTTCCCCTGTGCCTTCCTCCTTTGCAATGGAGTAAAACATGAAAGTCTGAAGACAGCATGAATGAAGTAAAAACACAATGCTGGAGAAATTCAGCAGGCCAAAGGGTGTACATTATGTTGCAAAGATAAAGATACACCACTAATATTTGGGCTTGAGACCTTCATCAAGGTATGCGAAAAATGTAGGCAGGTGCTCAAACAAAATGGCAGGGAAAGGAGCACAGTTCCACAGGCAGGAGGTAATAGGTGGATAAGGGAAGGAGGGAACACCAGCAGACAAGGAGAGCGGGGGGGGAATGGCTCTGTGATTGGAGAGGGAAGGGGATGGGGAGAGCTGGACAAAAGAAGATAGAGGGAATGGGGAAGAGAGAAAGAACTGGGAGTAGGCTAGCAGAAACCAGTGAAGTCAATGTTAATGCCATCCGGATGGAGAGTGCCCAGACGGAAAATAAGGTGCTGCTGCTCCAGGTCTTGGTTTGGCTACGGACAGGCATGTCGGCGCAGGTGTGGGGCACGATTGAAATGGTTGGCCACCGGGAAATCCCTGTCATGGATGTGGACCACAGCAGAGGTGCTCAGTGAAGCGATCCCTGCGTCCAGGCTCTCTGATGTTGAGAAGACCACAACAGGAACACCAGCCTCCCTTGGAGGGGCTATTTGGGGTGTGCTTGCAGGGTAAGCCTGGGGGAGTATCTGCAGAACATTTTGTACATTGCATGCTTCTTGATAAGTTGTTGGAGCCGCACTCACCCAGTCATCACTCTCTTTAATTATGCTGTTCAAATTCTTTGGATGCTTCTGGGAGGGGTGGGGAGATGATCTGTTGGAGGGTGGCACAGAGGCTAGGCCATTGGCACCTTGATTGGAGTTGAGGCTCAACAGGGAAGGGTGGCAGATCGAATGATGGTTGGAGACTCCAGGGTTAGGGGCACAGATCCTATGGCTGTAACAGAGACTCCAGGATGGTGCTAATAAATACACAAAAATGCTGGAGGAACTCAGTGCAGTGTCTATCAGATGTAAAGATATATAACCAATGTTTTGGACCTGAGCCTTTCTTCAAGGTATGAGCAAAAAAACAACCACACAGGTACCAAAATAAAAAGGGTGGGGGGGGGGGGGTGGAGGAAAGAAGGGGAATAGGGAGAAGCACAGGCTAATGGGCAGAGGTCATAAGAAAGGAGACAAGGGAAAGACTTTAAGTCCATAAGATCTAAGAGCAATGTAGGCTGCTAGGCCCATCACGTTGATCCATTCAGCCCCACCTCCTGCCTTCTCTCTTGACACCCATACGATTCAGATACCTATCAATGTGCTTTACATATATCCTTGGTGAGAAAGAGAGGGGCAGAGGGAAGGACACACCAGGATATGGAAGGGGAGTGACACAAGGTGGGGGGGGGGGTTGTCTAAACAGAAACTGGTTGATGTGCTTTGTCTTCTTGGTGCCAGGGTCCAGGATACCTCCAAGTGGGTACAGGATACTCTGAGAGCAACCCGAGTGCGGTGACATGTAATTACACCACTCAGTCACCAGGGGGCATCCCAGTGACCTTGTATATCAGGCAGTCCAGAGCTACAGTCTAGCCTTCCAGGTTCGTCTTGCAGAGAGACAAGGCCTCTTAGTGTACATATTAGTTTATTAAAGCTGTCTTATACTCGCACTGCTGGTGTGGTTATTGTCAGTACACAGAGGTCATGGTCCACATGGATACCAATGGCACAAGGAAGGAGGGATGTGGTCCTGCAGGGTGAGATCAGGGAGCTGGGTGGTAGGTTGAAAAGCAGATTGCAACCCTGGATGGAGAGATTCAGCTATTTGTATCAATGGGCTATCTTCTGGAGGGGATTGTGTTGCACCTTTTCCCTCACAGGTCATTTTCTTAATCTTCTCTCTTCCAGTAAGGACATTGAATCTTCCTCTCCCATCCTTCTTCCATTTCCAGACCAGTGGTCTGAGAGCAGAGCCTTGGTGGACTCCCAAAAGTTACATGACCTCCTTGATGAAGGATTTGGTACTCCCCTGGTATCCAGATGCAGAAGCCCTGTCATACAAGGCATCTCTGTGCTAGTATGCAGTTATTATAGTTCCAGCGATGCAGGTTCGAATCCGGCCCTATCTGTAAGGAATTTATTTGTATGTTCTCCCTGTGTCTGTGTAGGTTTCCTCTGGGTGCTCTGGTTTCCTCCCACATTCCAAAGACGGATGGGGTTAGTATGTTCTTTGGTCACACAGGTGTTTTTGGGTGGCGCGGGCTCGTGGGCTGGAAGGGTCTGTTAACATGCTATATCTCAAAAGTATTACACTTGGAGCTTGGGTCTGAATTTGGCAATATGTGTGTTTGACCTAAGGTGGCAGCAGTGAGCTGAAGATAGCTGGACCTCTTGCATTGCGACTCGTGACTACCTAGAATTCACTCCCAGTCTCGCGTATAAATATATCACCGTATCCAGAGTTAGAACCATGTTTTAGAAAAAGCAAAATGACGTTGCCCACTAACGTTTCTGGCTTGAGCCCTTCTTCACGGTTTTGGGCTTGAGTCCTTCATACCTTGACAAAGGGCTCAAGCCCAAAATGTTGATTATGTAGCTTTGCTGTATAAATGACACTGTTTGACCAGCTGAGTTTCTCCAGCGTTGTGTTTTTACTTCAACCATGCATCTTCAGACTTTCGTGTTTTACTCAGTTATTCATCTTGTGTGGAACATCCTCCCGGGGTTATAACATTCTGTTCTGGAGCCAACAGACTCTCTCAAACCCCAATGTGGGTTTAATTGCCCACTGCTCTTAACATGTTCTTCAATACTGCGCTGAGAAGATTCCAGAATGAGTCATAAGGTCAGTGACAAACTAATGTTCGGATTCAGTTGAGGCACGTTGGAGTTCCTATGAGGCCCTAAGTCATAGGAGTAGAATTAGGCTATTTGGCCCATCGAGTCAGTCCTGCCATTCAAATCATGGCTGATTTGTTCTTCAAGAATCTCTCCACCTTTAAATCTCCACAGCTGTCTGGCAGTGAATTCCACAGATCCACCACCCTCTTGGCTGAAGAAATTTCTCCTCGTCCCTGTTCCTTTTATTCTTGAGATGTGCCCTCTGGTCCTCAACACTCCCAACACCTAGAAACACCCTCTCTGTATCCACTCTATTCAGCCCTTCCAATATTCAGTGTTTTGGTGAGTTTCCCCCCTCATCCTTCTAAACTTCAGTGTCCTGTAGCCATCAAACACACCTCATGTGTTAACCCAGTGGTCCCCAACCTTTTTCTTCCAACTCACATACCACTTTAAGTATTCCCTATGCCATAGGTGCTCTGAGATTAGTAAGGGATTGCTTAAGGTGGGATGTGGGTGGAAAGAAAAAAAATTTGAAAACCACTGATTTAATCGTGCCTCATTGACTCATTATGTGCACGGTTTCATAACTCCAAAGGAAATGGGCCAATGACCATTTTTCTCAAGCAAAATATTTTGGTAACAATTGGGTCCAGAGCAGTGGTTCTCAACCTTCCCTTCCCACTCCCATCCCACCTTAAGCAATCCCTTACTAATCACAGAGCACCAATTAGAAGAAAAAGGTTGGGAGCCACTGTGTTACCTCATTCCCCTGACCATTCTCGTAAACCTCCTCCAGACCCTACCCAATACTAGCACATTCTTTCTTCAACCTTGGAACACATTAACCTCCAGGTACTCATCCTAAGACATTTTTTAGATGTTCATAACCCCTCAGCCACATCACTGCTATGTTTCATTGGACACAATACGATCGTGCATTGCTATTCAATCACTTACCCTTTTTCTTCCCCCCGCACCACCCCCCCCCCCCCCCTTCATTGCCTGTGCTGACTTCCTCCTAACCTTTAGGTGGTAGTTGGGTTGGAGAGGGTGCAAAGGAGATTCAGGCTGACACCTGATGATAATGAAGTTTAGAGTTTATGCACAGGTAGTACTGGGGTGGGGGACAGGTGTTGGGCTTGGTTTCCCATGGACTGGAGACCTGATAGAGGTAAACGAAATGATATATGAGAAGACCTAGTAGATCCGAAAATCCGGACTGCCTGGGGATTGGGCCAGTCTTGATTTTCTGGATTCTTGGGCAGTATTTTTAAAATTCAAATTGAAGGAGGAATAAAGAACAAATAAATTTTGATAGTTCGTTCAATAGCAATACAGAATGTTTCAAAGCAAGCAGTTTAAAGAAAAACTAGTGGTCACTTGTTGCCGCTGTGCGTCTGGGCAATTTACACGTGCACACAAAAGCCTGCTAAATTTCCAAAGTTTTGAGAGTTTTCAAAAAGTTCAGAGTTTGGATTTCCTCTGTGAAAATTTTCTTTTCTCCAAGGTGGCGACAGCAAGAATAGAGAGCAAGTTGAGTGGTCAGAGGTTTGGAGGGAGATGTTTTACCACACTGAGGGGAGTTGGGAGTGAGGAAGTCACTGCTTCAGGAACTGGAGGAGGCAAAATAAATGGTGCTGCTACCAGAGCTGTTGAAATGGCTGCGGTGCCACTAGTGTGAACCTGCAGAGCCCGGAGACGCAGCGCTCCTCCGTATGATCCTACTGCCCAGTCAGACTGCCAAGAAGCTTTAAACGCCTGATAAAGGAGCCAATTTATTTTAAAAATCCTGTGACCACAGAGTCTGGGTCCAAGATGGCGGAATCTGCTTGGTGGCCTTCAGGGGGTTACAGACTCTGGGGGAGCAGCAGAGTGGGGCAGGGCACCTGTAATGATGGGACTAACCCCCGTTGAGGAGGAGGAGACCCAGGGGCAGTCCGCATGGAGGCTGACCAGCGAAGGGCTCTGTGCCTGAAGGACTCACACACAGGCATCGAGCTGTTGACAACTTGCTGGCGAGGAACCCTACCCCCCACAGGCTGCTGGTGCCTCTTGTCAAGGAGAGAAAGAGACGCAAAAGAGAGTCCCTTCCCCTTTAATATTGCGTCCAGTCTAATCCCACTCTATTTGTAGGATTTAAGCAGAAGCTGAAATCGCCAGCATGGCTAAGGTTTATTCCCCTGATTTCTCCTGAGAAGGTGCTGGTGACTTTTTGGACCATGGTACTGGCCCTCGACTCTTTAGTCTCTGCGTGGACCAAGGCTGTGATGAGTTCTGGTACAGAGTGGTCTTCCTGAAAGCCACACTCGTCATTAGCAAGTTGGTGCTCTGGATTGGCCTGTGACACTCAACCTCGTTTGGAAGGTCTCCAGTGGACTTGGTGGTAATTAGTGGAGTGGTTTTGTCCTGTTTTTTATGAATTATACTTCCTTGGGCAGTTTTGCCCATGTTGTCCTCTGGATGTCAGTGTTGTAACTCCTGGAATGAGATGTGCAATTCTGACACGTTGTGAATTGAAGTTTTCCTATACACCAGTACAATGCACAGATGCAATGAAAGTCTCACTTGCTACAGCTTCTTGGGTACTTAAAACAAACAAAAAGCACATATCCAGACAACAAAAAAAAACTCAAATAAATGAGTAATTCAACAGGATTAATAACAATAAATAAAAATTGAAATCAAAGTTTAAAATTGTAAAAGTTAATGTTCTCTGAAGTTACACATGAACCCTTGGTGAAGAGGGGAGCAAATATTCAGCCAGCGGAGAGCCTCGGTCGGGCTGCGCTTCGCTTGCAGCAGCTGTTTGAATGAAGTTTAAATAAGGTTGTGTTTGAATAAAGTAGTCTCGCCCAGGATGAAGAGCTGTTTTTTAAAAAAAAAAAATTTTTCACAATATGAACCATACTGATCAAAATACACACAAACATTTCCCTCTTGAATATACACAGTGTCATTTTCTCCCCTTTTCCCCCCTCCCTTATCTCTCTCCTTCACCCCCACCCTCCCCACCCACTCAACGTTCAACATATACGATACATTAAACCCATTAAACAATGTTATCACACAATGAAAAAAAACAAGAAATTTGTGTCATCTACTTTTACATACTGGGTCAGTTCATTTCGTCTTCCTCTCCTGTCATTTTAGGTGGTGGAGGTCCGCGGAAGGACTTCTTTGTTGTGTACAATGTACGGTTCCCAAATTTGTTCGAATACTGTGATGTTATTTCTTAAATTATATGTTATTTTTTTCAGTGGAATACATTTATTTATTTCTATGTACCATTGCTGCATTCTCAGGCTATCTTCTAATTTCCAGGTTGACATAACACATTTTTTTGCTACAGCTAAGGCTATCATAATAAATCTTTTTTGTGCTCCATCCAAATCGAGTCCAAGTTCTTTACTTCTTATATTACTTAGAAGGAAGATCTCTGGATTTTTTGGTATGTTGCTTTTTGTGATTTTATTTAATACCTGGTTTAGATCTTCCCAAAACTTTTTCACTTTCTCACAAGCCCAAATTGCATGTACTGTTGTTCCCGTTTCCTTCTTGCAGCGAAAACATCTGTCTGATACTGTTGGGTCCCATTTATTTAACTTTTGGGGCGTGATGTATAGCCTGTGTAACCAATTATATTGTATCATGCGTAACCTCGTGTTTATTGTATTTCTCATAGTTCCGGAGCATAGCTTTTCCCATGTTTCATTCTTTATCTTTATGTTTAGATCTTGTTCCCATTTTTGTTTGGGTTTACAGCTTGTTTCCTCATTCTCTTTTCTTGCAGTTTGATGTACATGTTGGTTATAAATCTTTTAATTATCATTGTGTCTGTAATCACATATTCAAAATAGCTTCCTTCTGGTAACCTCAGACTGCTTCCCAATTTGTCCTTCAAGTAGGTTTTCAGTTGGTGGTATGCAAACATTGTACTGTGAGTTATATTATATTTATCCTTCATTTGTTCAAAAGATAATAATTTATTTTCCAAAAAACAATTTTCTATTCTTTTGATCCCTTTTCTCTGCCATTCTCTAAAGGAAAGGTTATCTATTGTGAAAGGGATTAGTTGATTTTGGGTCAATATTAATTTTGGTAGTTGGTACTTTGTTGTTTCCTTTCTACGTGAATCTTCTTCCAAATGTTGAGCAGATGGTGCAGTACTGGTGAATTCCTATGTTGCACCAGCTTTTGGATGAAGAGCTGGTTGATGCCTCTCGCTGTTGGGGCGACTCTCTTAAAGTGTCTCCTTATCCCTACTTACTAAGTCTTTATCTTTATTAGCCTTAATAATATACTAATAAGTTATGACGGTGTCATGGTTAGTGTAGCGTTAGCACAGTACTGTTACGGTGCCAGTGACTGGGGTTCGAATTGTTTTTTTAAAATTTAATTTTGCAAGTTGCAAGAATTACCTGATTAAAGTAAACTTTACATAATTTTTTCAAATTACTTTACATTTTGCACTTTGTCTTTTAAATGGTTTATTCTTAATGCTGGTGTATTACAGTAGTTAGGCTTTGTAACAGTGAGTCTCACTTACTTATATTGGCATCTACCAAATCCTTGTAGGTTCTGGATAACAGGGATTTTTACTGTACAAGAATATTCATTATTCAAGATAAATCTAAGTGCAGCAAAGTACTGAATCAGTTGTGTTGACAGATCTTCAGAGGTCTTGAAGTACAGGTGTCTAATCTTTTATCTGGGATCGTTGGGACCGCAGACCTGCCATTGTTTGGAATCTTCCGGATTACTGAATCATTTTGATTTTGGTCCCTTTAAGCAAATGTCTCGCTCCTAACCCCCACTGTCCATCCTCCTGCCCCCTCAAGCTGTCCATCATCTCCTCCCTACATGCCCTTCCACCCCCTCAGGCCGTCCATTGTACCCCTTCTGCCTGTCCGTCGCCACCACCCTCCAACCCAGGCGCCAGACTATTTTGCACCCTAGGCTGTGGACAGTGCAGGAGGCTTACGACCAGTGCATCAGTCAGGTGGAGGTCGGGGGTGACGGGGTGTCCCGGGAGCAGGGGAAGTTCAAGAGCTTAATAACCATTGGATATATAGTAAAAAAAAACTATTATCTGGAATTCAAGCAACAGGCAGCCTCAAGCAATGGCAAAAAGAAAATCATGGAAAAAAAAATAGGTAAACAAAAATTGGGATTTGATTATTGAATTAGTTATCACTTTCTCTTATTCAGTTCAAGGTCGTACATCGGACTTGATGTCTAAAGACAAATTATGCCATATATTTTCTGATCTAAATCCCCGATGTGACAGATGCAATGACTGGGAAGCAACCTTTATTCATATGATCTGGACTTGTCGAGCTCTTGAACCTTATTGGAGGGAGATTTTTCGTGTTTTTTCAGTAATATTGTGTGTTAATCTTGACCCTTACCCTTTTAGTGGCTTTGTTTGGAGTGTTAGATGATATTAACGAGCTAGATCGTCAAGTCATTTACAACTCTAATGGCACGAAGTGCTATCCTACTTGGATGGAAAGATCCTGTTCCACCCACTAGCACTCGGTGGTTATGTTCCTTAATCTAGAAAAGATGAGGTGTTCTGCATTGTATGCCAACGGTTAATAAAATTTGTAGTCCTTTGATGGACTATTTTTGCGCTCATTAAATCTGTTTGACTTGATCATTGAATGTATTTATTTATGTACATGGTTTTTCCTTCATTTAGTAATGTTGTATAGATTCAGCAGAATTATACTACCTCTAATTTTATGTCAAAACATCTGTTTTTTTTTTTGGTAGGGGGTTAAAGTTCTTTGGTTTTCATTTTTTGTTATTCTGACAACATTGTATGGTGAAGGGTACATTTTATTTTTGGAAATGTACTTGTAGTCTTCATATTTGGTAACCTTGTGATCTCTGTTCAATGTGTGTTTTGATTTATAAAACAATAAAAAGATTGAAAAAGAGAGAAAATAAATAGGTAAAAATACAAAAGTCTAAAATTGCCGTGCCTCGGCGTTAGTTCGCCAATCATGCGACACGCAACCAGAAAATTCACTTATCCCGTGGGTTCCAGATAAGACGGGGTTTTTCAATTCTGTAAATTGTTCTTGACCCTTGAGGTGGTAACTTCTTCTCTGAAGGGAGCAGCAAGAAGTGCTTTGTGACCAGGGTGATTTGGGGGGTCCTTTATGGTCTCAAGGGAAGATTTACATGATGTCTTCATTCAGTGGGAGGTCAGTGCCTGTGATGGACTTGGCCAGGTTTGCCACTTTCTGTAGCCTCCTGCAGTCCTGGAAGGCATTCATGAGGAAGCACACATTTGTGGTCTGGTGTTGGGAATACCCCCGCCCCCCCCCCCCCCCCCCCCCCACCATTCCCCCAACCCTGCAGGTTGGGGCTTCCCTGGAGTTAGCAGTCACCCTGCTGTTGGATGTTCTCCATGGCTTGGGAAGAGGGGGTCAGGCTGGGGATCTGGAAGGGATTTAGCTGTGGGTGGGGCAATGGGAATTGAATGGAAGGGGGGAGGGGCAGATTGATGGGAACAAATGGAGATGGGGTTGTCAGGGTGAGGATCTACTGGAATCGTACAAGAGGGCTGAGGAAGAGTTGGCTGAGGGAGTTTGGGGGTATGGAATTGAATAGGAGAGGAGGGGAGTTCGGGTGAGAAAGAGGGGTGGGGAGGAGAGGGGATGAGGAGATGGTAGAGTTGGGGTGGGGGAAATGTAGAGATTTGTGGCGGTGAGGGAGGGGAGTTGGGTGAGGGGTCTCTTCTGTCTGCAGTGGTTGCAATACCACTGCCCCTTGCTGATGTGACGTGATGTGCAACGGTTGGTGAGGGGGATGACTCACACGTCGGGGCGGAGCTGAGCTGTAAACGTGGCTGAGACATTGGAAGCAGCCGCTCCGGAGCTCTGAGTGTGAGGCTGCTCCAGGGGAGGGGGAGGTGGCACAAGATCCACAGACATTCAGGCAGGGAACAAGCCACAGGGGGAGGGGGGAGAGAGAGAGGAGGACTCAGAGAAAGAAAGGAGGCAAGGGGAAAGAGAGAGAGACACACACACAAAGCAGTGAAAGAGAGAGAGAGAGAGATACAGAGACAAGCAGTGACACAGAGAGAGTGGAGGGGAGAGAGAGACAAGGAGAGAGCACCACATACATGCACACCCACACACTCACTCTCGAGGGAGAAAGAAAGAGAGACATCCACGTATACCTCAGGTGAGACTGGGACAGAACGAGGGACACCAGAAGTGAGAGAGAGACCATACTTACAGAGTGAGACGTTAAGAGACAGTCACTCTCTCTTTCACAGCACTGACACATACGCACAGACAGACTCGAAGGGTGGTGAGATCAGTGGGACCTGTAAGGGAACGGGGAGAGGCTGAGCAGACACGGAGGAGGGGGTGTAACGGATCTGGGAGAGGGTGGTGTCGTGTGGGGAGAGTAAGGGTGTGAGGAGGAGGAGGGAGGAGCAGGGCGTGGAGTGAGGGGAGTGTAGAGAGGAAAGTGGGTGTGAGGGGGAAGGGGGTGTGACAGGAGAGGGGTTTGGGGAGGAGGGGGTGTGTGACAGGGCACCCTTTGGTGTTGGGTAGGTGAGCAGTGCCCGGGCAGCGTGGGTAGAGCATGAAGCCGATGCAGAGATTGCTGCAGCTGCCAGTATCGGCCGTGGGGCTGCTGAGACCGCTGGGCCAGGAGGAGAGCAGGAGCCCAGTGCTGAGCCCGGAGAGTGGGCAGCAGACGTGGTACAGCACCGTGCAGCCCGACGAGCTGAGGCTGCTCAGAACCTCACCGGAGCCTGAGCGTCAGGGCGAGGTCACGGCTGAGCCTGGCCCCAGCACTCCCATCCGGTAGGAAGCAGCCCCATCACGGGGGGTAGGATGCGAGTACGTGGTTGGGGTGTGTGGTGTGGTTGGGGGGTGCGCATGAGTGAGTGTGTGTATACGTATCTCACTTTCCCTCGTGTTTTCCCTCGCTGCCCTCCCCCCAGCTTTCTGCCTTCACCTGCCTCTGCCCCTGCCATTCTGCCCTCAACTGCCTCCACCCCACCCTCATCCGCTCCTGCCCACGCCCACCTCCACCGCCTCCTCCCGTCCTCACCCGCCTCCCCCTTCCTCTCTGCCCTCCCACCCTGTGCTCCACCCTGTCTCTGCCCTCACCCGCTTTTGCCTCCACGCTGCCCTCTGCCCACCCTCACCCACCTCTGTCCCCACTCTTGCCCTCCGCCCGTGCCTCTCGCTTCCTCCCCCCATAATCTCTGAGATGGGAAAGGGCATGGGGTTCCCCTTGCACCCATGGAATGAGCTGAGACACTTTCTGGGAATTGCTATTGCCTTTTGGGAAGGGACAGCAAACTTCCACAAGGGGCCCTGATCTGGGTATCATTAGCCCATCAGATTTGATGGAGGAATTATCATCCCCCAGTTTCCTTTCAGATTTTCCTCCAGTGCCTCAGTCTACACAAGGTCACGAGCAGACTTGGCCATGATCTATGTTCACTGATAAAGCTGGTTCTTGTGACAGAAAGGCTGTGCATCAACAGATAATGGCAGTGGGTGAAATGTACTAGAGGTGGGGGAGGGTGATCTCACCACCTCCCTTCCCCTTGCTGAATTATAGTACTCGGGCCATTTGTGTGAGGGAACGACTTTGGGTCTGACCAAACATGAAATGAGGGAGTGGTTGCAATTATGTCCGGCGAACCACACAAGTCCACCATCATCTCGGTGTTGTCTGTGCTTGGGGTTCAGTGAGGTTCAGAGGAAGTGTGGCCCAAGAGCAGTCACAGCTGAGTATGAAAGATGACGCTGAGGGAGCCCTGCTAGGGTAGATGGGGAGGTAAATTGTTGCCACAGATCTTGGCCAATGTTTCTCACCACGCTCCAATTCCTTGGCCCATTACCGTGTGGCGATGCAGCTTCACTGAGATCTACAGCATGGAAGCAGGCCCTTCCACCCCAGGCTGAGCTACTCTCTGAATCGGCCATCTTCTTGAGTGTTGTTGGGGGCTGTCCCACTGCTTCGTCTCCTCAGCAATGTGACTGGGGTCTTGTTCGCCCCTCTGCTTCCACAGCCACTGACTGCCCCGCTGAGTTCTGGGGGGGTGGGGGGGGGGTCTTTGTTTTTTGCTTGCATCATTGAGTGTTACTGTGAGCAGGCACCCCAAACAAACTGTGGGGAGCAGGAGACCGGTGCTGTGTCCAGAGAAGAGAAGCAAGAGCCCACACCCTGATCTGTCTCTGTTAGACAGCGGCTGAGCTACACCACGGTGATCCCCACTGTTAGCTTGTGGTCCCTCTTGTTTGCAACAGTATGCACAGCAGGTTCAATGCTTGCTCTTTAAATATATGGCAGTATTCAGCAGTGGAAGGTGGGGGGTGGGGGGAGGAGAGATCCCTTCTCTTGGCTTCAGGGGGTTCGGGGATAACTCCGCCTGAATTTTATTTGTGCTGTCTCACGTGGCCAAACAGTACCTCTGCTGCCTCACCCCAGTTTGATTCTAGCTGCCACTGTTTTCTGTGTGGAGTTTGCATGACCTCCCTGTGACTGAGATGTCCCTGTGACATCTCAGTGACTTACCCCTCGTGTGTAGTTGTGTGGTGAAATCTTTGGAAAGGGATTGGGGAGATTAAAATGAGATAGGTGTAGATAGGGTGGATTTGATGGTCGGAGGGGGTTTCTAAGTTGTACAACCCTGGGGATCGTGTGGTGCTTTTATTTTCACATCATATGGTTCTGGACTATTCATGCTCATGAATGTACACTTCAGGAAAATGAGTCCTTCGGCCCAACCTGTCTGTTCTAATCAATTTTTCTACCTGAGCATGTCTCATGTGTCTGTGTTTGTCCCACATCCTTGTAACTCATCCCTGTTCATTTATTTGTCTGAAAGTCTTTCAATGTTGTAACTGTACCTGCCTCTACCAATTCCACTGGGATCGTTACGCCCAACTCCTGGTGAAGCCCTCATGATGTTGATTGGATAGTTCTGGCTGAGAACTTCACAAGTGAGCATGTCCTCTGCATACCGTCCTCCGATGGCATGACATTGTGAGTACTGCTCCCTGACTTGAGTGGGGTCAAGGAGCAGACAGAATCCCCTGTGAAGGAAAGGGTCTTTTCTCTAACTGTGATGTCCGATTGCAACTCTGATGGAAGGATGTACTTAGAACCATAGAACATAACACCACAGTAAAACAGGCCATTCAACCCTTCTGCTCTGTGGCAACCTATAAAACTAGCTAGTCCCACTGACCTCTCATTCTGTAACCCTCCAGATCCCTCCCATCCATGTATTTATCCAATTTATTTTTAAAACTCGAGACTGAATCTGCATTTACAACATCAGATGGCAGCTCATTACACACTCCCACCACTCACTGAGTGAAAAGTTTCCCCTTATGTTCCCCTTATACGTCTCCCCTTTCAGTCTAAAGTTATAACCTTTCGTATTTTTCTCCCCAATCTAAGTGGAAACATCCTACTCATCTACTATGTCTATACCCCTCATAATCTTATAAACCTCTATCAAGTCTTCCCTCCCTAAAAGATCAAGTATTGCATCTTCTCTTGTTGGTACCTTTACATATTGATGTAAAAAAAACTTTCCGGTACACATTTGACAAATTCCAACCCATCCAGTCCTTTTACTGTAAGAGAATCTCAGTCTATGTGGGGAAAGTTAAAATCCCCGACTATCACAACTTTCAGTAGGCTTGCTATCTCCCGACAGATTTGCTGCTCCAAATCTCTCAGACTATTGGGTGGTCTGTAATACAGCCCTATTAGCGAGCTCATGCCCTTCTCGTTCCTCAGCTCCTCTGTAGACGAGTCCTCAGTTCTGTCCTGTCTATGCATAACTGTGATATTTTCCCTGACTAGCAATGCTACACCTCCTCCTTTCCTCCCTTGCCCTCTATCCTGTCTGAAACAAGGGAATCCAGGAACATTGAGCTGCCAGTCCTGCCCCTCCTGCAACCAAGTCTCACTAATAGCAATAATGTCATAATCCTTGTTCTAAGACCATCTGCCTTACCAACAACACTCCTCACGTTGAAGTAGATGCATGTGTGAGACCATTTCTTTCCTGAACAACCCTGTCTTTACATGCACTGTATGACCCTCATCGTCCTCCACTTTACTATAAGTTCTAAAACTCCGGTTCCCCTCCCCCTGAAAATCTAGTTTAAACCAGCCCCCCTCCAGTTCAGTCAGGACCTCTTCACCCAAGTCATTAGTCCCTACATCGACTATGACATGTGGTTGCCTACCCTCCCTTCAGAGAATTGAGAACACGCGATCCAAGATATCAGATTCTGGCACTAGGGAGGCAACAAACCATCCTGGATAATCGATCTTTCCCACAGAACCTCGTATATCCCCCTTGCTATCGAATCCCTTATCATGACTGCATCCCTCTCTTCTTGCTCTGATAGACTTTATCTCAAGCACCTTAGCTCCTGGTCTCACCAACCATCCCACTCCTTTCCATTGGAAGAAGAGACCATCAGATATTCTGATTAAAACATCATAGATAAAATAGGGTTGGAAAGAGAGCTTTAGCAGATTGGCCAAAAGAACTGAGAGCAGATGTTATGGTGAAGTTGTATAAGACATTGGTAAGGCCAAATTTGAAGTATTGTCTGCAGTATTTGTCACCTAACTACGGGAAAGTTATTAATAAGATTGAAAGAGCACCATGAAGATGTACTAGGATGTTGCCCGGACTTCAGGAACGGAATTACAGGGAAAGGTTAAACAGGTTAGAACTTTATTCCCTGGAGTGTAGAAGAATGAGGGGAGATTTGATAGAGGTATACAAAATTATGAGGGGGACAGACAGAGTAAATGCAAGCAGACTTTTTCCACTGAGATGTTCTAACCTCTTTAATGTCCCTTCTCAGACATCTATGCTCCAGGGACAAAAGTCTCAGCCGATCCAAGCTTTCATTATAATTCGTCTATCATTCTGGTAACATACTCATAAATCTTTTAATTTAGACATACAGCACTGTATCAAGCCAATTCGCCCCTACGAGTCCAATTTACACTCCACTAACCTACATCTCTGGTACGTTTTTAAACAGTGAACACTAAAGCACCTGGAGAAAACCCAAGTAGACATGGGGAGAATGGACAAACTCCTTACAGACAGAGTGGAATTCGAACCCAGGTCCAGTCCAGATCGCTAGCGCTGTAAAGGTGTTGCACTAACCATTATCACCAACCGTGCCAGCTAAAACCTTTTCACCTTAATGAATTCCTTCCTACAGCTGGGTGACCAGAACTGCGCACGATATTCTGAATATGGTCTCAACAATATCTTGTGCAGTTGTCACATCATGTCTCAACTCTGATACTTTGTGCCCTTGCTATTGAAGACAAGTTAACACTTTAGTCTCCGCCAAGTGTTGCCAATTTAAGAAAATTCTCTACCTCAATACTTGTTCTAAACCTCTCTGGCGCCTTGCCATTTATTACCCTGGTTTGCCTTACCAACATGCATCACCTCACTCTTGTTTGAGTTTAATTCCATTTACCATTCCTTGGTCCCTTTCCCAGTTGACCTGGATCCTGTTGTAAACTTTAGATAACTTTCTTCTCTGTCCACTATCCTTTTGATTTTGCAAACTTACCAACCTCTCTTATAGCACAGAGCTCCATCAGAGCATTGGGTCATGGTTTGTTGATTTTCACTGTGTCACCCTCTGTTTTCCCAACTGATGAAGATGGTATTAATTTGCGCAATTATTCTGAGAGCTCATTGGATTCCACCAAACAGCTATTGGCATTCCCCAAGAATGCAACAAACAGCACAAAGAGGAGACACTGTGTTCTTGTGCTGAGATGTGACTGTGTGAGATAGCTAACGCTGCCGATTTCTACCCAAACCTTCCATTTGTAGGGTATTTGGTCAGTGCGGTGCTTTGAGAAGTGCGTCAGGGTGGGGACCAATTGTTCTGACGTTTCCTGGTTGCCCACTCAAACCCCAGACCCGCCACCCCCTGTCGGGGAATCCTTTTCAAGTCATGAGCACAGTGCCATAGAATCTTTCAGCATAGGATAAGGCCCTTCTACCCATCATGTCCATGCTAACCTTTGTACTCACCCCATCTTTACTCATCCCATTTGCCTGTAATTGGTCTGTAACCTCTGCCATGGTGATTTAAGGTATTGTCTAGATGCTTCTTTAATGTTCTGACAATGTGTGCGCTCACCACACTCTGTAACAGTGTGTTCCAGATTCCTTAGGGTGAAGAAAAATCCCTCCTCCTATCCTGTTCAAACCTCCCATCTCTCAATCTTGTACCAATACCCTCTGGTCTTGGCTACTCTTACTGTCTTACCCATCTATCCCCCTAATTTCAAATGCCTTCATCAGGTCATTTCTGGGCCTCCTTTGCTACAGGGAAGGACAGCACAGTTAGTGTAGAGGTCAGCGCAATGTAATTTGACCCAGGTTTGAATCCACCGCTGACTGAAAGGAGTTTGTACGTTCTTCCCGTGACCCGGTTTTCTCCCACCTTCCAAAACGATGTATATGGTTTTAGGTTAATTGATGTATTTTGGGTGGCATGGGCCCATAGGTGCTCTCTGGTTAGGAAGGTATGTGAGTGGGGGAATAAAAAGGTTGAGAACCACTGCTCTAAATTAAAATTAAATTAAAAGTTAATAGAAGCTCAGTCTATCCACGCTCTTTATAACTGAGATGCTCCCATCCAGGCAATGTCCTGGTGAATAAATCCTTTTTTTTTGAGCAACCTAAATTTTTCAAACGTAGCTTTTTTTAAAAAAGATTTAGCATGCAAGTACAGCTCGCAAACCTGTCAGACATTTGATTGAATTTGCCTTTACCCAATGAAGATGATGCAAAGGATTGAGGGGTTGTGGATAGTGTAGAAGGTTGTTGTAGGTTATAACAGGATACGGCCAGAATGCAGAGTCGGGCAGAGGAGTGGCAGATGGAGTTCAATCCAGATAAGTGTGATTAATGCATTTTGGAAGGTCGAATTTGAAGGCGGAGTGCATGGTCAACAGTGTAGAAGAACAGAAGGACCTTGTTCTCAAGTTTGCTGTGATGGGTAGTTAAGAAGGCTTATGACATGCTGGCTTTATTAGTCATGAAAATGAGTTGAAAAGCTGTGAGGTAATGTTGCAGTTCTATAAAAATACGGGTTAGATTAGACTCAGGATATTGTATTCAGTTCTAATTGCCTCATTACACAGAAAAGGCAGAGGAAATTTACCAGGATTGGAGAGCGTGTCCTATGAGACAAGGTTAACAGAATCAGAGCTTTTCTAGGTGACTTAATAGAGAGAGGCATAACTTGGGTGGACAGCCATCACCATTTTCCTGAGGGGACAGTGGCAAATACTAGAGGACATCTGTTTAAGGTGCTGGGAAAAAAGTTTAGGGGAGATGTCTTTTTACACCCAGAGTAGTGGGTGCTTTGGCAGTGGAGTCTGGTACCATAGGGAAATTTAAAAGAAAAATAGAGGGCCATGCATGTGAGGTCTGCGCTCAGAAATATAATGTTGATGGTCCAAGTCACTCCGTACCAATGACCTCTGGCCTCATTGCTTTGGAAGCGATTCCCAAAGGAGCCATTGATGGGCAGGATGCTGGAATCCCCCTCTGCATCCAGAGTGAGATGAGGCCGAGGTGGCTGGCAGTGAACCCTCAGGCTATGGTTTCCCCAAACCAGGGCAGTCAACATTCCAGGACCTCTGGATTCATTAGGAATTCCTCATGGAGGGTTGTGGGGGAGGGGTAGAAAGAAAAATGTTAGTAAGAAAGGATGGGAAGTTGTGCTGCTTCGGAATTTGGGGACCCTGCAGGAATTTGCAACCCATGCATGGGATTGCTGTGTTTCCCACCAAGGGACTCACGGCTAATTCAGTGGAAGGACCTGTCAAAAGAAATCGTGACAGAGTTGTGGAGAAGCATTGGCTCCATATTGGAAACTTTTGAAGTGGGCACCAGGCGGATGTTTAAAAGATATATGGATTGACAGTCTTAGAAGGATATGCAGTCAAATGGGATGATCACAGAAAGCCATCTTGGTCAGCATGGAGGTGATGGGCTGAAGGGTGTGTTCCAAGCCTTTGATTATGATAAGGGCATTTTGGGCAGGTTTGGGTGAGACAGGGGTGGGGGAGGACAGGACGGGTGTAAGGGAGAGTGGCCGCATCTGACACTGATGAGCCAAGCTAAAAGTGTGCCGGAGGTTCTGGAGTCAGCAGACTCTGCAACCTGTCATTTCTCGGTGGAGAGCATCAGCGAATGAGAACCCTTCCCATACCAGCGCAAGGGCCTTGTTTTACCGCATCTTGTCACAGGAATGTTATGGCAGGAGGGATGCCTTGCAAACTACTTTCGCTGGCTGAGTGTTTACCTTGCTGAGGCCTGGAGTGAGTGGGAGAGGGATGTGTGCAGTGTCTGTGAGCTTTGTGTCAGGGTCAGATGTGTGTAGGAGGTGGGTGATTCCCACTGTATCTTCGCACAGATTCGACATTCAAGGTCAAAGACTTCACTGAAGATGCTTATTTGTCAAGTCCAGCGTAAACATCTTGGATTTACATTGAATAAAAGAGCTGGAATGAGGTTTTGGGTTCTTCTGGTGAGACAGAAACCTTGAATGGGAAGAGCATTCGGAAGTCCCTTTGGCCTACTTTTTCTGGGTTAGCTCCTTGAAAGTCTAGTCTTTCTCCCAGCCCTTGCCTACTAAGTTTCCTTTGTCATGATTTAGAAAATCATTCTGAAGTCCGTTTGCAGTGTCCCCATGAGCAGTCCACTCATCTCAAGAAATTAAAGTCTTCTCACTGCTGCACTTTACCAATATAAACTTTTAGTGTCCCGTGACTGACCTTCCTGGCGCTGGAAACTCTCATTCACTCTCTCTAAATGGTTTGTAATGATCACCACCTCCGTTAAATCTGCCTCCACCTCCATGCAAGATCCCCCATTTGTAGAGCCAGAAAGCACAGGGGAGGTCATTCAGGCCATTGCTCCTTTTCCACCATTGTATGTTTGGCCTGGAAGTCAGCCTGAAGAAAACTGAGGTCCTCCATCAGCCAGCTCCCCACCATGACTACCAGCCCCCCCACATCTCCATCGGGCACACAAAACTCAAAACTGTCAACCAGTTTACCTATCTCGGCTGCACCATTTCATCAGATGCAAGGATCGACAATGAGATAGACAACAGACTCGCCAAGGCAAATAGCGCCTTTGGAAGACTACACAAAAGAGTCTGGAAAAACAACCAACTGAAAAACCTCACAAAGATAAGCGTATACAGAGCCGTTGTCATACCCACACTCCTGTTCGGCTCCGAATCATGGGTCCTCTACCGGCACCACCTACGGCTCCTGGAACGCTTCCACCAGCGTTGTCTCCGCTCCATCCTCAACATCCATTGGAGCGCTTACATCCCTAACGTCGAGGTACTCGAGATGGCAGAGGTCGACAGCATCGAGTCCACGCTGCTGAAGATCCAGCTGCGCTGGATGGGTCACGTCTCCAGAATGGAGGACCATCGCCTTCCCAAGATCGTGTTATATGGCGAGCTCTCCACTGGCCACCGTGACAGAGGTGCACCAAAGAAAAGGTACAAGGACTGCCTAAAGAAATCTCTTGGTGCCTGCCACATTGACCACCGCCAGTGGGCTGATAACGCCTCAAACCGTGCATCTTGGCGCCTCACAGTTTGGCGGGCAGCAACCTCCTTTGAAGAAGACCGCAGAGCCCACCTCACTGACAAAAGGCAAAGGAGGAAAAACCCAACACCCAACCCCAACCAACCAATTTTCCCCTGCAACCGCTGCAATCATGTCTGCCTGTCCCGCATCGGACTTGTCAGCCACAAACGTGGACGTGGACTTTTTACCCCCTCCATAAATCTTCGTCCGCGAAGCCAAGCCAAAGATATCTATCTAACCCCAGAATTTCGAAGCATCTCTCACTTCCTAGCTTGAATATATTCAGTGCCTGAGCATCTAGGGGGAGAGAATTCCAAAAGATTCCCCATCCACTGAGAGAAGGAAATTCTTCTAATCTTTGTCCTGAATCATGGACCTCTTGTTTTGGGGGTTCTGACCCTGTGTCTAGACACGCCATCCTTTTCAAGCCCCATAGAAAGTTGAATGTTTCAATACCTCTCATTCTCCTGAAACTCAGCCGATCCTGCATCATATCTCCTCATTGCCCAAACAATCAGCCTGATCATAAATAACCAGTTTATTGTTACGTGTGCTGAGGTGTAGTGAGGAAATTTGTTGTGTGAGCAGGCCAGCTTGTCAACCCATACATAGCACAATCAAGGAGGTGCAGAGAGAGGTTAGTTTTACTGGTATGAGGTTCATTCAGGATTCCTATAGCAGCAGGAAATAAAGTGGCCTTGAACCTGGTGTCGCTCATGAATCTTTTGCGATAGGAGGAGGGGGATTTGGAGTGTGGCCAGGGTGGAGCGTCTTCTAATGTGTTGACTTTACTCAGGGACAGCAAGAAATGAGGGGCAGAGGAGGATTAGTGTGGTGGTGTGAGCTGCATTCATAACTCCAGAATGGGAAGCCAGGGTAGTGGTATGATGATGGTGTTTTCAGGTGGCTGAATGATTGTGCAGGGAGTGGAGGGATACGGTCATGTGCAGGCAGAGGACACGGTTTAATTTAGTATCTGATTCATCATATTTAGCATCGTATTCATCACAGGTAGACTTGGTGGGCCCATTCCTGTGCTGTTCTGTTCCATCTGGTCAGGCATTTGAGTTGAGAGATGGGACCTCCCAATGGGAGGCAGTTCCCATTTTAGCTGAGAGTGTCGGCCTGCATTCTGCGCTGAGACTCTGGAGTAGCATATGGGCCCGGCTCCGGATGACAGTTAGCTGTTAGTGTGAGGAGAGTGAGTGACTCAGGAGCAGATTTTTCCATGGGTACTACCTGCATTATTAACGTTTGGTGTTGGATAGCAAGGCCTCTCACAGTCACTGTAGCTTTCTCTACAGCAGGGAGATCGATTACAGCTTTGGGAATGGAGAAATTGTGTCTGGCCTTTGAATACTGTTGGCAGGATGTTTTGAATTCTGTGCCAATGCTGTCAGCTGATCCTGTACTCGAGGGACACCTCTCCATTCCAGCCACTGACAGCTTAATGATGAAAGCAGTGCAGCCAGGCGAGGCTAGGGCGCTAGCTTCTGGTAACATCAGAGCAGACTGAAACACCAGAAGTGATGGAAGGTGCCACAGTTTGCATAGGGCGACCATTGCTAGAGGGATTGAATTTAGAAGCAGGGAAGTTATGTTACACTGCAACCGTACAAGGTATCTGGAGTACTGTGTGTAGTTCTGGTCTCCTTAATTAGGGAAGGATGTACTGGCCTTGGAGGTGGTGCAGAGGAGATTCACTAGGTTGATTCCAGAGAAGAGGAGGAGTTAGCCTATAAGGAGAGATTGAGTCGTCTGTGATTGTACTTACTGGAATTTAGAAGAATGAGAGGGGATCTGATAGAAACGCATAAATTTATATAAGATAGAGGGAGGTAAGTTGTTTCCACTGGTGGTGGAGACTGGCCTCAAGATTTGGGGGACCTAGCCTCAAGATTCAGGGTAGTAGATTTATGACAGATGAGAAGGAACTGCTTTTGCTAGAGGGTGGTGAATCTGTGGAATTCGCTGCCCGTTGAAGCAATGGAGGCGACCCCAGTGAATATATTTAAGACAAGGTTGGACAGATTTTTTTCATAGGCGGGGAATTAAGGGATCTGGGGGGAAAAAGGCAGATAGGTAGTGATGAGCCTCTCATCAGATCACCCATGATGTCATTGAATGGCGGAGCAGGCTGGATGGCCGACTCCTCCTATTTTGTACATTCTTATGTTCTTATTCTCAATGGGCCCTAAGGCCCCCCCGGGAGAGGGGGGGGCACACATTTAAATAAAAGCCTGATTTTGGTTTCATCTCACGTAACATAAATATTTTTAATGTAGTCGGTAGGAGAGAAGTAGGGAAGAAACCAAAATTTAACTGCTTCATGTGTAAGGAGGGCCCATAAACTTTGAGCGAAATCCTGGGGGGGTGGGGGGGATGCGGCACAGCCAAAAAAAAGATTAAGAATGACTGGGGTGGAGGTTAACGTGATGATAGAATCCGTCACTGTCTGTAAGTAGTTGGTACGTTCTCCCTGTGGGTTTTCCCCAGGTGCTCCGATTCCCTCCCACCCTCCAAAAATATGTGGGGTTTGTAGGTTAATTGGTGGGACGGACTTGTGGCCGTGAGGGCCCGTTATCATGCGGTACCCCTAAAGATTTAAATTAAACTCAGCAGATCATGTCGCATTCGCAGGGAGTAAAAAGCAGTCCATGTTTCGGGCCTGAACCCTTCATCAGGAAGAGTAGCAAGGGTATTTTAAAATGTTACAGTTCTCCTGGAGATGGTGTGCTGCCAGTTATGTTTATCAGATCAAAACAAAATCTTGTGCCAAGTTCGTGAACAAATCTGATGCTTGGGCTTTTTCCGATGAAGATTCTCTTGCACACATTCGGCCCTCGAAACTGGGTGTGGTCTACAGTAGTGAAATACAAAAGTCTGCAGATGCTGCGATTGTAGAAAAAAACACAGAAATGCTGGAGGAGCTTGGCTGGTCTTGCAGCCTCCAGAGGAGGTGAAGATATATTACCCATGTTTTGGGCCTTAGCCCTTCAAGAAATAAGCAGAGAACAGGAAAGGGTCAGAATAAAGGCTAGCAGGGGGAGGAGTCCAGCTCCCACAGAGGTCACTGACCCAGCTGAAAGAAGGCAGGATCAGTGCAATGTTGACCCATTCCTCTTGAACCTGCACCGTTTTTGCTCCCATCCGCTGCACTGTTCGAGGTCACTGCCAGGTCCTCGATGCCACCCAAGGCCGGGAGGTCTCAGCGGGTCAGGCAGAACCTCTGGAGGCAAACGGTGCAAGTTGAGATTTAGGCTCCACACCCTGCATGGGGAAGGAGAGGGAAGGACAAATCTTGAACAAGGGAGAGGTGTGTCCTGCTGTATATGGGTTGTGTTTCCTGCCTCTTCCTCCCTAATGCAGGATCTGGACCCAAAATGTCGATTTGCCGCCATAGATTTTTCTAAAATTTAATTTAGACAGGCCCTTCCGGCCCACAAGCCCGTGCCGCCCCAATTAACCTACGACCCCCGTGCGTTTTGAAGGGTGGGAGGAAACCAGAGCACCTGCAGGAAGCCCAAGCAGACGTGGTGAGAACGTACAAACTCTTTGCAGACATTGCTGGATTCCAACATGTGCTGGTGCTAAAGCAGTATTGTGCTAAACTGTACTGACTCGTGTATAAGTCTTCCCAGCATTGTTTATTCCGGATTCCAGCATCTCGTCAGGCCTATTGAAGCATGTTTACAGGCTGTGATTCTGGAAGCCTGATGAAGATTCGTTACAACGCAGTAGGAGGCCATTCTGCTCATTGGGTTTACGCTGGCTCACAGTACCATTCCACCTCCCTATTTCTCTGTGATCCTTATTTCTGCTCTCATTTGGCTCATTTACTGCCTCGTCAAACTGACGAGCAATTGGCAGGTGACTTTCAACCAGCCAGCATATCTGGGAGTGCCAGTAATGCAGAAGCCCTTCTCGAGGTCTTGCCATGTTAAGTGGTGGGAGAGCGACTGCCAAGTGTGCAGGCTTCATTGAAGCCAGGCTACACATTATATTGGCCATCCATCGTCTTTCTTGGTCATCTTTTACAAAGCCTGAGACCTGTGCTACAAACAGTGTCAATATTTGTAAATTGCTGGAATGCCTATATTTTTTTTCAAATTTAGACATACAGCACAGAAACAGGCACTTTTGCCCCATGCTGCACAATTACACCCAAATAACCTACACCCCCGCTAGGTTTTGAGAGGTGGGAGGAAACTGGAGCCTCTGTGGAAAACTCATGCAAACACGGGGGGAATATACAAACTTCTTACAGACAGCGCGGGATTCAAACCCCTATCCCAATCGCCTTTACAGCCGTTTCTTTGATTAAAATCTGGGGGAGGGGGTCTCAAATCCAATATTCGAGCTGTGCATAGCCATTAACCTTTGGGTTGCAGTGGTACGGCAAGCAGAGCCGCTGCATCCCAGCAGTGGAGATGTGGGTTCAATCCCGGGGCTCTGCCTGTGCAGAGTTTTTTGCATGTTGTCCCTGCGACTGCATGGGCTCTCTTTCCCCCCAACCCCACCCCCCACCGCCACCACACTCCGGTCTCCTCTCATATCCCAAAGGTGTGAGGGTCCGTGAGATAGTTAGCTGCTGTCAGCATGTAGGTGAGGGGTGGAATCTTGGGAAGACTTGATGAGATTCTAGAGCAAATAAAAAACAAGTCAGGGTTAAAACATGGGTGCTTGATAGTCGCTGTGGGCTGAAAGGCCTGTTTCTAATAAACAATTCACACCGTGCTCGAGAAACTTTGCAGGACACACAGATTCCTTGGAAAGCAATAGGCAGTCAAGATTTCTGGCCTGACCCCTTCATGGTTATGAGCAAAATACAGACAGGCCCTGAATAGAAAGGTGGGTGGTAGGGGGAGGGGAGGAGGGGGGCAGGGGGAGGAGCAAGAGGATAGGCAAACAGGTAAGAGGTGGATAAAGGTGGGAGGGTAGAAGAGAAGTGATGGGGGGGGGGGTAACTCCAGAATGGAGAGAGAAAAGAAGGGGGGTGCAGGAGTTGGAGGAAAGGAGATAGAAGGATGGAGGAAGAGAGTGACTTGGGGGAGTGGATTGACAGTAAATGGAACATTCAGTGTTAATGCCATCCAGTTGGAAAAGGCCCAGTAGAATATTAGTTGTGTCTCCGAAGTGCTCTTGCCCAAAACGATGGTTATCCTTTACTTCTTTTTTTTTAAAAATTTTTTTATTATTTTTCACACCATAAATCACAATAGCCATGATATACAATTTTTCTTTTCCACACATTTACAGTGACTTTTTCTCCCCCCCCCTCCTCCCAAGCCACCCCCCCACCCCCCCCCTCTCAGGTTATCCTTTACTTCTTATGAATACTGTGTGACCTGAGTTTCTGTGCACTCCACCCCCCCCAGCATCTGCAGACGATCCCATTTAACACTAATCACAAGAGTTTGAGAAGGTCTTGCAGTTTTGCCTGGAGGCTTTGAGAACAGTCCATGCCTTGAAGAGAAGTCTAAAACTAGAGGGAGAGGTTTAAGGTGAGAGGGGAAATAATTGAAAGGGGCCTGAGGGGTAACTTGTCTCACAGAGGATGGTGGCAGATACAATAACAGCATTAAAAGACATTTGGACAGTATGTGGATAGGAAAGCTTTTGATCTATATTGGTCAAATGCAAGACATTGGTTGACATGGATGGATAGGGCTGAAGGGCCTGTTTCTGTGCTGCACAGATCAATGACTCCTGTACAATTCATCTTTCCTTCCCAGAAATCCATTACTGCATGGATTATCTGGTGTCGGGCACATGCGAAAAGAGTGGCCCGCCCTTCGGAACTGACTGACTGTGAAAAGGGCGCCTGAACTGAGGGTGTTGGCCTGGAGAGCGCTCTCGATGCTGCCCCTTTTATCTTGCTGGTGGAGTTGGTGGGTTTTGTGATGGTTGGGTGGTGTCTCCCCAGCTCCTCAAGGTGCAGGTCAGGTCGTCAAGTTTAGTGTTAACTGATTGCACAAATATATTCTGACAAAACAAACTTCTCCCGTCCTCAGTCCAAAACATGCAACACACATACAGACAAACAATGCATGTGCAGGCAAGTATTAATATCTACAAATAAATAAATATTGTAAATATGAGAGTCTTGGAGGTTAGTCTGAGCAGTTCCTTTGGTCATTTAGCATTCTCGCTGCCAAGGGAAGAAGCTGTTCCTCAGCCTGATGGTACTCCCATATTTCTTTTCCAACGGGAGCAGCTGAAAGATGCTGTGTGCAGGGTGGAAGGGGTCCTTAATGATTTTGCGTGCTCTCTTCAGACAATGATCCCGGTAGGGCTTAGAGACACACAGGAGTCCAGGGATCTGCTGTGTGGTAAAGCATGAACTTAGTGAAAGATTTCATCTGACTTGGACTGCAGAATGCTTGCGAGATCTGAGTATAGAGTTGGAAGTGCAGGGGAGAGCAAGATAGGGATGGTGTCCAACTTTGACAGACTACTCCAACCACCTCCTTGGTCCCAGTTCACCGACATGGAGTGAGGAGGTGTTCCAAAACTCAAAGCACCCCTTCCCATTAGAGGAATGGACATGCTCCCCACCCAACCTTTCCATGACTAGACTGAGGGTTGGACATTGGTGCAGAGGGGACAAGGAGTGCTTGTGTGCGAACAGCAGCGTCTGGGGTCGGGGAATCTGACCAGTGTGTGTTGATGGTGAGTGACCACTCTGTATTGGATTGGCTCGGCACTGAGGACCAATTTCATAAAAACTTACTTGGGTTTCACTCTCCCCAGACATGACGATCTAAAGGAGATGCTGGATAGTAATAAGGACTCGCTGAAACTGGAGGCGATGAAGAGGATTGTAGCGGTGAGTTTGATTATCCACCAGAAGCTTTATTGGTGAACATTTATGCTCACGACCAGTGTAATAGGTGAAGATTTCCGATCTTCAGCCCCAATACCAAGGATTCATCACCCCCTGGGTGAAGAAATATCTTCCTTCACACCTGTATCTTTATTCTGAAACTGAGAACCTTGACACTAGTTTCCCCAGCCAGGAGAATCATGAGCCCTGAATCAAACCTGCCAAATCCAAAGAATTTTGTACCTTTCAGTGAAATCACCTCCCATTATTCTTTGGTCCAGAGAGTAAGCCTAGCCTCATTAATGTCTCCTAATAGGATAAACCCAGAATCAATCTGGTTCACTTTTGCTGCACTCTCTACCTGCAGCTTTGCCCTTCCTCAGGTAGGGCAGACCAGAACTGTGAACAGTGTACCAAATGCATCCCATTCGCAATATAATGAGACCAAACCCTCTTGCAAATAATGACTACATAATATTTACCTGCCTAACTGTTGGCTGGACTTAAATGTCAACAGCTCCCTCTGGACACCAATCTTTTTCATACTTGCACTGTTCTAAAAAAACTTGCCATTTTATTGTTCCTACCAATATAGGTGACAATGTGTTTTTCTACATTATATTCCATTGGCCCTGACCTTTCCTTTTCACTTAATCCATGTGTATTATCCAATAATCCACAATCCAACTAATTGCAAATCCTGGTGGTTCCGCATCTGGCTCACTGGACACCCTGTTCCCATATTCAGTTCCCGCCCGCTGGAGTCCCCGTTCCCATGCTCCGCTCCCGCCCGCTGGAGTCCCCGTTCCAATGCTCTGCTCCCACCCGCTGGAGTCCCCACTGCCATGCGCCACTCCTGTCCGCTGGAGTCTCTGTTCCCATGCTGCGCTCCCACATCCACAACTCCCATCCCACCCTAACCCATCACCTTTCACCTCCTCCCCAATCCACCCAACACCAACTCATATCCCCATCACCTCCCTGACTCACCTAACACCCACTCAAATCCCCATCACCTCCCACCCCCTCTCTGACCTACTGAACACAATGCAGACCCACCCACATCCCCATTATCTATCATCCTCACCCTGACCTCACCTTCCACCTCTTTCACCTGCTCCCCAACCCCTGACCCAACACCAAGCCACACCTCCACCTCCCCACCACCACTGGCAAGATGATGGGTCTCCTCGAGTCTCAGTTTCTTAGATTCTGTGAAGTTCCTGCAGGATGTGGACAACTCCTGAGAGGAGAGAATGGGCCACTTCCAGCTCGCAGCTGTTGCTGTGGTTGGAGAGAGTACACAATGAGCTGTAAAATATTTATATATGGTGTGGATGGCAGCCTTCTCTGAATTATTTACACTAAGTTGTGGCCCGTGTTATTTATTTACCAACTTCCATCTGCCATGTTAAAACCAATGCATTTAATGCATCCTGTCTCACCTATCTCAAACGAGAAGCGGCTTTCTCTGCGATCTCCATCATCTCTGCACACTATGTTATATTTCCCATTCTTGTTCACAGGTCAGCCTCCTGGCATCTACTCTTGTGACTGCAAGAGATGCTCCATTTGCCCCCACATCTCCTCCCTCACCACCATTGGACCCCAAACAATCCTCCCAAGTGAAGCAACGTTTCACTTGTGAATCTGCAGAGGTCATCTTCTGCATCCGTTGCTCCCTTTGTGGTCTCCTCTACATCAGAGAGACTGGGCGCAGACTGGGATATTGCTTCATTGAGACCTCGGCTCTGTCCACTGCAATAATGGGGATCTCCCAGTGGCCATCCATTTCAATTTCCCGCCCCACTTCCTTGCTGACATGTCTTTTCTTGGTCTCGTGTGTTGCCAGACTGAGACTACCTGCAAATTGGAGGAACAACACCTCATCTCCTGTTTGGGCACCCACCAACTGGATGGCAATAACATCGACTTCTCTGTTTTCCGATAGAAAACACTCTCATCCCGCTTCTTCTTCCCCCTGTCTGCTTTGCGCTCTCTCTCTCTTCCCATTTCCCTCTATCTCCTTTCAGAGAAGCCAACATCAATTTCTCACCTTTCCTCCTATCATATCCAATTAGCACTTTTTGTCTGTTGGTCTGCACTCCTCCCCCTCCCATTCTTCCCCCACCTTTAATTCAGAGGCCTGTCTTTTTTCATTCATACATTGAGGAAGGGCTCAGGACTGAAACATCAGTAACATACCTTCTATGGATACTGAGACCAGCTGAGATCCTCCAGTTTTGAGGACAGTCTATGCCAGCTCTCAAAGCAATTCCATTGGTCCCTATCTCCCATTTATTTCTCTATCAAGCTCTCCTGACTCTCTCTCTCCCCTCCAACCACCTATACCTGAGGCAGTTTGCAGCAATCGGTTTAGCTACCAACTCAGGCCTGTGGAATTATTTTGTTTGCAGATGATCGCCAGAGGGAAGAATGGCTCCGAGCTCTTCCCTGCAGTGGTGAAGAATGTTGCCTGCAAAAACATTGAGGTAAGTGAAGACTTTTGCCACAGTTCCCATCAAGGTGAGGTGACCAGGAGAAACTTACCACAGCACATTGTGGAGCAGAGGGTTAAACCATTGACGTGGTGATCCAGAGCTTCAGTCCCAACAATGAGGACTGAGAGTTGGAATTCAGTTTAAAAATGCATGTTCAGTAGCACTCATGAAGACGGGTCATTTGACCTATCAGTTCTCAGACTTGTCCCTCAGTCCCTGTCATCTGTTTCCCTTTTGTACCCGCCATTGCTTTGCCATTCACCGCCGTGCAGGGTTAGCGTACAGCAGCCAGTTTACCGCAAGGGCCCACATGCCATAGGGATGTGGGGTGAAACCCAGAGAAAACCCACGTGGTCACAGGGAGAACGTGCGAACTTCACATGGACATCACTGGAACTCTGAGGTAACAACAGTACCACCCGTTAATATGTTTAAACATTCCCTTTGATTCACTCATTAGCTTCCCAAAGGTCTGAATCCCACAGGATGCCGAGGGAAATTTTTGGAATTTCCAAGATTTTTTCTGGTAGAATATTGTCCCATTATGGAAAGGAGGTGGGATAGGATGGAAGGGCTTAATGGCCCACATGTTCCCAAGCTGCTTTGATAGGTGGAAGGGGGGGAGGTGGTTGATTTTAATTTCCATAAATTCACGATCAAAAACTTGGCCACACAAAATTTCTGGATTGAGTTATATTTCACTTGTCCTCATTGATACGCAACAAGGACAAGATTTCGCTTGCCATCATCTACCAGCCTGCGCATCCATCATTTTATCCTCTGCAATTTCTGCCCCCTACCACCAGAAACATCTTCCCCTTTCCTCCCCTCTCTTTAGGATTCACCTACGCTCCTTTCACTGCTTCTTCCCCCCACCTTTTTGATAAGGTGCTTGCCTGTTTTTTGGTATACCCGACGAAGGGTCAAGGCCCGAAATGTTGATTATCTTTTACTTCCTATGGATGGTGCACGACCTGCTGATTTTCCCCAGAGCATTTGCTGAATTGTTGTCAAGAGGCAGCTGCTGCACTGAGGATCTGATCCCACACCAGTAGGTTGACCTGCTGCTCTCCTGAAGGCGGTTGATCACAAACTATGGTCGGAGGTCCATCAGGCACGAACTGCTGGTCTGAGACCCTCCCTGTCCCCCGGGCCTATCGTTTCCAACACCCAGGGATGGGTCATGAATCCCTAACCTCCTGACAAGGCATTCTGAAAACAACGTAGCCTCCTCGGAAGCAGAGATGCTGGAAATTCAATGTGTTGGAGGTTCTTGGCCACATTGGGCAAGGTCCAATGAAGCATTGTTAGCACAATGCTCTTACATTGCCAGCGACCTGGGATATAAAATCTGCTGTTGTCTGTAAGGAGTTTGCATGCTCTCCTCTTTACTCTGGGTGCTCCATTTTCTTCCCACCTTTAAAAGATGTACAAGGTTAATTGGTCAAGTGGGTGTAATTGGGCAGCGTGGGCCTGTGTGCTGGAAGACCTTTTAATGTGCTGTTTCTCCAAACTACAAACCTCTCCAGGAAGAGAAACCGTTTCGCATCAGAACTCCTCTTCCTGATTTTCCGCATGCTTTGGGATTTTGGTGAGAGCCAAAAGCTGGAGTAAAGGGGAGGGTGGCGAGTGGGAGAGGAGGTGCTGGTGCCAGAGAAGTGAATTCCAGTGCTGGCTTTGTCTTTGCCCACCCTGCCCTTGTAGGTGAAGAAATTGGTTTACGTCTACCTGGTCCGTTATGCAGAAGAGCAGCAGGACCTGGCCTTGCTGTCCATCAGCACCTTCCAGAGGGGCCTAAAGGTCAGTACACCTCTGATTGGACTCTAGTGTTAAATGGCCAGGCAGAGTCTAGAACAACTTGTAGTGAAAAGTAGCAGTTCCTCCACAGGATAGCACTCATTGTCAGTGCTTCATGGATCCAATTATCTTTGCTACCCTGCATTTGTTGCTTGTCCCTTGGTCGGAGAGCACTGTTTTCAGACTTTAGGTTTATCACAGTGAAATGGCAGACACTGGTCTCTCAGATGGGAGGGGAACAGAAGTTGCACAAGGCTGGGGTTTGTCTGCACTGGGGCACTGTGTTCACTGGTGGAAATGTGGGTTAACCTTTAGAAGTGGCACAGAATGACTTCAGTATTGGGGCCAGTGGGATACAATCTGACAGATTGTATTAGCTATTATTAATAAACTATTGTATTTACATCATTTTGATTTTGCACTAACTGCAACTGTGAGTATTTATCCTTAAATGTTTGAGGGTGGTTCGGTTAGCGTGGTTAGCATGAGGCTTGTGGTACCAGTGACTCGGGTTTGAATCTGGTACTGTCTGAGGAGTTTGTACGTTCTCTCTGTATCCGTGTGGATTTCCTCTGGGTGCTCCCATTTCCTTCCACATTCCAAAGGCGTACGAGGTTAGTACTGGTGTATTTGGGCGGCCCGGGCCCATGGGCTGGAAGGGCCTGTGACCGAGCTGCATCTCTAAATTAATCATCTTTTTCCCTCTCATATAATTTCAGGATTCCTTGTTTATCATGTAATTGTGCAGAACATGTAATATTACATGAAATTGTCTTCTGCCTGCCGTAAGACAGACCAAGAGTCACCATTACTGTCGTCCACCGCTCCTTACAATAAGAGAGAAAGAGAGTCCCTGAGTGTCTGGATTCACCTCAACGCTCCTGCAACCTCTGGAGCTGCATAGGCTCCTGTTCAATTTATTGGCAACCCGAGCTCCAGATCCAAATCTCTGACATGATTAGGAAGCTTTCAACGCCAAGGCCCTTCAGGATCCCTTTTTGCCTCAGCACCCTCTCAAAACCCAGCTCCAATTCCCCTGAGCCAATCTCCTGCAGCCAATGAGGGTCCCTCGATCGCAAGTGGCCTGCAGCCTGTATGGGTCCTTTGGGCACTGACCCCCCGCCCCCCACCACCTTGCTGGGCTGTTGCCATGGTCACCGTCCTGTAGAGTCGTCACCTCTGCTTCACTTGCTCAAAGGCGGGGGAGGGATGTGCTCTACCCATTTCTGGTGGCCTCCTCATTTCTGGTGGTCTGCAACTCCTCATGGCTGTTTCCAAGCATCTTAGGCACTGCCATCTTGGGCTCTGACCTCATAGTTGAAAGATTTTACTTATAAACAATGTCAGCTCCTTTAACAGGCCGTTTAATGCCTATACAGAGCCGACGGCATTAGGACCAGACAGTGAACCCCTTGGAACAGCGCTGTGTCTTTGCTCTCCTGGTCCGCACCAGCGGCAGCACTGCTACTACGGCAGCTCCAGTAGCGCCGCCATTTCTTCATTTAATTTGCACTTGTTGTTTTACGTCCTGCGAGACAGCAACTAGTAAGAATTTGTGCTTTGTCATACAGATAAGCACAATGTTTAAATGTTCTGAAATTCTTTTTGCTTGTTGCAACTCTGCAGACATGCAAAATGTACAAATAACGCTGGACAACAAGGATTTTGCTTCCTGAACACTTTTGGGTGTATTTTTATGGATTTTGGGCTGCTAATCACGAATTTTCTTAACGCATACCATTTTTTTAGTTATAACCTATTTTTATGATTTTTCCCGTCATATTTCAAGCAGACAAAGCCACGAAGTGTGACATGCTGTTGAAAATTCATTTCCTGCATTCGCACTTGGACTCCTTCCCTGCTCATCTTTTTTAAAAATTTTTTTATTTTTCACACTATGAACCATACTGACCAAAATACACACAAACATTTCCCTCTTGGATGCGGAAGGGATGTTTTCGATGGTTTGAGGATAATAGGCAAACCATTTAGGACCGAGATGAGGAGGAATTTCTTGACCCAGAGGGTGGTGAATCTGTGGAATTCATTGCCACAGAGAGCAGGAGAGGCAGGTTCATTGAATATATTTAAGAGGGAATTAGATCTATTTCTTCAGTGTAAGGGAATTAGGGGTTACGGAGAGAAGGCGGGGACGGGGTACTGAACTTTTAAGATCAGCCATGATCTCATTGAATGGCGGAGCAGGCACGAAGGGCCAAGTGACCTGCTCCTATCTTCTATGTTTCTATGAATGTACACAGTGTCATTTTCTCCCCTTTTTCCTCCCTCCCTCCTTCATCCCCCCCTCCCCACTCACTCAACCAACATTCAACATATTTTCCTGGCTGATCTTGGTGCAGTCAGTGATGAACATGGTGAAAGGTTTTACCAGGACATTGCAACCATGGAAGAGCAGTATGAGGGCAACTGGAATTCTTCAATGCTGGCCAATGGGAGCAGGTGTAGGCTCATCCAGCCTGTTCCTCCATTCAATGAGATCATGGCTGATCGGATGATCGGCTCATCTCCACCTGCCTGCCTTTTTCCCCATATCCTTTAATTCTCTCACTACATAAAAATCTATCCAAACTTGTCTTAAGTTATATAATTAGTAATTATATGAATAATTGGTGTGAATTTAAATGATCTCATAAGATTCAAAAGTAAATTTAAAATAAATGTGTATTCACAGTTGCAGCGTGTGCAAATAAAATGAGAAATATGAGTGTAGGTGACAGGATGATGAGAGAAGGTGAGGTACAGAAAGGAAAGTCCATAGGCTCGGAGAGAAAGGGGAGGACCCCTGAGATGTAAAACCAGTGGGGGATGAGTGCGGGTCAAACCAGTGGGCACTTGGGAAGTCAGCAGTAGGGGGTGGCTGCATTGAGCAGGGCTGAGGTGTGTGGAGCTTGTGGACTACCTGATCCTCTGTGTCTAGGATCCGAATCAGCTGATTCGAGCCAGCGCCCTCCGCGTGCTGTCCAGCATCCGCGTCCCCATTATCGTCCCCATCATGATGCTCGCTATCAAGGAAGCGGCTTCGGACATGTCTCCCTACGTCAGGAAAACGGCTGCCCACGCCATCCCCAAGCTGTACAGGTAAGACTCATCCCGTCGTCCTTCTTTGCCAGAGAGATTGAATTTAAGAGCAGGGAGATGTCGCAACAGCAAACTCTCATCATCCTCAACTCTACAAGGGAGTGGTGAGGGCTGCACTCGCAGTCCCATGTGCCTGGAGAAAAGGACACAGTAAAAACCCCTGTTATCATCCAGCACCTCTGGGGTAGATGCTGGATGAGTTAATTTTCCAGTTGTTTGAGGTTGCGTGTGGTGCGATTGGCCAACTGATTGTCAATGTTCACATTGTTTTACTTATTTATTTTCCACGTTTTTTTTTGATGATGGCTTGAATTTGGTATAATGGGTTTTTTTTTACTGTATATGGGCTTTGGAGGTGGTGCAGAAGAGGTTCAACAGGTTAATTCTGGAAAGGAGAGGAGGTGAACCTATGAGGAGAGAATGAGTTGCCTGGGGCTATTCTCATTGGAGTTGAGAATGGAATGATAAGATAGAAGCAGGGAGATCGTTTCCACAAGCAGGTAAGACAAAAACTAGGGGGCATAGCCCGAAGATGGGAGGGAGTAGATTTCAGCGGTGGAGGAACTGCCCAATAAAATAGTACAGGCAGCCTAAACTGATGTACTTAAGACAAATACAGATTTTTGAATAATGAGGGAATAGAGGATTACGAGGACAGGCAGGGAGATGGAGTCGAGTCCACAGCCAGATTACCGTGATCTCATTGAGCGGTGGAGCAGGCTTTAATGGGCCAGATGGCGACTCCGGTTCCTATTTTTTGTGAACTTGTATTCAATACTGCTCATCCTAACCGCCCGAGACCCTCATATTGTAGAAATGAATACTTGTCCTGCACTTTCTGTATGTGTGTTACGTCGGGTTGTGTGTCTGTGTGTTTTGCACAGAGGACTGGAGACACTGTTCTGTCAGGTTGCACTTGTGCAATCAGAAGACAGTAAACTTGCCATTCCAACTCCTCCCAAAAATGGGATCTTCCTTCTTTTAAAAAAAAAGTCATTACTGTAAAAACCTAATTTCTTGATATGTTTTACGCATTCAGGTTATCAAAGCAGGGAGATACTTTTTTTTTCTCACACCATAAGTCACGTTAGCCATGATATACACTTTTTCTTTTTCACACATATACAGTGGCTTTTAAAGCAGGGAGATACTTGAGGTGGAAAACTTCAAGTACTTAACAGGGACATAACATTCTAGAATTGGATTAGCACCTTTTGCAGCCTCAAAATTTCTCAAATGTAATTCACACCAACTAAGTGTCTCTTGCGTGTTTCTTGCTTTGTTTCAAGATTCAATTTATTTTCGGTAATAAAAACATTATCATAGAACGTGAAATTGCTTTTGTCTGTTGTAAGAAATTGCCTAAATTGCAGTCAGAGAAAGAGAAGCAAAAGAGAGGTTCCACCCAGAGTCGGGTGTTGCAGATGCAGTAGCCAATCAACACACAGCAAGCTCCCATAAATAGTAGATGATGAAGAGGTATTGGCTCACAGAAATGTCGTCATTTACCTCCATGATGCGCAGAATTTTTAATAGAAATTTTAATTTTCTTCGGTGATGGTGGTTAATAAATATTTGCGAATTTCAGAGACATCCCTACTTCTTCCATTTAATTGACGGTCAGTTAGTCTGTGAGTATGAACAAAAGAGGAGCTAGATTAGGCCACCAGGTCCCTCAAGTCTGCTTCCTATTCATTGTGATCCGGGCTGATCTATGCTGCCCTTTTCAGTGCCAGGTCCTCATAACACTTTATTCCTCGACCTTCCCAGTACTTGTCCATCTTTACCTTCTGTATCTGTAATAGGCACAATTCAAATGCTATCTGCAAGTTTGCAATGGCATCACAGTTGTCAGCAGAATCACAGACGGCAATGAGGAAATGTACAGGAGGGAGATAGATCGGCAACTTGAGTGGTGTCCAACAACAACCTTCCACTCAACATTAGAAAAATCAAGGAGATAATTGTGGACTTCTGAAGGAAATCTGGAGAACAGGAACCAGTCATCATCGAGGGGTCTGCAGAAGAGAGGGTCAAGAACCCTAATTCCTGCGTGTCAACATCTCTGAGGATCTGTCCTGGAGCCTCCATGTTGATGTAATCACGAAGACAGCTCACCAGCGGCTATACTTTGTGAGGAGGTTTGGTGTCGTCACCAAAGAGTCTACAGGTGAGCATTCTATCTGGTTGCATCACTGTCTAGTATGAAGAAGTAGGGATGTCTCTGAAATTCGCAATGCTCAGGACAGGGAAAAACTCCAGAGGGTTGTTAACTCGGCCTGCAACATCACGGGCACCATTCTTCACTCTGTCGATGACATCTACAAGAAGCAGTGTCTTAAGAAAGCAGCCTCTATCCTCAAGGACCCCTACAACCCAGGCCTTGGGGTCCAAGGTTGTACAGCTTCCAAATATAGGGTGATGCAGTGGCACAAGATGTTCTCAATACATCCTCTGTAGGATGTAATGAGGATGGAGAGTGGGAGATGAACTTTCCTCAGCCTTCGCAGGAAATAGAGGCGCTGCTGGGCTTTCTTGGCTATGGAGCTGGTGTTAAAGGCACCAGGTGAGGTTCATGCCAGGTGCAGACCAAGGACCTTCATGCTCTTGACAACCTCAACAGAAGATGGCCGTTAATGGTCAGGGGATTGTGAGCTCCCTGGGTCTTCTCAAGTCGACAACCATCTCTTTTGTTTTTGTTTTGACATTCAGATACAGGTTGTTTGCTCTGCACCAGCTCGTTAATGTCTGCACTTCATCTCTGTACGCTACCCCCTCCACTGTTGTGTCGTCAGTGAAATAGCAGTTGACTAAGCATGCAGCCTTGGTTGGGGGGGTGGGCTGTTTCTGATCCGGACTGCTTAAGGTCTCCCCGTCAGGAAGCCGAGAATCAAGTTGCAAAGGGAGGTGTTTAGTCCCAGCAGGCCCAACTTCCTTATCAGACACACTGGGGTATGATCATGTTGAATGTCGAACTGAGGTCAATAATCAGCATTTGAACAGGTGAGTCTTTATTTTCCAGTTGGGTGAGGGTTAGATGAAGGGTAGTGGTGATAGCATCGTCCCTGGAGTGGTTGGGTCTATATACAAACTTCAGAGGGTCCCAGCAGAGAGGGGCAGCTTGATGTGCTCATGTCGAGCCTCTTGAAGCACTTCATGACAATGGATGTGAGAGCGACAGGGCAATAATCGTCGAGGACATTGAAGACTTCTTTGGCACAGGGACATTGGTGGCGACTATGAAGCCCGTAGGGACCACAGCGCTACTCAGGAAGAGGTTAAAGATGTCGGTGAGAACATCTGCGTGCTGAGCTGTGTATCCTCCGAGCACTCTGCTGGGTATGTTATCCAGTCCAGCAGCTTTCCTTGGGTTGACTTTGCCTAGTTATCTCTTCACATTGGCCACTGTAAGACGCAGCACCTGATCGTTTGGAGGAAGGGTCTCCCTCCATTTTTCACCTCAAACTACTTGTAGAAGTTGTTTGGTTCACCTGGGAGGGAGGCATCACCAGCACATGGAGATGGAGTCGTCTTGTGGTTAGTAATTTATTGGATCTCCTTCCATATGTGTCGCATGTCCTTGCTATCCAGGAAGTGATTGTGAATGCGCTGGGCCTACACATGCTTAGCCTCCCTGATAGCCTTAGACAGATTGGCTCTTGCCATCGCTAGGGCTGCCTTGTCGCCTGCTCTGAAGACCACGTCTCGATTCCTGAACAACACAAGCACTGCCACAGCCATTCAAGTGCTTTAACTTGTTATGTGACAAGTACTTTCTCTTGCCCTGTACTTTGCATTTCATTTGTGCACCACTTTGGGGAGATGAGCTTTCTGTATGACTGCCCTTGCTGTGGGTTACGTGACTAGGAGTGCTCACTGCTGCATGGTTCCCCTGGAGCACAGCGACCCATCAGGGCTGCAGAGACACGCTTCCATCATCCAGGCAGAAAAGATGGGAGCACTGCACTGTGGAGCTTGCCATCCTTTGCTAAGATGGCCATCTCTCTATGATGTCAGGTGCTGGTATGTGGCAGCATCCACTGTGCGGTGAACCCATCAACAACCACATCAACATCATCTCGCACGAGGAATGAAATGAGAGAAACTGCTACTGATATCCTGGTTTGATGCTGACCTCTAGCAATGTCTATGTGGAGTTTACATGTTCTCCCTGTGATCAGGTAGATTCTTCCCCCCCCCACCCCCCGGATGTTCTAGTTTCCTTCCACATTCCCAAGGCATGTGGGTTGATAGGTTCATTGGTAAGTGACCGACGTGGGAGCTGTTGGGATGTACCAGAGAGAACAAGGGGGATGGGACTGAAGGGATTGGCCCTCAGCTGACATGGACTCAATGGGCCAAATGGCCTCTTTCTTTCTTTCAACAATAACTTTTATTAACAAACATTTGGCATCTCAGAATTAAATTTCCCTTTAAAGTGGGTTATTCCTCTCCCTTCTGGAGTGGGCCATGTCACAGATAGAAGTGTTTCACTGCCACTTTGAATTATGGGAGCTTCAGTTCTCCATGACTGTTCTCCAGACTTCCAAAGTATCCAGGAACTGCCTTTTCTCTCCACGTTGGGTTCTACTGCATTCTAGTCAGCCTGGGAGGACTGGGCATTTGTGTAGGTTTGGAGAACCTCCGGGCTCTCGCTAGCCTGGCCTCAATCACCTTAGACTAAGGCTTAGTTACACTCTCCAGCCCCAATAGGGATAGGTGGGATGTCAGACAGTGATCACCTCATTAAGATGGAAAGAAAGCACATAAACTTCACGAGGATGTTACCAGGAATGAAGCTTTTGAGTTATAAGGAGAGACTGAATAGCCAGGGACTTTTATCACTCATGTAAGAGGTTGTGGGGTGACCTTATAGAAGTATATGAAGGACATATATAAGGTGAATGTATACCTTAAATGGACGGGAGGGGGGAGGTAGGGAGGGTGGGATGGGAGGAGGGAGAAAATGGCACTGTATATGTGTGAAAAGGAAAAAGTGTGTACCATGGTTAATGTGATTTATGGTGTGGGAAAAAAAAAGTTTGGTTGTTCCAAATGTTATTCTGCAAAGGGATTACCACCAAACAGGATAGAGCCTCATGGACATCTATACTTCCAATGGTCCTCTGAGGAGGAGTCACGTGATGGAGTAGTGGCCGGACGGTGAACTCCAGCCCTCTCCAGAAAAGTCAGAAAAAACAAAGCAAAACACACTCTTTTCCAAGGGTAGGGGAGTCTAAAACTAGAGAGCATAGTTGTAAGGCAAGAGGGGAAGGATTTAAAAAGGACCAGAGGGGGAACCACACAGAGGGTGGTGGTATGGGGAGCGAACACTCATGTTTAAAAGACATTTTGGACAGGTCAACGACTAGGAAAGATTTTGAGGGACATGGGCCAAAAGCAAGCAAATGGAACTATCTTTAAATTTCTAGTTCGTACTGCCCAATTACACCCATGTGACCGATTAACCCTTTATCTTCCGTACATCTTTTGGAAGGTGGGAAGAAACCACCTGGGGGAAACCCATGCAGACATGGGGAGATCATACAAACTCTTTAAAGATAGTGGCAGATTTGAACCTGGCTCACTTGCACAGTGTAATAGTGTTGCGCTAACTGCTCCGCTCACCGCGCCGCCCTAACTTGGTGAGCGTGGAAGAGTTGCACCAAAGGGCCTGTTTGATGACCTCGCTGTGGTTCAGGACTGGTTGGCGTGTTCTACAGAGGTATTTGTCAGTGGACCTTCCCTACCGCAGGTATTGGTGAATAGTGGGCAGAGTTGGTGCTGGAAAAAGTGTGTACCATGGTTCATCCTTTGTCGCTCCAAAGAGAAAATCCCCAGCTCTCTCAACCTTACTTTATTAACGTGCTACATTCTAGGCAACATTCCTGGTAAATCTCCTCTGCACCCTCTCTAAATCTTCCACGTCCTTCTTGCAATATGATGAATGCATTACTCCAATTCACTCTAACCAGAGTTTTGTAGAAGTGCTACATGACCTCGTGGTTCTTGAGAGGGCTATTCATCAATAATGATGCCTTACTTCTGACGTAACCCCTAAACTTCCCCCCACCCACCTTCTTTAGGGTTAATCTACACTATTGAATAGCCTGCATCCATCTCCTTCCCCAAGAGGCTTCCCAAAGCATTCCCGGTCAAGCTTCTTACAAAGACTTAACTCTTCTATTGGTTGGATGGAGGGAGTTTCCTGGGAACTGACATTTTGTTCCGTCTCTTGTTTCAGCCTAGACCAAGATCAGAAGGACCAGTTGATCGAGGTGATTGAGAAGCTGCTGGCTGACAAAACAACGGTGAGGAAAGGGGCTGGGAGCTGCTTCACTTCAATGTTTGGTTGATCCATTGAATGACAACATTGTCTGACTGGTTTAATGTATCCTAGAATGTATACCTTAAATGGACGGGAGGGGGGAGGTAGGGAGGGTGGGATGGGAGGAGGGAGAAAATGGCACTGTATATGTGTGAAAAGGAAAAAGTGTGTACCATGGTTAATGTGATTTATGGTGTGGGAAAAAAAAAGTTTGGTTGTTCCAAATGTTATTCTGCAAAGGGATTACCACCAAACAGGATAGAGCCTCATGGACATCTATACTTCCAATGTTATAAAACTCCTTCCTGTGTCATCCACTGCTGCCACATCTGGAGTTGTCCAGTCACCACATCCACATCTGGAGCCACCTTTTGTGTACTGCACTATTTTCACATCTGGAGACTCCTTTAACATTCACAGTTCCTACATCTGGTGATACCAATATTTAAAGCAGAGGTTGATAGGTTCTTGATTGGTAAGGGTGTCAAAGATTATGGGGAGAAGGCAGGATGATGGGGTTGAAAAAAAAAAATATGGCCATGACTTGAATGGCAGAGCAACTTCGATAGGCCAAATGGCCATATCATTTTCGTGTGTCTGATGGTCTCACTCTCCTACACACTGGGTGTCATTTGCATTGGCCAGTTACCCTGCCCACCTGTACATCTTTGGGACTGGACACACACACACACACACACACACACACACACACACACACACAGAGCGCCCGAGGTCAGGATCGAACCTGGGTCCCCGGAGCCATGAGACAGCTGCTCTCCCAACTGCGCCACTTGCGTCAGAAGAACTGCTGAGGGAGAAAGAAATGAATTAGGTTAATTGAACAGACACCAGGCATGGGCTGGTTACTAACCTTTTTCCTATAGATAAAATAAATAGAAATTGCAGAATCTTAGATTTCCTGGGTTTGTGTGTCTCAGCTACAGCGTGGATTCAGATCGTCAACTTTGAGCCTCATCAGCAAGCTGCTCTGTTTGAACTGGGTTCGGGTTATACAGGCCAGCAACTAAAATTGCTGTTTATTGGCCCACTTGCAGCTGGTGGCTGGGAGTGTGGTAATGGCTTTCGAAGAGGTGTGTCCCGAGCGCATCGACCTGATCCACAAGAATTACCGGAAGCTGTGCAACCTACTGATCGACGTGGAGGAGTGGGGTCAAGTGGTCATCATCAACATGCTGACCCGATACGCTCGGACCCAGTTTCTCAACCCAAACCACAATGTGAGTGCTCTGCAGCTGCCCTCCCCTCTGCCTCGGGGGACACCCGCCTCGGTGCTTCACTGTTCATCTGATACAGTGGCAACGTGAAAGTCTCGCCTTGCTGCTCATGCCAGGCCTTGTTCACCATCATACACACGATTAGTGCTTTGATCTTTGAACTTTCATCCCTCTGCACCCTCTTCCTCTCTCTCTCTGTAACTGCCTCCACCAACCAGTGGCTTCTCTGCTCCTCGTGGTATCTCTGGATTTAATTGCACTGGCTCCTTTTCCCTTTCACTGGGACCGACCCCAATCCTAAATTCTCTACCCCTCTTCCCCTCATTAGAATGTAAAATAAAATCTTAGATTCCCCCTGTGGTTCCATGTGACATTGGAAAAATCTCAAAGGTGCTCTGTAAATGCAATGTTTACAAAGTCGTAGTTTTACAGAACTGAACCAGGCCTTTTGGCCCAAAGTCCATGTCAACCAAGTTAGTCTCATCTCCGTACAGCAAATGTCCCTCTAAAACTTTCCTGTCGTACCTGTCTAAATATCTTGTAAAAATTTAGGACTCAAGTGTTGAATTAAAATGGTTGGCCACCGGAAGGTCTAATAGCCAACCATTCTAATTCCACACACCATTCCCGCACAAACATGTCTATCCATGGCCTCATGCAATGCTAAATCAAGACTACCCACAAAGTGGAGGAAAAACCAGGTGGCATTGACATTGACTTCTCCAATTTCTATTAAACCCTACCCTGAGTCTCTCTCTCCCTATCCCTCTGCCTCCTTACCTCCAATTCCTCATCTCCTTCCTTCCCTCTCCATTCAGAGAGTTGCCCCCGCCTCATCACTTCTCAGCTCTTCTACCCTCACACCTACAGTATATCCACCTATGACCTCTTACCTGTTAGTCCGTGTTCTATAATCATGGCAGCCACAAACTTTCCTGTTTTAACTGTTGAATGGTTTGTTCATTCTTCATCAGTGATCTTGCATCACCTCTACAACCTGCAACTTCACCTCACATTGCCTAAACTTAATGTTCTGTATTAGCTCAGCATTTTCCATCCATTAACCTATACAGGCCCTTTGGCCCACAATGTTCTGCTGACTTATGTAAACCTACCCAACAACAGTCTAATCCTTCTCTACCTCACACCTATACCCCTCTATTATTTCAACATCCATGTGCTGTCTAAAATCTTTTGACTCAATTTTACTAGCCTCCATCACCCCCACCCCCCTCCCCAGGAATGAATTCTGGGCACCCACTATTCTCTGAGTTTTTTAAAAAAACTTCTGACGTAACCCCTAAACTTCCCTCCACCCACCTTAAACAAATGTCATCTGGTATTCCCTATTCTTGCCCTGAGAAAAAGTTGATGGCTGTCTAACCTCTCTGCTCCTCATTAATCTATTAAATTCACCTTTCATCCTTTGTCGCTCCAAAGAGAAAATCCCCAGCTCTCTCAACCTTATTTTATTAACGTGCTACATTCTAGGCAACATTCCTGGTAAATCTCCTCTGCACCCTCTCTAAATCTTCCACGTCCTTCCTGCAATACGATGAATGCATTACTCCAATTCACTCTAACCAGAGTTTTGTAGAAGTGCTACATGACCTCGTGGTTCTTGAGAGGGCTATTCATCAATAATGATGCCTTGTTTGCTCTGGACAGGAGACCTTGCTGGAAGAAAATGCAGACAAAGCTTTTTATGGCTCTGATGAGGAAGATTCAAAACAGGAGGAGGTGGATCCAGATGTGCTTCCCAAACCGAAACCCTATGTGATGGACCCCGACCATCGCTTGCTCCTTCGGAACACCAAACCCCTTCTCCAGAGTCGGAATGCTGCGGTAAATCTAAATCCTGACTGTTTCAGCTCCTGGGGGAATGGAGTCACTGTGAAATCAGTACCAGTTCCTCCTGTGGCAACCTTAACTGTTCTAAATTTAGAATGATAGCATGGTAAAAGGCCCTTCCGACCCATGACTCTGCGCCGCCCAATTCACCTACAAACCCCCCACCACCACCACGTATGTTTTTTGGAAAGGTGGGAGGAAACTGGAGCACTCAGAGGAAACCCACACAGACACGGGGAAAGCATACAAACAGTGCTGGATTTGAACCCGGGTAGCTGGTACTGTAAGTGTGGCGCTAACTGCTACACTAACCATGCCACCCACTACACTAATCTGTTTGACTGACTGAATGATTCATATTGCTGGAACCCTGAGTATTACTCAGTCCTACTTCACAAGGTCTGAGAATTTCTTCAAATCTTCTTCCCCAAATTTTCCATTCTTCCACTTCCATAACTCCCTTCCTGTTAAACATGTTTTAATTGATGTGTTTAGTCAAATTAATGTTTTCTTTTCTTTGCAACATTTCATGTTTCTCATAAATGGAATCACAGGCCTGCTTTATCCCAGTTCATCGTGCACCAAGCAATCCAACAGTGTCCCATTCTGTCCCACTCTTAACCATCCTATATTTTCCTGTTCTATCTCAACCTATTTTGCTCCTTTTGAACTGTCCTGCTTTATCCAATCCTCACTTATCCCATCCAAACTGTATCCCATCTGATCCTCACCCCCTCCCACACCTGTCCGATCCTCACTCCATGGTCCGGGGAGCTGGGAACAGGCATCCGGGGTCCAGGAGCGGACATGAGGAGACTAGGAGTTAACTCCGTGTCTCCACTGCAGCATCCTCAGCTGTGACCAGTCTGGCCAGTCCCTCTTGCTGCTCTCCCCTCCCCACTGATTGGCTGCTTCTTCTGCAGGTGGTAATGGCCGTAGCCCAGCTCTACTTCCACCTGGCTCCCAAGGCAGAGGTTGGCGTCATAGCCAAGGCCCTGGTCCGCTTGCTCCGCAGTCACAGGTAGGGGGGGAAGGTGAGCATGGGGACATCTAAACGCACAACCTCCTGGCAGGTGAGCAAAGGGACATCCTCCTATCAGCCTGTGATGTCACTGGCTCCACTCCCTCTGGAATTCTACCTTCACTCACCTGGATTACAGGCTGGGAATATGGTTATAATAGACAACCAGAACCCCCTGTAGTGTCCAAATGACTGCCCTCTCATTGTATAGCCAGACTGCACCATCTGTGACTTGTACAGTCAGATTTCCTTATCAAGATTCAGAATTCTTTTATTGTCATGTAATAGTACAAAACATGTAACATTACATGAAGTTGCCTTCTGCCTGCCATAAGGGCGACAAAGACTCACCATTAATGTCACACAGTGCCCCTGAGAGAAAGAGAAGCAAAAGGGAGTCCCTTCAGAGACAGTGTTCATGGATTCGCTTCCAGCGCTCCCACAGCCTCTGTAACTCCTGTTTGATCTGTTGGCAACCCGAGTTCTAGCTCTAAACCTCTGATTTGATCAGGAAGCCTTCAGCACCCAAGGCCTTCAGAGGAGTCCCATCTTTGCCTCATAGAGCAATCTGAGGAAATCTTCTGCTCTCCAGAGGGGCTGGCCAGATCCTGCTGGGCACTTGCTCCCTCTTCGTCCAGGGCAGCCGATGGACACCAGCATCTCATGCCTTCCCTGAGTTGTCGGTGTATCCATGCGCTATACAGTCAGACTGTCCCATATTTGTGTAGTACAACCAGACTGACCCATTCTGGGATCTACAGTCAGACTTTGAGTGTCCAGTCAGGCTGACTTGCAACATTCTGGTAAATCTCTGCACCCTCTCCAAAGCATCTAGATCCTTCCTATCATGAGGGGACTAGAACAGAAGACAGTACTCCAAGATTGCTTCCCAGAGAGCTGGCACAAACCCTATGGGTCAAATTACCACCTCCATGTATGTTAACCTATTCATTTTTTTTTAATTTAGAGTTACAGCACGGTAACAGGCCCTTCCAGCCCAAGAGCCCCCACTGTTCAGTTGCACCCATGTGACCAATTAGTTGAGTAACCCCATTCGTCTTTGGAATATGGGATGAAACTGGAGTAGCTGAAGGAAACCCACGAAGACATGGGGAGAACGTACAGACACCTTACAGACAGTGCTGGATTTGAACCTGGGTCACTGGCACTGTAATTGTGCCATGCCACCCTTTAGACTTACACACTTGCTTTCCAGGACTTGGATGTTTTGTGAATTAAAAAAAAAATCTTCCTCCTCTCTGTACCTGGAGCAATCCTATTAGGAAAGTTTCCACTCTAGCAGAAATACTGTAGATGCTTGCATTTGTAAAGCGCCTTCATGTCCCAAAGCACAATACCAGCAGCAGGGATTTTCTTATGGAGTGTACCGTCAGCAGCTAGTTTTGAGTACAGAAAGCTCCCGCTCTCATGGTGGTGTGAGAGTGACCAGTCAATCAGTTTGTCTGATGTGGGCATAGCAATGTCCCAGGAGGACTCCAGAATTGTGTGGTGAGGATCACTGGAGTGGGCAGACAGTGTTTCAGGCTGAAACCTCAGTCAGAGACTAAGCAACTACTCGTGCGTTGCAAGTGTCCTGCTGACTGGGATCAGAGGGAGTTTCAGGTGTTCTCTGTATCGGTTGTGATGAATTACTGCTCACTTTCTCCCTCTCTGGCTTTCTCTATGCAGTGAGGTGCAGTTTGTTGTCCTGCAGAATGTTGCCTCCATGTCCATCAAACGACGGGTGAGTCACCGCCCTTTAAACTCTCCATTACCCTGAAGGAATTGTCAGCCATCATGAACAGGAGCCCCTTCGCCAATAATGCCAAAACCATCCCTGGATTGTGAGGTTGGGCCACATTGGTTTAGCTCTTCGTATACTTGACCAACTCTTTCATTGTGTGGGGTGGGGGGTGGGGGAGGGAGGTGGAACACTGCAGCAAAGCAGGTGCTCCTCAACTTATGATGGGGTTACGTTCCGGAAAACCGTGATAAGTTTTTAAAAAAAAAAAGTTGAAAAAGAATACTGCATCTACCATATTTTATAATTACATTTTTAAATTTTTCACACCAGAAAAACCATTAACGTACACAGCTGAAAGCACACTGGGCATGAAGGAAGTTTTAAGCATTGAACTAAGATGAATTGGTGGATGGTAGGGATGTGGGAGAGTAGTGCGCCGCATATCGCAAGTGCGAGAACAGATTGGAATTCAAAATTCAAAGTATGGATTCGAACCATTGTAACTTTGAATATCTTTTTTAATCTTTACATTGTAAATTCCTCAAAAGTTTCTTAGGGATTTGAATTCTATAATTAGAAAGTTTATTTTAATAGAAAGATAAAATGTTGAGAGTATCTTTACAAATATTAACGTGGAGGTATGAACTGGGAGATTTACAACTTCCAAATTGTTAATGCTTGCTACCTCACGATTCCAGCAACCGGAATTGGATCCTGACCCATGGTGCACGGAGTTTTCACATGCTCCCTGTGACTCCATGAGTTTCCAAGTATGTTCCCATTCCTTCCATGCCCCAAGGATGTAAGATAGTCAATCACTATTAATTGTTCTTAGTGCAGGGGGGATGGTAGAATCCGTGGGAAGTTGATGGGATGGAGGGAGGAATAAAAAGGGTTTAGTGTAAATGAGATGATATAGGTACTGTGGGCTTGGGAGCCTGTTTCTGTGCTGTACGACTGGGACCTGGTGTCAATTGTGAGATTGACTAATATATAGTGAATATCCACCAGACTAAAGCAGGAGTAACAATAGCCGCTTTCAGGTGGAATAGCTGAGAGAATGTGGCTCCCGAACTGGCTGCGGGTTTGTGCGAAGTGACATTCAAGTGGCAGCGCTGAAGGCACCTGAAAGGTCCGCAGCGGGGAGAGGCGCCGCGGTTCAAACGGCCGGCTCCTGTCGACTGTGGCCGTCGTGCCACCCGCTTTCAGGTGCCTAGGGGGAGTGCTCAGAAGCGGAGAATACACTTACCCGAGGAGGGTTGGGTAAGTACTCCTCGGGTCAGGGTTCTCCGCTTTCAGGTGGCCTCCCAGCAGCCCCATTCGGCTATTTCAGGCGGCTTTACATTGGGGTATTCTGGCCACCTGAAAGCGGCTCATGAGTGAAGTTCATTCCTGTACAAGAACGAACAAATGTAGGGTTTGACGGGATGTATCTTTGACCTCCTACCATCAAAATCAGAACTGCCAAGCTGGGAATACAGGCCGTGAGACTGATGAATTGTATCCTGTAACTGAGTAAATAACCTAAAATATTTATACATGTTAATTTTAAAACAAAATATCTGTATATATATATATATATATATATATGTATGTGTGTGTGATTATCATGTGCTGTATTTGCGTGTGTATGTACATGCACTGTGGTCTGGAGAAACGCTGCTTTTTCTGGTTGTACATGTACAGTCAGATGATAATAAGTTTGAACTTCAAGGACTAAAGTTTAAGGGAGGTTTTGGAAATGAAAGAAGGTTTTGATAGGCCATGGAAGAGCCATTCCTTTGGTGACCCATTGAGGAAGGTGAATTTTAATTGGTGTTGGAACCAAGACAGAGGTCAAAACCTTTCTCATGCCTCAAGTGGCTGTGGTGGTGATGCTTTGTTACAGACCCTGGGAGCAGTGATGTTCAAAGGTGAACTGGATGAATGTTTACCAAACTCGCAGGGCCGCGGTTGGAAATTCGTGATTGAATAGCTCCTTCGGCGATTGGCATGTGCCTAGGGTGGAGTCCCCTCCATGCTGTGCTTGGTAATGGGGAGAGTGAGAGAGACAGAGTGGCAGCGTGGAGATGCGAAGGCAGTGTTCTCTGCAGCTTCTGCACACCTCAGGGAAATAGACGGTAGTTAGTTTGTACATCACCTCTTTGCCTTCTATTTCTCAGGGAATGTTTGAGCCTCATCTGAAGAGTTTTTACATCCGGTCCACAGACCCCACCCAGATTAAAGTGCTGAAGGTAAGTCATTATCTCAGACGGTATTGAGTCTGTGCCTCTCTATCGTGTGATTATTTGGATAAACTGGGGTTGATTCCACTAGCAGATGAGACATGGGGCTCAAGATGAGGGGAAGTAGATTTAAGGCAGAGATGAGGAGGATCTACTTCTCCTAGAGAGAAGTAAATATGTGGAATTCTCTGCCAAAGGAAGCAGTGGAGGCTGCCTCATTAAATGTATTTAAGACAGGCAGATAGATTTTTACTTAGCAGGAGAATTAAGGTTATGGAGAACAGGTGAGTAAGTGGAACCGAGTCCACAGCCAGATCAGCCGTGATTCTATTGAATGGCAGAGCAGGCTTGAAGGGCCAGATGGCCGACTCCAGCTCCTGTTTCTTGTGTTCTTATTATGACTACCCTCCAATTTGTCTTTTAATACACAAAAACGCTGGGGAAATTCAGCTGATCTCGCTGCGTTCTTTATGGCAAAGGTACATAACCAACGTATTTGGCCCGAGCCCTTTGTCAGGATATGAGAAAGTCAGGAGGAGGCACAGGCAAGAGGATATAGGTGAGAGGGCAGGAGAATAAAGCTGGGGAGTGATAGGGGAAGGGGTATTTCTGAATGGAAGGGGGTGGGGAGCTGGAGGAAAGGAGACGGAGGGATAGAGAAATGGGGAGGGGTTCAATCGAAACTGGAGAAGTTGATGTTAACGTTGGAGAGTGCCCAGACGGAAAATCGAAGACTCACATTCACCTTTTCTTGTCTTGCGCAGTTGGAGGTCCTGACAAATCTGGCCAGCGAGACTAACATATCGACAATTCTCCGTGAGTTCCAGGTAAGCTGGTGCGACCCAGTCAGTGCTGGAGTGGCTCTTTGACAAGCAGGGCCTGATCTAAAACGATGCTGGAGACTTGTCATTAGATTGTTGTGGAGTTGGTTTACATCTTGGTCCAAAGGGCCTGGACTGTTCTGTGTTCTAAAGCACAGCCAGCGAGGAATTTGCAGTGACTGCTGGAGGCTCCAAAATGAGCTTTCCCTTTTCCAGGTGACAGTAGGATAACTGGTCCTTGAGTTTGCAGCCCTGCTACTCCCTTCCTCTGCTTCTCTCCACTTGCTCCTCTCTCCGCCTCAGCGTGGAATGCTGCACTTCACTGTCAAGCGCAACTAGGTGGCAAATAACCCCGTGAAAATCACACGGTAGTTCTGCATTTCTGCGCAGGCTAAGGAGAGGCCTGGTGAAAGTTTTCACAAGAGTGTTGTTGGATAGCCAAACCTTTTTTCGCCTATACCCCTTTTAGGACTCTGCTCAAAGTTTATGGGCCCCCTTCCCTGTGAAACAGTCAACTTTGGTTTCTTCCATAGTTCTCTCCTACCAACCAAATGGAAAAAAAATTAAAAACTTGTAACGTGAAGTTATAAGAAAACATGACTATTACTTGAATGTGCTGTGGCCCCTTGAGAATGGCTGGACAAGATGGTCAGAATCTTTTCCCCAGGGTAAAAATGTCACCTGCGTTTAAGGTGAGGGTGGGAACATTTTCTTGCACAGATAGCAATGGGTGGGTGCCTGGAACAGGCTCTGCTAGGAGTAGTGGTGGAAGCAGATACAATTAGAGTATTTAAGAAGCTTTTAGACAGGATACATGAATATGCCAGGAATAGAGGGATCATGTGCAAGAAGCAAGAGATTTGGTATTGTGTTCGGCACAGATATTGTGGGCCAAAGGGCCTGATCCTGTTCGGTGTTCTATTTCAGTACAATCCATTTAGGCCATTGAATCTGTGCTGCTTCTTAGGGCAATCCTATCAATACAGATACACAATCCTTTATCCGGAACCCTTGGGGGACAGTGTTGTCCGAATTTTGGATTTTTCTGGATTTCAGAACAAAAGCCAACTGCCCCAGATTTAAGCCCACCTGAATTGTGCTGCCATATCCACCCATTTCCAGTCGCGCTGGCATCTCTCATCCCCCTCGCCCGCCTCTCTCTCTCCCCGCCCATCCGAGCCGCGCTGCCGTCTCTCCCCTCCGCCCACCCGTGTTGCGCTGCAGTCTCTCCCCCCCAGCCCGCCCAAATCATGCTACCATCTCTCTCCCCCTCACCCACCCAAGTCGCGCTGCCATCTTTCTCCCCCTGCCCGCCCGCCTGAGTCGCGCTAACATCTTTCTCTCCCCTGCCTGCCCGCCCGAGTTATGCTGCCATCTTTCTCACCCCTCGCCCACCCGAGTCACGCTGCCATCTCTCTCATCCCCCACCCACCTGCCCGAGTTGTGCTGCCGTCTCTCCCCCCCCACCACCCCCCCGGCCCCCCTGCCCAAGTCGTGCTGCTGTCTCTCCCCCCCCACCCTCGCCCTGCTCTCTCTCTCTCTCTCTCTCTCTCTGTCTCTCTCTCTCTCTCTCTCTCTCTCTCTCCCCCCCCCCCCCCCTCCCTCTGCTGTACCAGCACCAGGAAAAAAATGCTGGTTTTTGGAGCTTTCCGTATTTTAGATGTCTGGATAAAGGATTGTGTACCAGTACCTCTGCTCCACCTTTCCCTGCAACCAATTCTCTCTCGCAATTTTCTCTACTCCCCCAGATCCTTCTGCCCCTAATTACACACCAGGGGAGAGGGGAGTGGGAAAAGGAAGGAATCTGGATGGAGGGATCAGACAGGGGAAGAGGGCTAGGAAACAACAGGGGAAGAGGAAGAACTGGGAGTGACGGGGCTGAGATGTGGCCCATCTGTTGATGTGCTCTCATACAGTGGGCAGCAAAACAAATTTATGAGGTGCAAAGATAGAGTAAATACAAACAGGCTTTTTCCACAGGCAAGAAATGGAGGACATGGGTGAAAGGTGAAATGATTAAAGGGAACTGGCTGGGGGAACTCCTTCACTTAAGAACATGGAGCGAACTACTAGCTGAAGTGGTGAATGTGGGCTCGATTTCGACATTTAAGAAAAATTTCTTGGCACAGAATAGAGGGGCCTAAGGTCCTGTTTCTGAGCTCTAATGTTCTATGGTCACTCTCTGAAGTGATGCGGGAGTTGGTAAATTGAAAAAGGTATTGCTTTTACTCCATTTTCCTGACTTCTGAATTGGTAGACAGGAAATTATTTGAAATCTTTCATTCAAAACATCAGTTTTTGCTGAGCCAGTGGTTATCTATGTTTCCGTACAGTGCAGAAGGCCACTTGGCCCACTGAGCCGGGGTAATTCCATCATCTCTATTCCCCCACTCTACCTGTAACCTATTCACTCTCACATTCCCAGAATTTCCCCATCTCCAATTCTCCTGCCACTCTTCTGCACATCATTGGGGCCAATTAACCCATTGTGTTTAGGACATGGGAGGAAACCGAAACACCCAGGGTGGGGTAATCTGCAAACTCCACATACCTACACAGCGTCTCATGTCAGGATTAAACCTGAGTTGCTGGAGCAGAGACTATGGTTCGATTTGAGCATTCTTTTTGTGTCCATTGATAATGCTTCATGCGTCTTGCTGTAAGTTTTATTTGGGACATAAGGGGACACTTAACAAAAGGAAATACAATAATTGGAAAGGAAATGAAATGAAATATGTTTGCATCACATGATCACATTAATTCATGGAACTTCAAGTTCAAAGTTTTTATCATCTGACTGTACACGTACAACTGGACAAAGCAGCATTTCCTCGGACCAGTTCACACACGATGCACAGTACATAATAATCGCATATTAAATTTAATTTTAAATTTTAGACAGACAGTGCCCAATTACACCCAATTGACCTAGACCCCTGAGATAAATTTGAAGGGTGGGAGGAAACTGGATCACATGGGTAAAACCCAAGCAGACACGGGGAGAACGCGCAAACACCTTACTGACAACGAGGGATTCGAACCCTGTTCCCGATCGCTGCCCTATATACATAAAGATATAATTTTGGATATATATCAATATTTTAGAATGATTTATAGATTGCTGATCATCGATTTCACAGCCTGCCAGAAGCTTTTCCCCAGGCTGGCAGTCCTGATTTTGATACTCCTGTACCTCTTACTTGATGGTAGTCAAATAAGCTGTGTGCTGGATGAAAAGGGTCCTCTATAACTCTTATTTACGCAATGTTCCGTGTAAATGTCATCAGTAGAACAAAGGGAGATACCAGTGATCCTCTAGGCCGTTTTGATGATCCTTTGTATTGACTTCCAGCCACACAGGACTCTCAGCCGTGCTCCAGTAGCCTTGCTCTCCTCAGCCTCATTAGTGATTAAATCTCTTGGTTTTTTTTGGATTAAATCTCTTGACAACATCTCAGCCCCATCTCTGACTCATGTTCCAAGGGGGAAGTTCATTAAACAGGTGAGCGTCAAACACAAGCTTCCCACTTCTGACAGGCTCTCATCAAAAACTCTCTCCGCTCTCGTTCTGTCAGCCTGCGCCCAGCAGTGTTGATTCTTCCCTGACAGTCTCTTGTTTGACCGGATGGGCCTTCTGATGACCTCCGGCACCAGTGGAGCAGCCGCTGTGTCTCTCTTTGAATGTCACTGAGGCCCAGACAGAAAAAGCTCCACAATGGAGTGAAGCACAGAAGTCACCCAGTCCACAGTGACCTAAGTGAAGAAAGCAAATTCAGACAACGCGAGGGGCTGCGGGGGGTGTAGATGCCTTTAGGGAGGGATTGACTTCTAATTCCATATCTGGGAGAGGCAGTCCAATATTCATTCATTGTCTTTTTCTTCCTCTCTTTCTTTCCCTCTCCTCCCTCTTTCTCTCCTCTCCCTTTTCTCCCCTTCTTGCCTTCCTTCAGTCTCTTTGCTTCTCTCCCCCTCCTCCCCTCTCTCCTCTCTCTCTCCCCCCCCCCCCCCAAGGAACAGGCAGGTGGAGCTTGTGTCAGTAATCTTTCAATCCTTGGTCTCAGAGTGAGTCTCAGAAATGGGAGGTTAACCCGACTCTCACAATGCTAACAGATGTGCCTCTGAACGTGGGATCTTCCTGTGTCTCAACAGCTCTGTATAAAAACAAGAACTCCCTCTCCCTTGCTGGGGGAGTACCTTCAGCAGGACAGCAGTTTAAGAAGGCGACTCACCCTATCTATTCAAGGGCAGTAAAGCTTGGGCAGTAAAAGCTGCTGACGTTAGCAATGAATGAGTCAAGGAAAATTTGCGATAGCCCAGGAGTTATTGGAAAAGGAGAAAGCAAGCTCTAGTTAGACTGCCCCACGTGTTTGGATCTCTACAGGCAGCCTCCGATCTGTGATTTGAAACAACAGTGCATTTATGTAGCTCCCTCTGCTTCAAGGCAGGATTAAATGTGATCTGGCCAATTAATTCTGTGGATAAATATTGGTCTGACTTCAGCAATCTCGGCTGCAGACCAGTGGCAGTGAACTCTAATCATATTGCAATATGGGAATTTAATTCTTAACAACCCTCCAGAAAGACTTCCAGATGGGGGCCAGTCCAGGATGGGCCAGTGATCCTCCTGCCTCTCTTTCCTGCTGCCACGATTGGGATTCCCCTTTACCCTCACTTGACCACTCTCCAGTTTCCCACGCCTTCACCGAGAGAAAAAAAATGGGATCAGTAAGGGCTGTTTGATGGTTAACACTGACTACCATTACATGCTCTCCATGTCTATGGAGGAGCCGGGTTTTGAGGCCTCGCAAAAGCAGAGGATGAAAGACAGATGGGGGAAATCTGAAGGATTTCCATTAATCCTTTTCAAGCAAGGAAAATGGCCGACTGGAAAGGGGGATGTTCTCCGCCCTTGCGCCTAGAGACTTATCTTTCTGAATGTGCCGTGGCCCACTCTGAGGTGCCAAATCCAACACTGCTAGGGGAAGGATAATCGGCAGAGCGATGCACTCTGCTGCCTGGCTTGAAAGTACAGCCACTGCAAGCAGCTGGTTAGGGGTGGGTTGATGACACCGTCAGCCCGTAACCCATTTCCCCACTCACCCTTCTCCCTCCATGACCCCCTCAAGGTGGGGGCCGGTGGGAACTGTCAGGGGGCATCCAGTGTGGGTGGTGACAGCCTCACCAGGCCGCTTCGGCCTTCGGGTCTTCTCTCTGTGGCTCAAACGCGGCAGAGCAATGGCTGTCTTCCTTACCCATAATCCCCCACGCAGCAGGAACTGCTATGTTTACTAGAACAGTTCCAGCTGCGTGGGGGATTACGGGTAGGGAAGATGGCTATTGCTGTGTATTTATGACGGGTGGTGCTATGGCACCAGTTGCCCTGCCTCCATCGGATCCGGAGGTCACTATGATGCGCTGACCAACATGAATGCAACACTGGAGCAGCCTTTTAGGGTTGGTCTATGAAAGATAAGTTTCAAGTTTTCCCTCTGCACTTGTAGCTGGTCTCCAGGCCTGGGGTGAAATGACCTAATGTCTGATATGAGGCTCTGAATTTCTTTCCCCAAAATAAACTTGATTCACAATGAATTATTTATGAAGGAAAACTATTCACAGTTATTTCACATCCTTAGTGTCATATCCATAAATTTCCATCACTATACATTGTTACATTTGTTTTCTATTAAGCACCATTGCCACCTTTGTGGCCCCTTGAAGTTTCTCCCCCCTCTGTTATTTGAGGGGTTTCCCCTTGCTCTCAAGCCCTCAGTGCCATGGCCTCCTTAAGACTCTGCTCAAAGTTTGTTGGCTCCCTTCCCTATGAAGCAGTCAAATTTAATTGGGCCCCTGCTGAAAATGGCTACTCTGGTCCAAAAACTGGAGAGGTTAAAGAGCCCACAACAAGAATCAAGCACCACAAGCATGGTTACCTTATTATCTCCATTCTTTTCCCATCTCTGCAGACATACATTAAGAGCCAGGATAAGGACTTCGTGGCTGCTACCATTCAGGCTATTGGCCGCTGTGCCACCAATATCGACGAGGTCCGTGACACGTGCCTGAACGGGCTGGTTCAACTGCTGTCCAACCGAGACGGTGAGTCCAAATGCATAGCTGGGTCCCGAGCCGTTCTTGCGCAAGGTTTCTCACATGTGGCATGCCTCACTCCTTGTGTAATAGAGGGGATAACTATGACATGAGGTGGGGGTGAGTGTCAGGGGACAGTTCTTCACTCAGATTGTGGTGGGCACATGGAGCAAGCTGCCAGACAAAATGGTGGAACCAGGTACGTTATCTTCCTTCACATGGATAACTCCATGGATGGGAGGGAGTCGGGCCTAATGCAGGCAGATGAGGCTCAAACAAGAGGACTCAGACAAACTGGACCTGTTACTGTACTACAGGTACACAATCTTTTATCCAGAACCCTTGGGGGACAGTGTGTTCCGAATTTCAGATTTTTCCAGATTTCGGAAAGCCAGATTTAAACCCACCCGAATTATGCTGCCGTATCCACCCCCTTCCAGTCGCGCTGCCAGTCTCTTTCCCCTCTCCCGCCCGACTCGCGCTACCGGTCTCTTGCCCGCCCGACTCGCGCTACCGGTCTCTCGCCCGCCCGACTCGCGCTACCGGTCTGTCCCCCTTGCTTGCCCAACTCATGCTGCCGGTCTCTCACCCTCACCCGCCCGACTCGCGCTGCTGGTCTCTCGCCCTCGCCCGCCCGACTCGCGCTGCCAGTCTCTTGCCCTCGCCCGCCCAACTCGTGCTGCCGGTCTCTCGCCTGCCCGACTCGCGCTGCCGGTCTCTCGCCCTTGCTTGCCCGACTCGCGCTGCCGGTCTCTCGCCCTTGCTTGCCCGACTCGCGCTGCCGGTCTCTCGCCCGCCCGACTCGCGCTGCCGGTCTCTCGCCCGCCCGACTCGCGCTGCCGGTCTCTCGCCCGCCCGACTCACGCTGCCGGTCTCTCGCCCGCCCGACTCGCGCTGCCGGTCTCTCGCCCGCCCGACTCGCACTGCCAGTCTCTCTCCCTACTTGCCAGATGTTGGAGCTTTATGGATTTTAGATGTCCAGATAAAGGATTGCGTACCTGTACAAGACTCTGACTCCCTTGTGCATATCGGTGACAAAGATTGGATGTGGCTGAGAACTTATGATAGCTATATTGCATTTTATAGAAGATCTCAGCGACTGCCTTTTCCGTCATTCTACTCCCACAATCTTGCAAGCCTTGCTTCTTATCCTCACTGCCTAAATGCGGAATCGCCCTGACACTCAGTTCTGTGCGCTTTGGGTTTAAGGCTACACAGTGGAGAGCATGGGTCCTCTTCTCACTGCCAGGCCCTACCTTGTACACCTTGCCTCTTCCACAGTTTGCTTGCGGTCGGTGGGGTCCCAGCGCTTCGTGACCTCACTGCCCTTCTGTTGCAGAGCTGGTGGTGGCGGAGTCCGTGGTCGTCATTAAGAAACTGTTGCAGATGCAGCCGGCCCAGCTCAGTGACATAATTCGGCACATGGCGAAGCTCATTGATAACATCATGGTGAGTGCTGGGCTGGACCAGCGTCCTGGTGAACCAATCTGTCTTGTCCCACCACAGTCTTCATCTCCCTCTCAGAGATTCGCCCATCAGAGCCTCCTCCAAGTGTTTGAGCTCAATCCAGATCTTTAAGAGCCCTCTCTGTGTCTTTTTATTTCATTTAGAGTTATCTCACTCAAAACCTGTCCATTAGGCCCACTGAATCCATGCTGAGCAGTAGCCCTGTTTATGTAAACCTGCACCAATTCCATTTTATTCTCCCCACATTCCCATCATTATTCCTCACCACCTCACCCTCTGCCCCCGCCCCCCCCCCCCCCCCCCATATATGCACTCAGCAATTTATAGCCACAAACCCACCATGAATTTGGAATGTTGGAGGAAACTTGATCACCGGGTAAACGTGCAAACTCCACACTGTCAGCACACTTGAGATCATGATTGAATCTGGGACGCAGTGGTTGTGAGGCAACCGCTCTACCATGGTGCCATCGTGGCCACTCTTGATTGAGAAGGTAGTGTGAAAAGTGTCGGGTTCGGTGGGTTCACAGAGAGACACTAGACTCAATGTTACAAACCAAGGTAACTTTTATTGAACACACAGGAGACAAACAGGGGAAAGCGTCAAATGATACTTAATTACTCTACTACTAAATGACTCTATGGGTATACCCCACATTACGAAATTAGAGCGTTCCTATGAAACCTTTTGTAAGTCGAAATGGCGTAAAGCGAAGACCCATTTACTGCTATTGGAGACTATTTTTGTAAAAGCAAAAACCCATTCAAATCCTTTCATAAAAGCAAACATACATTTCTTCATAAAAGCAAATTTTCATAATTCGAGTATTCGTAAATCTGATGTATCAGTGACCGCTTACCTTCCACGTGCTCCCACACATGTACACACTTCAAGATATAATCCCGATTCCTTTAACTAACGGGGGTCCAGTTCTCTACCGTTTTACGGCTCAACTTAAGTGTACTGCATACCTTACCCACTATTCCTCCAGTGACCTGGCACGGAGTGATGTCCGGGTCTTGGACCACGAGGCAGAGAGAGAGAGAAATGTGGTATGCACTGATATCTGGCCATCGATGACACAGTCATTTAATTGAGCCAACGGTACGTTGTGCACTCCTACGTGGCCGGAGTCCAACCTTGATTGGCATGTAATGCGATTTCCGAATAAGTTTCGGACAGGAAGGTCAAGTGACCATCCACGATGTTCCAGACGAGGATTGTGGAGGCCACGTGTTCCTCCATAATCCACATATAACAGGTAGGGGCTTTCTGTGGTGGTACACCACTGGCCTACTGCAGGGGGCAGCCTCTGTACCTGCAGGAGTGTACCACCGGCCTACTGCAGGGGGCAGCCTCTGTACCTGCAGAAGTGTACTACCGGCCTACTTCAGGGGGAAACCTCTGTACCTGCAGGAGTGTAAGGGGACAGGACAACACCTGGCCAGCTATCAATCAGTCGGCCTGAATGGATCAAGCCCCACCCGGTCGGGTATCAATCACCCTCCGGGATATAAGCCTGCGCCGGCCTCCCGAGGCCTCACTCAAAGTTACTGCAGCCACAGCCAGCCTTGCTCTGTGGAAGTCTTTGTCGATTAAAGCCTGTTGTACAGTCTTTATTTTTGTGTGTGTCTGATTCTGGCTAACAGTGCACCACACATTCAACCCAATATAAAATGCCCTCTGGAGCTTTGAACTTCCTGCTATTCTGATTATAAGGCTAATTTGGACACCAGTCTTCCTGTTCTGGTTGGAGTTGAGTGATTAACAAACAAGCACTCCTTCAGTACTGCACCAGCTCATCTGCTGAGACTCTGGAATAGGTTTCTGGGGCAGGACTAGAACTTACAATCTCCTGTCTTGAAATCAAGTGGTGCCACTTAGCCAGGGTTATCACCTTCTGGGCCTGGTGGTGAATTAAGGCCCAGGTATCCAGCTGCCTCCTTCAGTGTGAGAAGGTTGATTTTGCTCTGGGTGAAATAACACTGACCATTTCAAGGTCATTTTGTATCAGTCTATAAACTTTTGCTTGATCCCTGGAGTGATCCATGGCCATATCCTATGTCAGGAGGGCAGAAGATTATTCCATTTTACACCCCGCATTCCTCCTGGAGAATACAGACGAGATTTTGCCCATTGTCGGTCACTCCAGGCACTCTCCCCTCCGCCCGCTTCCCACCACTGCATTGTACAAAGCTCATCCAACCCCTCAAGTTCCAGGCTGTCAGCAAATCCTCTATGGGATCCCTGACTTCCTATCCCCAACCCCAGCCCATTCCTGACCACCCTTCCAGGCTCGCTCTGCGGGAGCTGGTTCTCTTTCTGAGCAATCCACTAAAACACACTTAGACGCCACCACCGTCCGAGCAGATGTGTTTTGGGAAGCATTTTCAACCCCTTACCTGATGGATTCTCCCCTCTCTTTGAGCAGGTTCCCATGGCCAGGGCCAGTATCCTTTGGCTCATCGGAGAGTACTGCGAGCACGTGCCGAAGATCGCGCCTGATGTTCTGCGGAAAATGGCCTCATCCTTCACGAGTGAGGAAGACATCGTAAAATTACAAATCATTAACCTGGCTGCCAAACTATATCTCACCAATTCCAAACAGGTCAGACTCCCAGAGTGGGTGGCAGTGGGTTGACATGAAGGCGTTGGGAGAGGTGTTGATAGTCCTACAACGTGTTAACCTGCAGTGGTGATACAAGGTGCCCTTGGTAAAATGCGATGCCCTTTCGGAGTTTGTCCTGTGAAGTTCAACACTTATTGGTGGTTGATTCAAGATTCTTTTATTGTCATATAATAAAACAGATGTAATGTTACATGAAATTGCATTTCATAAGGCAGATAAAGATTCATCAACAGCAAAAATTGCCCAGCACCCCGAAACAGACTGAGAAAGAGAAGCAAAAGAAAGTCACTTTAGAGTCACTGAGTGTCCATGGATTTACTACCAGCACTCCCGTAGCCTCTTGCAACCACACAGACGTCAGTCCAAACCATCGGCAGCCCGAACACCAGCTCCAAATCGCTAACACAATTAGGAAGCCTGTGGCGTCCAAGGCCCCTCGGGGGCACTTCCTGCCCTTGGCTCGCTCTGGCATCTTGGTTCCAAAATCTGGTACCCCTTCAGCCAGCCTTGAGCCATTCTCCACTAGTCCACAGCCAGGTGTGAGCCCTTCGACCCCGTTGCCAGCAGCCTACCACCTTTTTTTTTCAGCCGCAGAGCCCCTCTCTTGTCCGCCACCATGGTCACCACCCTGTAGGGGCATCTTCTCTGCTTATCCTTCTCAAATAAGGTGCCCTACGCCAGTCCTCTGCTTCCCCGGAGTCTGTAACCCCTCGAGTGCTGCCCAGACCCCGTGGTTGCAGGTTTTTATAATAAGCTACCGTTGGCTCCTTTAACATTTAAATCCTGTACAGAGTCGTTGGTAGTAGGACTGGGTGGTAGAACCCTGTGGAGGAGTGTGGTGTCTCCTCTCCCCGCTCACCGGGAGCGCTGCCTTGTGGTGCAAATTTTTTCCTAGTTTTTGTCTCAAGCACCGAGATACAGTGAGAAAGTTCAGTGAGTTTACCCTTCATGTGTCAAAATGTAGGAGAGAGAAATAGAGAGAGATCAGTCAGAACAGAGCAATGGCAATATTATTTGTTTCTACTTTCTAATCCAGACCAAGCTACTGACCCAGTATGTCCTGAACCTGGCCAAATACGACCAGAACTATGATATCCGTGATCGAGCTCGCTTCATCCGCCAGCTGATAGTTCCCTCGGAGAAGAGCGGGCTGTTGAACAAGCACGCTAAGAAACTGTTCTTGGCCCAGAAGCCAGCTCCAGTGCTCGAATCTTCCTTCAAAGGTAGGAGAGGCTCCAAGTTTGGCAACGCTGCCTCACAATGGCCTGGGGTGGAAGTGGGTCGGGCTTGCTTGTGAACCTGGACCGACTCATCTTGATCTGCTACCGCTCGCTTGTCCGGCGTACTGCGGAGGCTGGAATCTGAAGCTTGGCACAACCTGCCAGAGGAACCAAGAAGGTTGAGCAATGTCAGTGAGGAGAAAAAAGAAAAGTCAGTGTTTTGGGTATGATCAGTTTCTTGAGACTCAATCAGGCCATTCTTTTTCCTTCTCACTGATGCTTCTCCACTTGCTGGGTTCCTCAAGCAGATCATATTTTTTTTTAAATTTTTTATTTAAGCAGATCATGTTAAGGGAGTTCCATTGCTGAATGGGGGACTGCAAGAGGTGGTGTCCCAGTCTTAGTGACACTCAGCAGAGGAGACTGACTCCCCGCCGCTCAAATGTTCGTTACTTCCCCCTTATTTTGCACCTTCTTGCCCACATCAGGCATCACATTCACATCACGTTTCTCATGTCATGCCATCTCATTCCTTCAGTGTAACCCTTTCTCCCCTCCCTCCCCCCCCTCTCTCTCTCTCTCTCCACTCCCCCTCTCCCCATTAATCGACTCTGAATCTTCCCCCACCTACACTTGTTCAAGTTTATTACATGTACAACCCAGACCATGGTACAGAATGCCATATAGTTGCATAAAAATCATATTTTGGAGGATTTTCACAGTTGCAGAATACTGTTCATTAATCTCACAGCCAGTGGGAAGATGCAGACTGGAGGTCCTGATTTTAATGCTCCTGTACCACCTTCTTTCTATTTATTTATTTAAAATTTTTAAATTTTTTACACTATGAACCATATTGACCAAAATACACATAAACATTTCCTCAGTGTCATTTTCTTCCCTTTTCCCCCCTCCCTTCCCTCCCTCCTCCCCACCCCCCCCTCCCCACCCACTAAACGTTCAACATATACGAAACAATAAACCCATCACACAATGAAAATAAATAAGAAATTTGTGTCTTCTACTTTTACACACCGGGTCAGTTCATTTCGTCTTCTCCTGTCATTTTAGGGGGTGGAGGTCCGCGATAGGACTTCTCTGTTGTGTTCCATGTACGGTTCCCAAATTTGTTTGAATACTGTTTGTTATTTTTTAAAATTATATGTTATTTTTTCCAAAGGAATACATTTCCATGTACCATTGTTGTACTCTCAGGCTATCTTCTGATTTCCAGGTTGACATAATACATTTTTTTGCTACAGCTAAGGCTATCATAATAAATCTTTTTTGTGCTTCATCCAAATCGAGGCCAAGTTCTTTACTTCTTATATTACTTAGGAGAAATATCTCTGGATTTTTTGATGTTATTTTTTGTGATTTTATTTAATACCTGATTTAGATCTTCCCAAAACTTTTCCACTTTCTCACATGCTGTACCACCTTCTTGATGGTTGTGTGTTAAAGACCGTGTACGCTGGATGGAAAAAGTTTTCTATAATGCCTTGAGCCCTATTTAGACAACGATCCCAATAAATGTCTTCTGTAGAGGAAAGGGAGACTCCGATGATCTCAGCTGTTTTAATTATCCTCTGTACAGACTTCTGGTCTGATGCTTTGCAACTCCCATCCCACACAATGATGCGGATAACAAGATGCTCAATTGGTTGACAAGATGGGGGCCGATAGCCTTGCCCTCCTCAGTCTCCTCAGGAAATGTAGGCGCTCCTGCGCTTGCCTAATTAATGAGGAAGTGTTGTGAGTCTAGGATAGTACATCCCTTGTACGCACGCCGAGATATTTTGTGGTCTCCACTTTCTCAACGATAGAATGTTGTTTTATACTGGAGAATGGTCAACCTTCGTACTCCGCATTCATCTTGTCCATGTTGAGACTCGGGTTGTTCTCATACCATTTTACTAGCTTTCCAACCTCTTCTCTGCTGATGAGGTTACTACTGTTGAAACATCTGAAAATTTGGTGATTCTGTTGGAACTGAATCTGGCAGAGAAGTCATGAGTCGGCAGCATGAACAGTAGTGGGCTGAGCACAGCCTTGAGGTTCGCCAGTGCTCAGTGTGATGGGGATTGAGAGTTTGCTGCCAACCCAGACAGACTGTGGTCTTTCCATCAGGAAGTCCAGGATCCAATTACAAAGAGAGGTGTTGAATCCCTGCAAGGATGATTTATCCTCTAGGGTTGTCTTGCAGAGCCCATCGGTATATCGACCCAATGGGGGGGGGGGGGGGGGGGGGGGGGGGGGAGGGAACAAACCCATGATGCGACAGGGCACAATGCACAGAGACCGGGATTTGATCCCAGTCGCTGAGATATTTCAGTTCCAGCTGGTGTAACCACTGGGCGCTCGACGCGAGTTTCATGCCAGGGGCTCCGGACGCTGACTCTTGCAATGTTTTTCTCTCAGATCGGGATCACTTCCAGCTCGGATCACTGTCCCATCTGCTCAACAGCAAAGCCAGCGGATACCAGGAGCTCCCTGATTGGCCGGAAGCAGCCCCTGACCCTTCAGTCCGCAATGTTGAGGTAAGTGGGTGTGTCTGGTGGTGGGGGTGCAATGACAACAGCTGTCTGGATTTATATATTCCCATTAACCTACATAAAGCATTGAAATAAGGTATTAGGGCAAGTAACAGGAAGGATGGGTTTGAAGGAAGAAGCAATAGGGAGAACACAAGAACACAGAGTGGGTTATATTAGTAATCAGATACAATCACCAGGTTTAAGAGGCATGTAGACGGGCATTAAATTTGCAAGGCATAGAAGAATAAACAGGCAAGTGAGATTACTTGGAGATGGGCACCAAGGTTTGCAAGGGCCTGTTTCTGTGCTCTTTGAAGCTCTAACACAAAAGATTCCAGTTTGCCAACTAAAGAGGTGCTCACCAATTGAGCTATAATAGTAGAGGTTAGAATAAGAGGTCTCCTGAAAGAGAATGCCTTTGCTGGTGCTTCTCCAGATACCAAAGCGATTCCAAACAGTTGGGCTAGATGTGTACCTGCAAATCCCTTGGAGTTTGTCACTTGTGGGGAGCATTATCTCGGGGCAAGAGTCCAGACGAAAGGTGGTGTCAAGTGAACACAAGAGTGAGCCGCTGAACCAGGAGAGCAGACAATGCTTCTTCCAGAAGTATACACTGCCCAAATCCTTGGACGTGACCTTGTTTGGAATTCAGTGTTTGATGGTGGGATTCTTTGCAGCGTGGAGGAACAGAGGGATCGCGGGGTCCTGGTCCCCAAGGAGCCGCACAGTTGAAGAGTGGTTAAGAAACCACTAGTCGGCTTTCATTAGGATTGAGTTCAAGACCCCTAAGGTAATGATGCAAATCCACAAAACTCTGGTTGGACCACGCTTAGAATATTCTGTTTAGGTCTGGTGGCCTCTTTGCAGGAAGGATGTGGATGGGTGTAGAAGAAGTCTCATGAAGACTGAGTTAGGACCTTTTTAGAGTGACGAAGGATGAAAGGCGGCTTTTTAGAGGTGTATAAGATTATGAGAGGTGAAGATAAGGGTGGACAGCCAGTACCCTTTTCCCAGGGCGGCAAATATCAGAGGTCATCTGTTTAATATAAGTGGAGGAAAGTTTAGGGGAGACGTCGGAGGTAATTTTTTTTACACAGAGAGTAGTGAGAGCCTGGAATGCATTGTCAGGGGGTGGTGCAGGAGACTGGTACAATCAGGATGTTTAAAAGACTCAGGATAGGCATGTGAGAGTATGAAAAATAAAGGGTTATGGGTGAGATATTGGGAAGGACTACGTTGACGGTTAGTACAACATCGTGGGCTGAAGGGCTTGAACGGTGCTGTACTGATTTATGTTTTAAGAAAGATTGATGTCATAGGTGCAGGATTTGTTGCTGGAGCCAAAAGCAACTGCTGGAAGAGCTCAGTGGGTCAGGCAGCATCTGTGGAGGGAGTGGTTTGAATTGAACTGTTTATTTTTTTACCAGAATACAGTGAGAGGCTTTGCTTTGCATGCTGTCCAAGTAATGCAACTCGTACAGCAGGTAATGCAATAACCAATAAGTGTAGGAGGTTAAACAAGAAAGTCTGCAGATGCTGGGGTGAAGGGAAGTACACAAGCGTGCTGGAGAAACTCAGCAGGTCTCACAGCATCCATAGGAAGTAAAGGATAACCCATGTTACGGGTCTCGGCCCTTCGCCATGTATAAGAAAAAACAGTCAGGCACCTGAATAAAAATGAGGGGGTGGGGGGGCGCAAGGAGAGCTTGGAGGAAGGAACATTTTTTTTGTACCTTAGATCCTTGTGGGGGCTAGACTGACATAGTTTCCTATTCCTGCTTCTTCCTTCCTCCTCTCCTCCCGTCCCCCCCCACCCTTCCAACCACACTCCCCTCACTGAATGCTACATGACCTGCTGAGTTTCTCCACCACGTTTGTGCATTGTGATAAATGTAGGGGGTATGGAAAAAGTACACCACATTGTGCATGTACAAGAGAAAAGTACAATTTTGCAAGACAGAGCACAGCATCATCATCTGCCAGGGTGAGGTCCATTCAAAAGTCTGACAACAGCAGGAAAGGATCTGTCCTTTAATCTGGAGGTTCATGTTCTAAAGCACATATACGTTCTGCCTGACAAACATGGATGTGGGGGAGGAGAGTGTGACTGAGGTGGGAAGAACCCATTATAGTTCAGCAAGATATGGATAGTTGGTGTTTCAAGTTGAAACCCTGCATCAGAACTAGAAGAGGTGATGTAGGGGGTGGAGTGCGGTGTCAGTTCAAGAGTATTATTATCTCTGGCTCTACATAACCAACCCAACAAAACCTTATCTCTCCAGACCATGATGCACATACAAATACTGAACTAGGAATATAAAGATCACATAAATAATCAAAATAAATAAATTAAAATATTTGGAAAAGTTTTCACAGTCGCAGATACTGTTTATCAGTCTCACAGCCTGCGGGAAGAAGCTATTCCCCAGCCTGGCAGTCCTGATTTTGATGCTCTTGTGCCTTCTCCTGAATGGTATTGGGTTGAAGATACTGTGCACTGGATGGAAAGGGCCTTCTCGACACCATGAATCAATTTTAAAGTGGTACTGAAAATTAAACTGAAATCCACTCAGGAGGTCAGGCAGCATCTGTGGAGAGAGAAACTGAGTTAATGGTGGAGAAAAGTTGGGATACACGTTCTGAGCAACGTGGGCCTTGGGCTAAGTTGTTGTTTCTCTCACCACAGTTTGGCCAGCCAATTACCATATATACTCGTGTAAAAGTCAACTCCCAATTTTTGACCAAAAATATGGAATTTTCTATCTCTCTTTAACCCTAGTCTCTCACTTCAGACCCTGGCCAGATCTCCTGGCACCTCAAACACGGTCTTTCCACCCAGTATATCTGCCATCCACCCATCGAAGCTCCAAAATCTCGAACACGGACTTACCACCCAGTGAACCTGCCACTGGGTGGCATTGGAGCTCCTAATGCCTCGAGTGCAGATCCCAGCCACCCGCCACTTGGAGTTTCCAACACCTTGAATGTGGACTTTCCACTCGATGTACCTGCCACCCACCCATTGGAGCTCCCAATGCCTTGAACGCTGACTTATCAGCCAATCCCATCCACCCGCCCCTTGGACCTCTCATCGCCTCCGATGACACAGATACTTACCACGGTCAAAAGTAGTATTTTTTTTTTCTTTTTTTTTCCACACCATAAATCACATTAGCCATGATATACACTTTTTCTTTTTCACACATATACAGTGACTTTTGGTCAAAAGTGGTATCCATGTAATTTGCTGAATAATAGTCGACCCCTTAAATTTAATGTTTAAAAAAATGGACAAAACTCGATTTTTACACGAGTTTTCAGTTTGATGTTCAGCTGTCCAATTGCCTTCAGAGTTGGGATCCACAGTCCAGAGCTCCCTATTCAAAAACAAACTCTGGTAATCCTCCCATTTGCTGCCCTTTCTGAATGCACCCCCAGAACCTGACGGCTCCTGGATTCTGGAATGTTTTGCATATTCTGCAAGAAAGGTGAGGTAAGATGGATAGCAAAAAGTGGGCAATATGGACTTGCAGTTGCCACAGAGACCTGTAAACGGCAGCTGGAGGAGCAGGGGAGTGATCCCAGTGAATGTCGGTTTGATGACCCTTGTAGTTGCAGCTGTCTGAATCTCCTCTGTGATGCTGCCCACAGAAGGACGTGTCCTTGGAGACAGAGGAGCGGGTCGGATTGCTCGGAGACTGGAGAGAGGTTTGAGAGTGGTTTGCCTGCAGTGCATGTGTGCTTTTACGTTGTGGGGTGGGGGTGGGGTGCCTGTGAAGGCAGTCTGTCAAGGATCTGGGGTGATGGTCAAGACAGGTGACCACCAAAATAACCCACAGATGCTGGAATTTTGAAACAGGAACACTCAGCAAATTAGGTGGCATCTGTGGAAAGAGAAAGGTTTTTTGGGTTGGAGACATCAGGAGGACAGGTGAAATGGTCATATTTATGCTGCAGTGAGAGCTGAGGGAGGCATGGGCAGGACAAGGAGAAATATTATAGGGTGAAATCACATGGGTTAAACTGGGCAGTTGGAGTGGATTGGACTTCTTTGTCTCTCTTACCCTATTGTACATATTCCCTTTAACCCATCAATTTCTCCGGCACCTTTCCTACAACTCAACCTTGCATCTTATATCTCCCTTTCCCAGTTCATGCAAAAGGTCTCCAACCAAAACATTCCATCCGTTTTTCTCTCTCCAAGAGATTGCAGATAATGCTATTGTAACCGCACTCTCTCCTCCCTTACCCAGTGGTGCTCATATCCACCAGCACCCATCTTCTCTTGCCTCCAGTAGAGAGTGTGCCAAGAAACGGCAGATGGAACTTTACGAGTGCTGGGAGTTGCAATTTGGTAGGTTAAAATGGTGCAGGTAAATGAGGAGTGTTGTAGAACAGTTACTTGGGTACATAAATTCCATTAAAGTGGTAACATAGGAAGGATTTTGGTTCACTTCCCCTCAACAGTCTGCGCATTGATTAGAGGAGCAGGGATGTCACATTACAACTGTAAAAGACATTGGTGAGATTGCACTTGGAGTATTTTGTGCAGCTCTGATCGCCCAGCTATAGAAAAGATGATATTCAGCTTAAAAAAAAAAGGTACAGAAAAGATGCATGAGAATATTCCAAGGCTTGAATTATAAGGACAGGCTGGGACTTTTCTTCCTGGAGTATAGGAGGCTGAGGGTGGACCTTTATATGGGTTTAGAAAACCTTGAGGGGCAATGGATAAGGTCAATAATCATGGTCCTTCTTCCCCAGTTGAAAATTATAGAGCAGAGATTTGAAGTGAGAGGGGAAAGATTTAAAAGACACCACACCTTCATATGGAGAGTGATGGGTATTAATAGACTGCCAGAGGAGGAAGTAGAGGTGGGGACAATTGTGATGTTTTGACAGTGTCTTGGGTAAACTTCTACCTCTCATTTTGTTCGTTTTAGATTGGTCACAGTGTTTGAGCTACCGAAAGAAAATAGACACACACACCGAGAGCAGTTCAGTTTATACAAGTCTTTATTACTAAATCTAAAGCTGAATTCAAACTACAATATGCAAGCCCTTCCCAATTATACTTATCAACGCCTGGACTGGTCCCAACTGCCGAAGCGAGGCAACGACTACACACTTGTAGTAGGTTGTCGGGGCGCTGGTAACAGCTTCTCCACCTCCCTCGACCAGGACGTTAGCTGGACTCTTGAAGTTTTTCTTCTTGCTAAGAGATGTTGCCACCTCTTGGAGAGTCTCAAACCAGCAGTGGGACCATGGCTTATATTACCCAAAAGTTGTTTACTTCAGATCTTATCTCTTTGAACAAATGATTTAATTATCTTCAAGGTCTCCTGACAGTCTGCGACCAACAAAAGACAACTGCATCTCTGGGCCTCATGGTGGAAGTTGGATAATGTCTACTGATTCATATGCATCCCTGGGCCCCATAGTGTAAATTTAGGTTATGTCTTCCTATTCAACTGAATCCCTGGGCCCCATGGTGGAATTTAGATTATGTTTTCTGATGCAACTGCATCCTTTCTTGCATAAGCTGGTCTAAATCCTCCATTACAGACAGGAAGAGTAAAGCTCCTGGTATCTGGCACTTATGGGGATTGGTAGAATTTTTCTGGTTGCTTGAGATTGTGTTTTGCATGATCGGCGAACTAACAGCGAGGCACGCCAATTTTAAACTTCCGTGTTTTATTTTCCGCAATTTTTTTTGCTGGTTGCTTGAATTCCGGGTAAAGGGTTTCACTGTATGTGGATAGGAAAGGTTGAGAGGGACGAGGGCTGAACGCAGGCACACGGGACTAGCTTGGCCTTCAGGGACAAGTTGGGGGAAAAGGGCCAGTTTCCGTGCTGTAGAACTCTGAGGCTACAAGGAGCAAAGCACTACTACGACTTTTTTTTAAAAAAAACAATATGCTGGAAATCTGAAAGAACAGACACATCACACAAATTAGACAGTGAAAAGAGAAACAGAGTTAACGCTTTGACTTTCTCACCAAATCTGCCTGACTTCTAATTTATTTTTAATGTAACATTTTTTTAAATTTAGACATACAGCATGGTAACAGGCCCTTCTTGTCCACCGCCCAATTAACCTATGATCCCCATACATTTTTTAAGGAAGGGTGGAGGGGGGGAACCAGAGCACCCGGAGGAAACCCACGCAGGCATGGGGAGTACGTATAAACACTTTACAGATAGCGTCGGTTTTGAACCCAGGTCGCTGGCGCTGTAATAGTGTTGCACTAAACGCAACTCTTAACTATGACGCACGCTTGCTGGGTGTTCCCAGAGATCTCTGTTCTTAGTGTGATGAGCTGGTCTATCAGTTGAACAGATCTGGTCTGTACTATGCTGGCCAAGTTGGTCCTGTGCCAAATTAACTGGTGTTTCTCTGAACTTGCTAGTATGGTCTAACCTGAGAAATTCCAGGGTATCTCATGGGGAGGAGAGTGTCAGTGCTGGGACCGTTGTGCGTCTGTTTCTGCAGCTGGTGGGACAGGTGACATTATCCAGTCTCACCTTGGCCTGACCGAGCCCAGACGTACACTTCCACAGCAGGCTACAGAGTTTAGCGATCTGGGATTGCGCTTCCTGTCTCCCGGGCCTGCAGTGGACCGGCTCTTTCTCTTCTCCCTCCCAGGTTCCCGAGTGGACCAAGCCCAGCGGCAGAGAAAAAAGGAAGGAGAAAGTGGAGAAGCCATTTTACTCTGAATCGGAGGAAGAGACCGAACCCACCGAGTCAGCAGACAGTGGTGAGTGATGAACAGATGCAGCATTATGGCGAAACCTCTTCCCCACAACCTCCCTTTGTCATGGGGACTGCACTATCATGGAGTTGTTCCTTCCTGGTCACTGGGTTTAAACGTCATAAATACCCGTCTGCAAGAACCATCAGTCACCATCTTAATGTTTGAGCTGACCCATTTGGGAGCACTCTTTGATGTACCGGGTGTTGTCCTCTCTTTCCCAGAGTGAATGGTGAGGGAGGAAGGAATGGGGGGGTGGGCAGACTTTTAGTGTGGGTAAAAATTGAGAATTCGCATGGCAGCCCTCTTCCTCGAACAATATCCTTAACAAGGAGTGGTTCCAAAGAGGACCAGCAGGAACTGTGGCTACTGTGCAGAGCGCTCAGTTCACTCCTCCACAGGAGGGGGCGCCAATGGAGTGACCAACCTGATTGCCCCCTTGGAATCTGAATGGCTAGCTGGCCAAATTCATGGAGAAGCTAATAAACCACAGACTAGATCTACCACTGGGTGAGGCAACCTTTCCTTGAAAGACTGAGCAGACCAGTTAGATTCTCATCATTAGTCAGTGTTCCTGTTCCAAATTCCAGACTTTATTTCCATTCACTTCCCCCGTTAACATTGGTGGGATTTGAATCTGATTTGGATTGGTTGCACAAGAATCTTCAGCAAAAAAGAACAGATGAGTGGAGGAACTTGGCGGATCAGGTAGCACCTGTGGAGATGTTGTATAGTGGAGTTTTTGGGTCGAGTCCAAATGTAGGGTCAAAGTCTGAAGCAACACCTGATGCCTGACCTGCTGAATTCCTCCAACATCTTGTTTTTTATCCCCTACCGGGGTTAGTCAGGCAGTGTGGACAAGTTGGGCCGAAGGGCCTGTTTTAATGCTATCAAAGTCAAACTTGTGTTTGACACTGGCTCTTTCAGTCTTCAGTGACAGGCAAGAGAGCCATAGAACTTCTTTCATGATTCATTTCTTTTTTTTAGTGGAACTGTTGTGGGGGCATCTGTTTCTGCCCTGGTGCCTCAGCGATTCCCTTACGACGATCCTCAAAGGGGTAGATGTTCCTTCTCACCCTGGCAGTGGGTGGGCAGCATGCACAAATCTGGTCTCCAATTCCTTATCCTCAAGATGTAGAAATAAGCCATTTAACCCACTGGCAAGGGCCAGTTGACAAAACAGTTCCACTCCCGCATATCTTTCCCTCTCATGTATTGACCCCTATATGCTACCATATCCATCCTGATTCTCCCTCCCGCACTACTACTTAAGGGATCATTCACAGCGGGCATTTAACCCACCCGCATGTCATCGTGACATTGGAGGAAACCAAAGTAGCCTGCAGAGGACCACTTGGTCGTGGAACACATCCAAACTCCACACAGACACCACTAGAGATCAGGGTTGAACCTGGGTCTCCAGAGCTGCAAGGCAGCAGCTCAACCCACTTGGTCCACATCCTCCCCGTGTCCATTTGTCCCAAACGAAGGACGGTTCCTCACCACAAAGGCACCTCAAGTTGTATTCCTGGTCTGAGGTTCCATACACTGGGAATACATCTGTCTAAGTCCATAATCTCAGCGGGATTTTCCATTCAGAGATGGATCGCTGGAGATCTGCACATGAACTTATTTCTGATCCATTTCTCTTAACTTAGGAAATTGTGCAGGTGTCACAAATTTGTGTGAGCTCCAGTCCCTGAGATTCAGTGTGGAAACAGTCACTTCAACCCTCTTGAGGCCAAAATGGCCATCGACCACCAGTCAACATCTACTGTACTACCTTCCAGTTTGTCCAAATGGGCCGGTTTGAATGGGCGGCCAAAATTCCACCACACCCAGGCCCGAAAAGTTAGTTATCCTTCATTTCCTATAAATGCTGCCTGACTTGCTGGGTTTCTCCAGCAGTTGTGCACTCGACTTAAGCATCTGCAGACTCTCCTGTTTAACTCCTCCACAATTTTGGGGTTGCCTCTTGTCCTCCATCATGAAAAATAGAACATTACAGCACCATACAGGCCCTTTGGCCCTTGATGCTGTGTCGACCTATACACACCCCAAAAAAACTAAACCCTCCCTACCTCATAACTCTCTATCTTTCTTTCATCCATGTGCCTGTCAAAGAGTCTTTTAAATGCCCTTATTGTTCCAGCCTCCATCATCACACCAGGCAACTTTGTGCATATTTTTTTTTTGAAAACTTGCTCTCACCTAAACATTCCTCCCTTCACTTTGCACAACTGTCCTCTGGTGTTTATACTCCCGCCCTGGGGTAAAAAAAACTAACTCTCATAATCTTCTCGACCTCTATTAAGTCGCCTCTTACCTTTTTTTAGATCCAAAGGGAAAAGTCCCAGCTCTGCTAGCCTTGTCTCATAAGAAATATATTTTCCAATCCAGGCAACATCCTGGTAAATCTTCATAGCCTCCACATCCTTCCTGTAATGATGTAACCAGAACTGAACACCAGACAACCATGGTCTCACCAGAGATTTGTCAAGCTGCAATATCACCTCACGACTCCTGAACTCAATCCCCAAACTAATGGAACTCAGCATCCCATAGCTGTCAACAACCTTGAGAGATGTATGGATTTGGATCCCAGGGTCCCTCTTCTTTCACACTGTTAAGTAGCCTACCATTAATCATGCAAGTTTGAAAGACAAATCAGAATGAATGTTGGGAAGTGTAGGATGTGTGGATCCTTCTCTCCCAGCCCCTTCCCCCTCTCTGTTTCCCACCTCTGGGGGGTTGTCTTCAGAGGAAAGGACCAGGTTGATTGGAGGTGTCACTGAGGCAAACTGTTCGGTGCGACTGGCCAGCTTCTCTGTTCATTCACAGATTCCCTCGGTCCCAGTGAGTCGGGAAGCATGAGTGAAAGCGAGAGCGCCTCAGGAGGTGATGAAGAGAGCAATGAGGAGGGCAAGCCGAAGAAGAAGAGAGCACAGAAGGACAAGGGCAACCATAAGGAGGAAAGCGAGGAGAGGTAAGCGGAACTCTGCATATTGTGGAATCTAGAACACTGGGGTGGACCTTGTAACCAATGGAAGAAGGTCTTGTTTAAAAGAGAGAGACACATTTCTGGCCACCTTTTCTGACTCTCTCAGGCTTTATAGCCGGTCCTCGAAATGTAATTAATTGAAAAGGCTCTGGTGAAAATCTGGTCTTGAAGGCCAAGAAGAACTAACACTGAGAGGTTGTTTCAGCTGCAGTTTCAAAGCTATATCTAGGTTCCATTCCTTCTGGATCTTCCTTCCTCCGGTTACTTCCCATTGGCTTCACGAATAGAATTCCAATGGAATAAACCTCTTTCTTTTATTTTATTTTTCGGGATCTGAGTGTCATTGGCCAGGCCTGCATTTATTGCCCATCCCTAAGTATCGCTTAAGACAGTGATGGACAGTGATCTTTGTGGACAATAGGTACAAGAGGAGGTACATTTAGTCTTTCAAGCCTACTCCATCATTCATACAACTTCAAATACCCTATTCCTGCTTTCTCTCTGTACCCCTTGAATACCGGCCTCAACAGCATTCTGTGACAAGGAGTTCCACAAGTTCACAATCTGTACAAGGTGAGGGGAGGAAAATGTAGGGGAGAGACATCCGACCTAATTTTTGATTTTGCATAGAGTAGTGGGTGTTTGGAATGCATTGCCAGGGACAGTGGTGGAGGCTGGTACAATAGAGACATTTAAAAGACACGTGGATGCAAAAAAACTATATAGAGGGGGAGGTGTGAGGTAGGGAAGGTTTATTTTATTAAGTAGGTTGCTATCGGTCAGCACAACATTCTGGACTGAAGGTCCTTTACTGTGCTGTAATGTTCGAAGTTCTGAGTGAGGACGATTTTCCTCTCATCTCAGTCCTAAATGGCTTCCCAATATCCTTAGACTGTGACCCCTTGTTCTGCATTTCCCCAACATCAGGAACATTCTCTCGCATCTAACTTATCTGGTCCTGTCAAAATTTTATTTTTTTTCCATGAATTTCCCTTTTGTTCTTCAAAATTCCAATGACCCTAACCCGAGTCTATGCAATCTTTCACACATCAGTCCTGCCATCTCTGGAATCAGCCTGGTGAACTGCTGCATTCTATCTCATGAAGGTACTAGATAGTTCAAAAAGAGGGCTCCAGGGTTTAGTCCCAGTGAAGTTGCTTTTTTAGACATCCTGTGTGGTTACAGGCCCTTCCGACCCATGAACCCCTGCTGCTCAATGACACCAAATTGCACCCCCTGTTTGTTTTGAAGATTGGGATAAACAAGAGCACCCAGAGGAAACCCACGCAGACGTGAGGAGAACATATAAACTCCTTGCAGGCAGCGCCAGATTCAAAGCCTAGTTGCTGGCGCTGTAACAGTGTCGCATAAACCACTACATTAACTATGCCGAACTCGGCTGGAGTGGCAACTTAATTCCATATCAGGTCGGTACACCATGGAGGGGAACCCTCAGGTGGTGGTGGCCTGCTATCCAGCCCTTCTTGTTTGTGTTGGGTTAATTCCGAATTCACTTCCTCGATCTTTCCATGAGTCAATCCCCACAGAACTATTTTATGAATTCCACTGGATATCTTTCCCTGCACCGACCACCCCCACCCTCCAACTCCTCCCATGTACCCAGAGCACAACACCACAGTGTTCTGTACCTTCATGAGGAGGAAATGGTAATTGGAGAGGCTGGAGTTTAGAACATAAGGCATTTTGTTAGAATTGTGCAGGACGCTGGTAGGGGCATGGTTCTAATTCCTTTATTCAAGGAAGAATGAACTGACATTGGAGGCAGTCCAAAGAGATTTATTGGGCTAATTCCTGAACAAGAGGGGCATCCTATCATTCAGCTGAAAAAAACAGATCTCCATTTGTTCTGGTTGAGAACGAGGGGGGGTTCTTATTGAAACATGAACTTCTCAAGGGTAGATGTCAAGATATTTCGACTGGTGGGAGAATCTCTCACAAAGAGGACCTAATTACAAAATTAAGAGCAGTCCAAGACTTATCATTCTCTGAGCTAACGATCTTCCTGTGCCAGTTGATGTTTGCCCCAGTCTGTGAGTTTTTGCACACAATTTATAGAATCTTACAGGACAGGAACGGGCCCAGCTTGTGTTCGCTCAACATCGTGTCGTCCTACTTTGGTCCCACCTGCCTGTATTAGGCCCAGAACCCTCCAATGCCCTCCCATCTATGAAGTTGTCCAAGTGTCTCTTAAATGAAGGTGGCAAACCTGCCTCCACCACTTTGGCACTCATTCCACACGCCCAATCATCCTCTGAGTGACCTAAAAACACAACGCTGGAGAAACTCAGCTGGTCAAACAGTGTACTTTATATAGCAGAGATACAGATGCAGAACCAACGTTTCGGACTTGGGCCCTTCTTCAAGATCTGAAAAAATTGGGGAAGGTCCCCAAAGGGTGGGAGGGGAGAGGCAAAGGGAGGAGCACAGTCTCAAAGGCCGGAGTTAATAGGTGGATAAGGGAGGGAGGGTACACCAGCAAGCAGAGGGGGTGAGGGATGAATGGAGAGGGAAGGGAGTTGAGAGCTAAGGGAAAGAAGACAAGGGGAAAGAGAAGGAAAGGAGAATGGAGAGTAGGTTAGCAGAAACCAGATAAATCAAAGTTAATGCCAAGACAAAAAATCGTGTTATTCCTCCAATTTACAGCTGGTCTTGGTGGGATAGTATGAGGCCATGGGGCAGTTGTTGGCCACTGGGTGATCCCTGTCACTGACGCGGACAGAGCGAAGGTGCTCAGTGAAGTGATCTCCTAGTCTCCGATATAGAGAAGGCCACAAAGTGAGCACCAGATGCAGTAGAGAACTCCCATGGATACACCAGTGAAGTGTTGCTTCACTCGAAAGGACTATTTGGGGCTTGGAACAGTGGTGAGGGAGGAAGTGTGGCAACTTCCTGCAGCCACAGGGGAAGGTGCCAGGAGGGATTGGTGGAGAGGGATGAGTGGACGAAGGAGTCACGGAGGAAGCATGCCCTATAGAAGGGGAGAGGAGAAGGGAAGATGTGTCTAGTCGTGGGATCATATTGTAGGTTGCAGAAATTATGGAGGATAGATAATGTGTTGGATACAGAGGCTGGTGGAGTGATTGTTAAGGATATGGGGAATCCTGTGTTTGTTATCTCTGGAAGCAGAGGGGGCCAGGACAGATAAGTGGAAAATGGAGATGCAGGTGAGGGCTGAGTGGTGGAGGGGAAGCCATGTTTATGGGTGGACATTTCAGATGATCTGGACTTGAAAGACCTCATCTTGGAAACCAATTTGGCGGAAACGGAGAAATTGTGAGAAGGGAAAGAGTGACAGACAGTCCCCTCACATCCCTTCTAAATCCCACCCTCTGCACCTTAGTTATCCCCTCTCAACTTAGATTCCTCCACTCCAGTCTGTCACTATTCTCTCCATCAACGCCCCTCATAATTTTATAGTCCTCAATAAGATCCCCTCTTAACCTCCTATGCTCAAAGGAAAACAGGCCAAGCTTTTTCAATCTCTCCTGACAACTTCCCTAATCCTAGCAATAACTTCATAAACCTATTTTGTGTCCTTTCCGGCACCGTAGTATCCTTTACAGGTGATCCTCTACTTATGATGGTCCAACTTATAATTTTTCAAAGTTCCGATGATTCGAACCTGTACTTTTAGAATTCTAATCTTTTCCCGCACTTGTGCTATGCGATACGCTACTCTCTCGTGCTGCTAGCGTTACACAAGAGTATCCTGCAGCATACGCTCTCGTGATGCTCACTTAACCATGCCCAGGGCTTTCAACTGTGCAAGTTGATGGGGTTTTCAGTGTGGAATAAGGGTATTCAAACAAAATTTAATTATAAAAAATGGTAGGTGCGGTGTTCTCTTTCAACTTACGATGCATTTGCCAGAACGTAACCCCGTCGTAAGTTGAAGAGCACCTGTATAATGTAAACCAGGTCACTCAGTAATTGATGTGCAGATGACATGCGCCTTCACCAAGGAGAGATAGCATCAATCCTTTGCCTTGGGCTCTCTCAGTAACCAGGGGCTGAATGGTAACCTCCCTGTTGTGTTTGGCAGTGGGCAGAGTGAGGGAGAAGAGAAGGGGAAGAAACATAAAGCTGAGGCGTCAAGTTCCTCATCACCCCCCTCATCCTCTGAGAGCTCATCCGAAGACAGCTCCTCTGAGTCGAAGTCAGAGGATAACTCTGAATCGGACCATGGAAAAAAGCGCAAGACCAAGGTGAGGAGCCAAGGGTTTTTGCTCAGGTTCTTGGAGGGAGCGCTGGTTGGTTGCAGCTCGCGATGAACAGTGGGGAGGTTGCAAGTTCGAACTCCATCAAGGCCAACCACTCACTTGATTCCAGTAAATCTGATAATTTGAGCACCAGGAATACTGCTGGATTATTTAGCACACTTTAGTGGTAAGGACCAGTCACCCCTTGAGGACAGGTTAATGTCAGCATCTCATTCAATCCCCATAACATTGCCAGGAATCCTGTGACTGTAGAGAACACATGGAAACCTACAGCACGAACCCAACTGTTTTCGTGCTGTCCATTAATTGGCCGTCTTCTTGAATCCTATTTGCCAGCACTTGATCCCTTGCCTTGGTTCATCTTAATGCACCCTGGATGGGGTGAATCTCTGCCTCTACTTCCCTTTCAGTTTGGTCTGGGAAGGGGAAACATAAGTGGCAGTTCCACCACCTGGTGCCATGTACACAGATGATGATTGGAATTACTCAAAAATCTTTGTTTTAAGTGCTCTGTTTGCACACTGTACACACTCCCTTCCTCTGGGGTCTCCTGTGGTGATGCCTGCACCCAAGGAAGTAAGGAATATTCTACCACCCAAATGAACTTGGGTATATTCTTTGCTGATTCTGAGTCCACCCAGGACCTAGAGAGGTCACGGAGGTGGGGGAGGGTAGCGGGCAAAGAAGGTTGAGGCAGGCTTAATTATAACGCTTGAACAGGACAGGTGCATGGATAGGAGAGGTGCACGGGATAAGGGCCAAACGCAGACAAATGAGACTAGCTTAGCTTGCCTATCCGGTCAGTGAGGACAAGTTGGATGCTGGGTCTGTAACTCTAGAGCTCTCTGAATAGCTGAGAGCATTAGCCTCCTGGAATTCCACAACGCAGCAGGTAGAAGGGTTCTGGAATCTGGCATGGGGAGTGGAGCATCATTGATCCTGGGAGCCACTTGCTTCGCCTTTTTGCTTTAAGTTCCCACCCATTACGATTTAAATCAGATTTGATGTGATGTCTTTCCATTGCAATCCCTGGCCTCATTTGTGGGCCAGTATATTCATTAAACGTCCAGCGGATGTGCAAGTGAAGTCATTAGCACAGAAACAGGCCCTTTGGCCCACAAAGCCCGTACCATCCATTAAGTGTGCATTTACACAAATCCTACATTTGTTATTGAAGCTTGGAAACCGGTTCTTTGACCCAACTCATCTGTCCCAGCCAAATGTATTTCTTCATGCCAGCCATTACTGGTACATATCTTAGCTGGTCCCACGTCTCTGCATTTGGACTCATAAACCTTTTCCATCCATGTACCTTTCTGCAGACTTTAATGTTTTACTTCTATCTACAGTGCCAGTGACCTGGTTTCAAACCCTGGTTAGGACTGCACTTCTCCCCATGACCTGCAAGGGTTATCCCTGGGTGCTCCAGTTTTCTCCCACGCTCCCTCCAAAATGTTTGGGTCTGGGACATTGGTTAGACATAATTGGGCTTCTATTTCTTTTTCCCTTTTTTTTCTCTTCCTCTCTCTCTCTCTCTCTCTCTCTCTCTCTCTCTCTCTCTCTCTCTCTCTCTCTCTCTCTCTCTCTCTCTCTCTCTCTCTCTGTCTTTCTCTCTCTCAAAATTTGCCTCTCATTTCCCATTTACACTTTTCCGCTCTCTCCTTAAACCTATTCCCTCAGGTTCTAGAATCCTCTTCCTCTGACATTCCCATCAACTTCCCCAGATTCTACCCTCCATATCGGTGGGGTGGGTGGGGGGGCGGGGGGGGGCAGGTGGAGATGTGAGGGGGAGGAAGAGGTTTGAGGAGGCTGACATGGAGGGGGAGAGGTATGTGTGAGGGAGCGTGGCATGAGGGGGAGGAGGAGATTGAATGAGGGTGACAGAAGGAGGAGATGTATGGGAATAATGTGAGGGGGAAGGGGGAGATGTTGGGGGGGGGCCGAATTATATGACAGACGAACAGAACCAAAATAAAAGAGAATGCTCCTGCTGTGCTTGACCAACCTGTTTTGTTTTTTTTTTCCCCTTTCAGCTTACTCCTCCCAAGTCTGGAGCACTCAAAGAGAAGGAAATCTCCCTCCTTGACCTCGACGATTGTAAGTCTTTTGCATTCAAGGACCTGAAGAATAGTTTTGGAATTCAAGCAACCAGCAAAAAAAAATGCAGAAAATAAATAGGTTTTTTTAAAAAAAATGGAAGTTTAAAATTTGCACACCTTACCATTAGTTCGCCAATCCACGAAACCACGCAATCTGAAGAATTTATCCGGCATCCACCAATCACCACAGGTGCCGGATACCAGGAATTTTACTGTATCTCCTCAGGTGACCCCATGACCTGGGTTCCTCTGAGTCCCTGACATTGGTGAACCACATTGAACAGGTGGAGGGAGAGCGGCCGTGAATTCTCCCCACTGGTGTCTAGCTGAAAGGATTTGCCTTGAGCTTGAAGTGGACGTTAAGTGCCTTGAGTGGACATTAAGATTTAATTTGTGTGGTTGCAACATTGCAGCGTTCTGAGTTCTGTCAGCATGAGGTGGAAGGGCAGGCCAGGGGAGAGAATTCTAAATAATTTCGTTCATTTGGTTTTCTGAACTAATGCAGTGGTCCTGGCCTTGCGGCCTTGGTGTGAATCTAATAATTTCTGGAATTTTCTGGGATGTTGCAGTATTAACCCAGCCTATCAAACAGACATCCACTCAGCAGACCTTTGATCTTTGGAAGTATTCCCTGGGCACAGCTTTCCCTGATTCCTTGGGACACAGGAATACAGTCCTCCCACACCCTGGGATGCATTTGGTGCTTCCTTGGGATCATTTCCCACTCTCTCCTTAGTTTTCCCAGGGTCACCATGCTGTTTCCCTGGATGTCAATCCCATTTCCTGTGGCACAATTCTCCAAGAGATGGATGTACCCCTCTCCGTTTTCCTGAGGGCAACCGCCTTTTTTGTGCACAGATGCCTCCGGGATGCCATTATCTCTTGTGTGGACATGTCGGTTCGCTGATGTAGCTGTCCTTGGTGCTGAAACATAGTAATTGAACCATTGAATATCTTTGGACAGTTACAACCCAGCTCCCTGATGCCACTTCACAGACCTATTCTGGAGATGTTTACATTTTGGTTTTCATAACATAATAGTTTAGTCTACTATTTTCTTTTAATTTTGCTTTATTTTACTTGGAGTCATCTAAACTTAAATTAGTCATGGATACCATGAAGTAAAATCATTTGTAATTTCTCCCCCTCCCCCCCCCCTCTTTCTCTAGCCCTCTGTCTCCCACCCTCTTCTATCATAGAGCTACTCTCTGTCCTCTCCCTCTCTCTATATCACTTCTCAGCCTTCTTCTTTTCTGCCCTCCCACATGTATCTACCTGTTACCTTGTGCTCCTCTTCTCCCCCCCCCCCCCCCCCACTTTTTATTCAGGCGCCTGCCAATTTTTTTCTTATACAGATAGTCCCTGATTTACAGTTGGGGAACAGGGACCCCGGGCTACCAACGGGAACAGGGACTTTGGGCTGCCACCAGGTGTGGGAACCACTGTATACAGTACTTTTAACACAGAATATGAATTTGTACAGTAGTGCCCAATAAAGAGTAAAAAAATTTTTTTTGGACGCATGTGCGAGTGGACACGACTTACCTAGGTCAGAAGTCGAGGAGCTGGCGAAGGGCTCAGACCTTCCTATGGATGCTACGTGACCTTCTGAGTTTCTCCAGCGCATTTATGTAAAATAATTAAAAATCTTGTCACTTGCAAATAATAGGTTTAACTAATTCAAATTGTTACAGTAAAACCCCTGACTTCCAACACTTATGGGGATTGGATGATGCCAGATAAGAGAATTTGTTGGTTGCTTGAGATTGCGTGTTGCGTGGATTGAACTGACCACTAGGGGCGCCAATGTTAAACGTTAGCGTTTTTTTACAGATTTATTTTCTGCTATATTTTTTGTTTGTTGCTTGAATTCCAGATAACAGGAATTTAACTGTATTTTGTTTTATTCATTTTCTTCTGCATTGGTTAGTTTTACATCAGCTTGCCACAGATGAATATATTAATCAATATTTTTTTAAGGAAAGGAGTTTACTAAATATGATCATTTTCTGAAAGGTTATTGTTCAGCAATATTCCCAAAACATTTGGGATCACCAGCTGGTTTTAAATCACCAATCGCATTTGGAGTGATGGAATATCTTTCTTTTGTCAGATGCTCACGAAAATTACTTTGTCAAGGGCCCTTTGCCATTGCCTGCATTGACTGGGGAGGATCAGGATATAGGGATTATGTCCTGTGTCAGTCCCCACACCTGTCACCGCAAATGCTCAGTCACTGTTGTGGGGGTGGACAGGGGTTCAGTTAGGAGGATTTCTAGCTGCAGTGCATTGGATGTGCCTCAATGTTAACTTTCTCCCTCCGGCTTTTGTCTCCGACAGTCAGTGAACCCTCGGTTGTTCCTACCTCCCCGTCACCCAATACATTCTCCAAGAGTCTTAATCTGGATCTGCAGGGACTAAACTTGTCCAACTCCGCCCTATCCGAGGTGAGTACTTGGGGTGCCTCAGGGTTCTGGAGAGAGAAGAGTGGTGGGAGGCCAAATGTGATTCCATGGAGTGAAGCCTTCCTTCACATTTTGTGTTGGGGTCTTCGGTGGTAGGTGGGTGGTTGGAATCCTCTTCTGATCGACTATGCTCAATCGGCTGAATGACCTACTTCTGTTCCTTTATCGTGATTTAACCATAAGAAAATGGATTAGAGTAAAAATAATGGGAAATTGGTTTGAACCAGCACAAAGTCAATGGTCTGAATGGCTTCCCTTTCTATAATAAGGAAATGTAAGATGAAAAGCACAGAGGTGCTGCCTCACCACTCCAGTTCACCAATCTAGAGTTCCCACCTACTCTCCGGTGCTATCTGTGTGGAGTTTGCCCATTCTCTCTATCGGTAGCTCTGCTTTCCTCCAACATCCCAAAGACGTGTGGGTTAATTGGCCGCTGTAAATTGCTCCTCGTGCGCAGGTGGATAGGAAGTGATGAGAGTAAGGCCACAGGACCACTCAGCCCATCGAGTCTGCTCTGCCATTTGAATCATGGCTGATTGTAATTTTCCCCTCAACCTTCTCCCCATAACCATGGACACCCTTACCATGGAGGAAGGTCGCCTGGCATTCAGCGGCAGCCCAGTTCAGCCACGGTTTCCGGTTTGAACGGAGGCACTCGTTGATTCTTCTGTTTGGCACTCCGCCTTCTACACACCTGCTATGAAAGGCCTGAGTTTACTTGACAAATGAACACAAATACAGTTACAGATTTCACTGTACTTTATGGCTGCTTTGAAAAGCGTGAGAACTCCGTTAAAGCAAGAAGTACTGCCACAAGCAGCTAGTCTCAGCACAAGGGAGTCTGCCGTACAGCTCACAATTATGTATGTATACAGACTTCCAGCTTTCTGGATTATTTGAACAGACTTTCACGATCTCTTTACCATACAAGTACATTTCTTAGGATTTGTTATACAGTTTTGTGTCCCTTACCAACGGTTAATCATCTTTTACAGTCTTTGCCAAATATGGAGTTGTTCTTCCTCACTATCAGCCTTAGCCTTACTGAACTGTCAACATGTACAATGGAATGCTCTCTGCTTCTCTCACATTCTCAGAGGTGGTGAGGGAGCAGTGAGATCCATGCTGTCAGGCCAGCACAAACCTAAGAAGGCATGGGGCCTCCTGTGTTTTCCCCGCTGTGTGACTCCTTGACTCTAGCTAAGGGTGTGGCAGGAGGTGGAACAAGACGGAGAAGTGGAGGAATGGAGTTAACTCGGCCTGCAACATCACGGGCACAGATCTTCACTCCATTAAGGACATCTACAGGAGTTGGTGTCCTAAGAAAGCAATCTCTATCCTCAAGGACCCCCCACCACCCAGGCCGTGACCTCTTCACTCTGCTACCATCAGGGGAAAAAGGTACAGGAGCCTGAAAATGATCACTCAGCGGCACAAGGACGGCTTCTTCCCCTCTGCCACCAGATCTCTGAATGAACAATTTTTCTTGCACTATTTTTATATTTTACTTTATAATGTGGTTTATGTTAATGTTTGCAACACATTTGCGACATGTTCATGTCAATAATACTGATTCTGCAATTCCAACTGAACGGTAGGATTGGAGGGTGGGTAACATATGCGTGTTTCATCCATGGTCTGCCTTGCTACCCCGGGGCATGCTGGGGGCTGGCAGTGCTGGGTGCAGGGGACTCAGGTGCTGTTCCTTGTTGCCTTCTGTAGGTGTCGAGTCCTTCGATGGGCAGCGTGAAAACATATGAACTGCTGCACCGTCTCACCGGCGAGGGGCTGTCGGTGCAGTACCAGTTCACCAGGAGGCCGTTCAGCCCTGACCAAGCCATGGTCTCCATCCAGATGCACTTCACCAATAACTCTGAAATGGAAATCCGACACCTCCATGTCAACGAGCTCAAGCAGCAACCTGGAATTCGGATGCACGGATTCAAGAAGATTGGTAAGTAACTTTGCTTGGCAGTCACTAGATCCCAGAAACACTCAGAGGGAGAGGAGTTAATGCCACGCTCAAGTTTTCTCCCACTGTTCAAAACCTACCAGTGATTGTAGTTCATTTTGGTGCAATTGGGAAGCACGGGCTCATGGGCTGAAAGGGCCTGTTACCGTGCTGTTTGTCTAATTTTTAAAAATTTTAATTTTAATCCTTCTCTCTTCAATAACCCAACTCACAATGAGCAGAGCTGCAGGAGATCTACTGATGAGAGGACACACCTCGTATTTCTAGAGGGCACACATGCCAGGGGCCGGGTCCGTGTGGTGGTGACTGAGTCTGCGTAGTATGGTCTGGGTCAGTGTAGCAGGAACTGAGTTCACGTCGACACAGTACAAATGTGGCTACTGTCAACTCCCATCAATTCACCTCATGCGCAGGTTTGACAAGCAATAGATTAATTTCACAGTTTTAACTGGTCATGGTGAACAGAATCTCATCAGGTGCTGTTATATGAACTGGAAACGAAGCTTCGAGCTCTGTTGTTAATAAATTATGCAGGAGACCCACAATGTGAATTTGTATCCACTGACCACCTGTAGTAGAATAATCAGTTTTATTTAATTGATCTCAGTCTCTCGTGTTTGCGACACAGCCTCGGGGAAAGCTGAGCATGTCAATCATGTTTTCGATCAATTCACTGAGTAGGTTACTTCAACCAATAAAACATGAATCAGTTTCCCACCCAACTCATAAGAAACAGAATTCACGACCCTTGGTGCAATCATCGTGACCTCCCGTACATCGGAGACCAAACACAGGTTGGGTGACTGCTTCACTGAGCACTCTCACGCTAAGCTTCCCATACTTCAACCCCTCCCCCCCCCACCCCAACCATTCCTACAGAGACACGTCTCTCCTCTGCCTCATCCGAGGTGAGGTCAAACATAGCAACACATCCATATTCTTCCTGGGCAGCCTTAAATGTAACAGATTTTTCCATTATAAGTATCCCTGTTCCCATCCTTTCTTTTTTCTTCCCCCTTCCCGAGTTATCTCCCTATTTCTTCCTATCCACTCTGTCTGATATCCCATCATCTCTGTGCCCCCCCCCCCCCCAGAATTTCCCCCCTCTATATTTGTCCCAACACAAAATGTTGACTGACCACTTCCACCCACGGATCCAATTCAACTTGGCCTGCTGAGTTCTTCCAATATTTTGCTTTTTATTTCAGATTTACAGTGCCCGCAGTTTTTTTTTCATTTCCCCCCCCCCCCCCCAGAATTTAGACCAGGTTCTGGTCTGGATTACCCATGGCACCAGGCTACCTGCAAATTGGAGGGCCCTCTGGGCCCTGTGCAACCAGACAGCATATTAACATCAACTTCTCCAGTTTCCGTTAAACCCTTTTCCCTCTCCCTCTGTCTCCTTTCCTCCAGCTGTCCACCCCTTCCCTTCTCCATTCAGAGAGCCACCCTCTCCCCTATCAGGGTTTTTTTTCTCCTCCTATCCCATCTGTGACTTCCACCTCCCCCTGTTGACAAAGAGCTCAGGCCCGAAACACTGGCTACCCTTTACTACTGCGACCTGCTGAGTTTCTCCATAAATACTTTTATGTATTGCACTCGACCACAAATGTCTTGAAACTCTGACCTGGATTGTCAGGTGAAGGTTAAAAATTCCATGCATTCCACCAACCAGCAATAGCGCTGTCTTGGACAACCTAATGAATATTCCAAATCAGCATCCTTGCAAACTGTCTGGGATTGCATTCTGCAATCTTGCTGCTGCTTCTTCCAAAGGGCTTCTTGGGTGACAAGGCAACAATGTCCTGAGGTTATCTTTTCTTTGGCTTGGCTTCGCGGACGAAGATTTATGGAGGGGTAATGTCCACGTCAGCTGCAGGCTCGTTTGTGGCTGACAAGTCCGATGCGGGACAGGCAGACACGGTTGCAGCGGTTACAAGGGAAAATTGGTTATATAAGTACAATGATCTTTCTTCCCTGATAATCTCTGCTGAAGAGAGTTTTCTTGTCTTTTTAACACCCACAGATGTCCTCCAGCCTGATGGCGTTGCCTCGGAGACAATGGGCATCGACTTCTGCGATTCCACGCAAGCAGCCAACTTTCAGCTGTGGTGAGTGCACATCAACGTTCATTGCGTTGCACATCTGGATCCCGGCAGGGCTTGCACTGCAGGGATAGTCAAAGGGAACAAAATAACTAAGGCTGCCCACTGTTCAAGCACAGGGAACAAAATAACTGGAAGATCTGGATCCCGGCAGGGCTTGCACCGCAGGAATAGTCAAAGGGAACAAAATAACTAAGGCTGCTCCCTGTTCAAGCACAGGGAACAAAATAACTGGAAGATCTGGATCCCGGCAGGGCTTGCACCACAGGAATAGTCAAAGGGAACAAAATAACTAAGGCTGCTCCCTGTTCAAGCACAGGGAACAAAATAACTGGAAGGGAAGTATAAAAACCTCATTGAATGGGACTTCGCCCAATAATTCTTTAATTGGCCCAAGTAACTGCCTTCATAAAGAACGCAATGTACAGTTGTCTGCATTGGGCTGTGTTTGTATTAGATGTATGAGTACATTAGTAATACATGGGGTTCTCATGGATGGTACAGATTATTCATAAGATTAGAAGATGGTAGAGTATTTTGTATACTTGTCGGGTGAAACTTAACAGTGCCTTTCAGTCCCTCAGGATGTCCTGGGGCACTCAGAGTGTGGGGGGGGGGTGGTTGGAGGGGGGGTTGTTGATAAAGGGCAATACGTTTGGCATAGCGTTCCAAAAAGCCTGAGAATAGATCATCAAACAGTACAGCACAGGAACAGGCCCTTTGACCAATGTGTCTGTGCTGAACGCAATGTCCAAATCAAATAGAACTCTGCTGTTTGTACCTGATAGATATTCCTCCCTCGCCTTCATATGTTTATCTAGAAGCATCTTAATTGTTTCTGCTTCCACCATACTCCGAGCAGCCACCAATCTCTGTATTATTCATTGAACATTAAAATATTCCATAAAAGTATGCCTCATTTTATTAAGCAGTTTTTAAAACATTACATCTAATCTCAATGTTCAAGCAGTTTGGGTCATCCATTGAGCATAAATGGGAGGGACAGAGTCCTTCCATCTTAACAAAATACATCTTCTAGTCATTAAAGTGGCAAAAGCTATACAACCCTGGTAATCAACTGTTCTCTCTCACCACACCAAATAAAGCTGAAATGGGTTGAGGTTGAATAGTAACCGAAAAAAATACGGGAAAATGCATTAAAAATTTCCTTCCAATGGTGATCTCATGCTGAACAGGACCAAATTGTATGAAATAAGGAAGTAACCCCATTACATCTGTCACATAAAAGTTGATAGTAGGAAAAATCTTAGCTAATGTATATTTGGATAAATGTGCTCTATGTCTTATCTTGAATTGAATGACATGCACATATGGAAGAGGAATGGACGCATTTTAAACACTTGGTCCATATATCCTTAGAGAAAGCTCTCCCAAACACTCTTAATTTTATTCATAGAAATGCAATGTATTCTAGAAATTAATCCATAAATGAATCCTATTAAACCCTCCTGACAAGGATTTAACCAAAAAAAAAGTCAATACAATTACTCTCATGGGAGAACAAAAAAGTAGTAATTTGGTTTCTCAGAAAATCTCTAACCTGTAAATATTTGGAAAAAAATGGAAATCAGGGAGATGTAATTTATGTGACAAATGCTCAAAGGTCATAAAACAGCCATCTACAAATCAAAAAAAAATGAAGTGATGCCCTCTTCTCTCCATTTATGAAAAACATGATCAAGGCAAGATGGAGGAAAAAAGAGATTCTTAATAATCAGAGCAGGTAAAGAAAAAATTTTCAGTTCAAAACAGAGCCTGAATTGAAACCAAATTTGTAACAAATTTTTGACCACCAAACTGCCTATTAATTTATTTGCCTTCAACAAAGAAAATGTAAGGAGTCACGTGATGGAGTAGTGGCCGGACGGTGAACTCCAGCCCTCTCCAGAAAAGTCGGGAAAAACAAGAGAAAATACAAAGGCACAGAAATACAAGTTAAAGAAAAGTGAGTATAAAGGTGGAAAGAAGATGGAGACAAAAGGAGAAAAATCAAAATCAACGGAAAGAAGAGAGGAAGAGAAGACAACGGAGGAAAAAGGTGAAGGCCTTACCTGTCCGAAGAGGCCCGCTGTGGAGAGAGGAGCCCACTACCTCAGGTCGGTGGAAAAAGAACTACATCAATGGCTCACAGAGCCGAGTAAAAGTGCGCAACCACGCATGCAAAAAAACACACCGACGGGAGGGGGGACCAGCTGGGGAGTCGATCTCCACAGCCGGCAACGACAGCTGCAGAACACCTGCAGCAAGAAGAAACCACAGAAGAAAATGGAAACAAGAAAGAAGAGGAGGAAAGGGCATCAAAGAAACAACAGATGGCCAACCCAGAGGAAGAAGAAGAGGAAGAATACAGTGAAATAGATAAAGGGAAAGGCAAGGTAAAGGATATACTTGCTCTTGTTAGAGGATACATGGAGTCATTTAAAGAATGGCAAACACAGGAATTCAATGATTTAAGAAGAAGAATAAACAACACAGAAAAGAAAATAAATAAAATGGATATGACCTTAACAGAAATGGGGAAAAAAATGGACAAGATGGAAGAACGGGCAATAGCAGCAGAAATGGAGGTAGAAGACTTAAAAAAGAAATTGGAGGAATCTAATAAAAAAACTAAAGAGACACAAGAATTACTAGCCCAAAAAATAGATATAATGGAAAATTATAACAGAAGAAATAACATAAAGATAGTGGGCCTTAAGGAAGATGAAGAAGGCAAGAATATGAGGGAGTTTATAAAAGAATGGATCCCTAAGGCCCTAGGATGTCCAGAACTACAGCAAGAAATGGAAATAGAAAGGGCACATAGAGCATTTGCCCCTAAACCACAACCACAACAAAAACCAAGATCTATTGTAGTAAAATTCCTAAGATATACTACAAGAGAAAAGGTACTGGAGAAGACAATGGAAAAAGTAAGAGAGGGCAACAAACCACTGGAGTATAAAGGGCAAAAAATCTTCATTTATCCAGATATAAGCTTTGAACTCCTAAAGAAGAGAAAAGAGTTCAATACAGCAAAAGCGATTTTATGGAAGAAAGGATATAAATTTACACTGAAGCATCCTGCGGTATTGAAAATATTTATTCCAGGACAACAAAACAGACTGTTCTCGGATCCAGAAGAAGCACGAAAATTTGCAGAACAATTACAAAAATAGACTGAGGGATGAAGACGGGTAATGAGAGTAAAAATGATCACGATTGATATGTATGTGGGTAAAGACAAAAATAGACTGAGGGATGAAGACGGGTAATGAGGGTAAAAATGACCACGATTGATATGTATGCGGGTAAAGAGGTATAAGAGTGAATAGAGACAATGGGCATACGTGAAAGTATCTGTAATTAGAGGAAAACATAGATAGTATAGACAAGAATTAATAAGGGAAGGTAATGGAATAGAGAGAATAAGGAGGGAATTAAAAGAGTGACCTTTGTGACATATGAAAAGTGAAATCTTTTCTGGGGGGGGCTGGGTGGGGGAAAAGAGCGGTCACTGCAAAATCAGTTGACGCTTGCGAGTGGATTCGCAAATCCAAATGGAGAGGGGAGATGTGGTTGTCCGACAAGGGATAAAGGACAACTCAGGAGGGGAAGGGGAGATTGGGGATAAAGAAGATAGAAATAGGAGAATAAGGAAAATGTTGGATGTTGTAGGAATGTTTTCTGGTAAAGAGTTGAAAATAAGAAAACAGAAATGGAAAAGGAGGAAAGGTAATGATGGAAAAACGGAAAGAGAAGATAAACAAAATATAAAATGGCTACGCTGAACTATATAACTTTAAATATTAATGGAATACATAACCAAATTAAAAGGAAGAAACTACTAAATTTACTGAAAAAGGAAAAAATAGATATAGCATTTGTCCAAGAAACACACTTAACTGAATTGGAGCACAAGAAATTAAAGAGAGATTGGGTAGGACATGTAACAGCAGCATCGTATAATTCAAAAGCAAGAGGAGTGGCTATATTAATTAGCAAAAATGTGCCATTTAAAATAGAAGAGGAAATAATAGATCCAGCAGGGAGATATGTTATGATAAAATGTCAGATATATTCGGAGCTTTGGAATCTACTTAATATATATTCACCTAACGAAGATCAAAAGTTTATGCAAGATATCTTTTTGAAGGTAGCTAATACGCAAGGGAACATACTAATAGGAGGGGATTTCAATCTGAATTTGGATCCAAATATGGATAAAACGGGGAAAAAAATTAACAGGAAGAACAAAGTAACCAAATTTATAATTAAATCAATGCAAGAAATGAAACTTGTGGACATATGGAGGAAACAAAACCCAAAAGAAAAGGAATACTCATACTACTCGACTAGACATAAAACATACTCAAGAATAGACCTATTTTTGTTATCAGCTAGTATGCAGGATAGAGTAAGAAAAACAGAATATAAAGCGAGAATGCTATCGGACCATTCACCCTTAATACTGACAGTAAAGCTAGAGGACATCCCTCCAAGAATGTATAGATGGAGATTAAACCCCATGCTACTTAAAAGACAGGATTTTAGAGAATTTATTGAAAAACAATTAAAAATGTACTTTGAAGTAAATACGGAATCAGTGGAAGATAAGTTTATACTATGGGACTCAATGAAAGCATTCATTAGAGGACAAATAATAAGTTATGCAACCAAGATGAAGAAGGACTATAATCAGGAAACAGAGCAGTTGGAAAGGGAAATAATAAACATGGAAAAAAAATTAGCAATAAAGGAAGATACAACCAAAAGAAGAGAATTGGTGGATAAAAAAATAAAATATGAAACATTACAAACATATAAGGTGGAGAAGAATATAATGAAGACAAAACAGAAATATTATGAACTAGGTGAAAAAACACACAAAATCTTAGCATGGCAGGTTAAGACAGAGCAAACTAAGAAAATGGTATTGGCAACAAGGAAAAAAGACAAACAAATTACATATAATCCAAAAGAAATTAAGGAAAACTTCAGAGAATTCTATGAACAATTATACCGAACTGAAAACGAAGGGAAAGAAGGGAAAATAGATGAATTTTTGACTAAAATTGAACTACCAAAACTACAAATAGAGGAACAAAATAAATTAACAGAACCATTTGGAACAGTAGAAATACAAGAGATAATAAAAAATTTACCAAATAATAAGACATCAGGAGAGGATGGACTCCCAATAGAATTCTACAAAACATTTAAAGATCTAATAATACCGCCCCTCCTGGATGTAATCAACCAGATTGATGAGACACAAAACTTACCAGATTCATGTAAAACAGCAATAATTACAGTGATACTAAAACAAGGGAAAGATCCACTCTCACCAGCGTCATATAGACCAATATCTCTGCTAAACACAGATTATAAGATAATAGCTAAACTATTAGCAAACAGATTAGCAGAACATGTACCGAAAATGGTAAATTTAGACCAAACGGGATTTATCAAAAAAAGACGCACAACAGACAATATTTGTAAATTTATTAACTTAATTCATGCAGTAGAAGGAAATAAAGCACCGGCAGTAGCAGTTGCTTTAGACGCAGAGAAGGCCTTCGACAGAGTAGAATGGAATTACTTGTTCAAAGTATTGCAAAAATTCAGTTTACCGGAGAAGTATATTAATTGGATTAAAGCATTATATAAGGGACCGTTAGCGAAAGTGACAGTAAATGGACATGTATCAAAGCAATTTAACTTAAGCAGGTCAACGCGGCAGGGATGCCCACTATCACCATTATTGTTTGCGCTAGCTATAGAACCACTAGCAGAATCGATAAGAATAGATAATAATATAAAAGGAATAAAAATAAAAGACAGGGAATATAAAATCAGTCTATTTGCAGATGATGTGATAGTGTACTTAACAGAACCAGAACTATCAATAAAAGAACTATATAAGAAATTGAAGGAATATGGAGAAGTGTCGGGATACAAGATAAACGTAAATAAAAGTGAAGCAATGCCTATGAATAACGCGGATTTCTCAAAATTTAAGGAGGAATCCCCATTCAGATGGCAAATGCAGGCAATAAGATACCTAGGTGTGCAAATAAACAAAAATCTAGGCCAATTACATAAACTCAATTACAATCCACTAATGAAAAAATTACAGGACGATTTAGAGCATTGAAAAGAGCTACCACTAACACTGATAGGAAGGATAAACTGTATTAAAATGAACATTTTTCCAAGGATACTATACTTATATCAGGCATTGCCAATACAACTGACAGAAAAATTCTTCAAAGAGTTAAAGAAAATAATAAGGAGATTTTTATGGAGAGGGGGGAAACCGAGGATAGCACTAGATAAATTAACAGAATGGTATAAACAAGGAGGCTTACAATTGCCAAACTTCAAAAATAATTATAGAGCCGCACAATTAAGGTACCTATCAGATTTTTATCAAATAAGGGAAAAACCAGACTGGACGAGACTAGAATTAGATAAAATAGGGGAAAAGATACCTGAACACATATTATATAAATGGGACGAAAAATTGGTACAACATAGAACTTCTCCAGTATTACACCATCTCCTCAATATATGGAAGAAGATTCATGTAGAAAGAAATAAAATAAATTATCAAATACCAAAACTAATATTGACGCAAAATAAGCTACTCCCCTTTACAATAGACAACCTATCCTTTAGAAAATGGGAAAAAAAAGGGATTAAAAGAATAGAAAATTGTTTTTCAGGAAGTAGATTCTTATCCTTTGAACAAATGAGAGATAAGTACAATATAACTGGAGATACAGGGCTGGCATATTACCAACTGAGATCCTACTTGAAAGATAAATTAGGAAGCAATTTGAGTTTACCAGAGGGAAGTAACCTTGAATATGTGATTACAGATACAATGTTAATCAAAAGATTTATAACAAATATGTATATTAAACTGCAAGAAAAGGAGAATGAGGAAACAAATGGTAAAACTAAACAAAAATGGGAACAAGATTTAAATATAAAGATAAAAAAGGAAACATGGGAGAAATTATGTTCTGGAACGATGAGAAATACAATAAATACGAGACTGCGTATGATACAATATAATTGGTTACACAGACTATACATTACACCGCAAAAGTTAAATAAATGGGACCCAACAGTATCTGATAGATGTTTTCGATGTAAAAAAGAAAGGGGAACAACAATTCATGCAATCTGGACATGTGAGAGAGTAGAAAAATTTTGGGATGATCTCAATCAGATATTAAATAAAATAACAGAAAACAATATACCAAAGAATCCAGAGATCTTTCTCCTAAGTAACATAAAAAATAAAGAATTTGGAATTGACTTGGAAGATGCACAAAAAAGATTTGTTAAGATAGCCCTAGCCGTAGCAAAAAAATGTATTATGTCAACCTGGAAATTGGAAGATAATTTGAAAATACAACAATGGTTTATAGAAATGAATAAATGTATTCCATTAGAAAAAATAACATATAGTTTAAGAAATAATATTGAAATATTCGAACAAGTATGGGAGCCTTACATTAAATACAATAGCGAAAACCTACCGGGAACAAACATTACCTAAGTTGATGGAAGGAGAAGAAAAGAAAAGAATGGACTCAGTAGAATTTCTGGTGTATTTTTGTTGAATGACAACATTGTCTGACTGAATTAATGCAACCTAGATTGTATACCTAAAATGGATGAGGTGGGGGGGTGGCTTGGGAGGAGGGAGTGGGCGGGGGAGAAAAAATCACTGTAAATGTGTGAAAAAGAAAGTGTATATCATGGCTATTGTGATTTATGGTGTGAAAAATAAAAAATTTAAAAAAAAAGAAAATGTAAGGGAAACACCAAGTCATGTAGCCAGAGCAAATTAGTTCATAGATATTATCTATGTCATGAATTCAGAAAATAATATTTGTAATATTAATTGCCCAATAATAATATCTCAGGTTCCAAACATACAAAGAGGTAATAAATTCAACGGAGTCAAAAAAATTATTTGGTGTAAAAATCGGAATTGCCTGGAATAAATATAAAAATTTTAACTGAACATGCATTTTGATAACATTAACTCTACCAACAAGCAACATTTAAATAAGGTCTCTGTCACCTGTTTAAGTAGAGAACTGAAGTTTTCTTTGAAAAGAAACTCTGAAGTTTGTACCTGGTAGATATTTCTTCCTGCCTTTCATTTTCAAGTGTTTATTTAGAAGCTTCTTAAATGTTACTATTGTTTCTGCCACCACCACAATTCCGAGCAGCCCGTTCCTGGCACCCACCAATCTCTGTACACAATATTTGCCACCCCCGCCCCCACATCTCCCTCTCCTGATTGTATATACCTCTATAAAGTCTCCCCTCAGTCTTTGATACCCCAGAGAAAGCCATCCAAGATTGTCCAATCTCTCCTCGTAACTCACACCTTCTAAATGAGACCACCTTTATCCTTTCCAAAGCCTCTATGCCCTTCCTGTAGTGGGGCAACCACAATTGCACACGGTATTCTAATACTTTAATACTCAATGTTCACCCAACAAAACAAACCATACTGTATGCCTTCTTTACCACCCCATCTTCAATCTTCTTGTGTGGCTGACTAATGAGCTATAGACCAGGATCCCCGCATCTCTGCCATTAACTGTATATATTTCCTTACATTTGACCTTCCAAAGATTAAACTGCACCTGCCATTTCTCTGCCCTTATCTGTAACAGATCTATATCCTGTTGTGTTCTTTGATAGTAATCACTGTTCACAAGTCCACCAAACTTTGTATGATCTGTATACTTTCAAAGAAAGGAAAGGAGAAAAAAACTGGGGTCTAATATTTTCTTTAGGATTTGCTCACTGGTTGAGGGATGAGCATCACTGGACACAGTGAGGGTGGGATTACTGGGTAAGGGTGTATGGCGGTGTTATGTCATAAGCTAGCAGCAATAGAAATTCACCAAGTCAATGCTATTTTTAAAACAATATCTTTATTAATAATTGCTAATAATATAAGATATTAGTTAAATCTAAACTTAACTCCAACTATGCGCAAATATGTGTGTGTGTGTGTGTGTGTGTGTGTGTGTGTGTGTGTGTATAAAGTCAATTCCCAAGCAAATCTCAGCCTGCCCAGTCTTAGAAATCCTGTGTTTAAACTCAGAACTTTTAAACTGATGTTTAGAAGTAATTATGAGGTAGGTGAGACACTGATTCATCAGACTGCTAAAAACTTATGAATCCTTGTTGAGTTGCTTCCATAGAAATGTTCTTTCATATGAATAATTGTCACAACTCCCCTCTTCATTGCATAGAGGAAACTAAACTCGTGACTTCCACAATGCTTCCACAAATACCCAGGCATGGGTCAGACAAAATGACCATCAGAATAGACATGATCCAAATGTAAGAATGATCCTGCTTTCTTTACCCAGATGAGTAAATCAAAAATGACCATTACAATGGTACCCCTGACAAAGGGAAAACATCAGGTGTCCATTTCACACAGTCCTTTACTTCTGTGACTTGTTTATTAATTAATCTTGCTTCTTCAAGTGTCTCAATCACATGACTTGCTTCATCAATACTGAAATATTTTCTGTTTCAATTCCCAAAAACATGACTCATATGACTTGCAAATGTCTTATCTGGTCTTTCTTCCTGAAATTAACAACCATTGTTCTTCCAAACCATTAACTTTGTTTATGGTGGCTACTTGAAGGTGCCTTCTGTCTGACCACAAGCTGTGGATGATATTGCTGTGAAAAGATTTTGTTATGAAAGGTTTTCAGCCTGTGTTAACCCTTAAAGTGTGGTTACTAAATAAAATGTGAACTTATAACAGGGTGATGAGGAGTGGGGATGGGGGGAGGATTCGGGGAGACTGGGTGAAAGGGTGACTGGGTGATGGAAGGTCAGGGTTACTGGGTGATGGGGGGATCAGGGTGACGGGGGGATGGCATGATCGGGGGATGGGGGAATGGATGACCAGGTGATTGGAGAATTGGGATGACTGGGTGATTGGGAGTGGGGGGAAATTGGGATGATCGGGTGATGGGAGGTTAGGATGACCAGGTGATTGGGAGGTGGGTTAGGATGACCGGGGGTTGGAGGGTGAAAGTTGCTGAGCTGAGAAGAGGGAGACAGAGTGATGACGTTGCTCCTAATGGACCTCTCACTGTTTTCAGCTCCCAGATCAGACAGTTCTACGTCTCTATCCAGCCACCAGTTGGAGAGTTAATGATGCCCATCTTCATGGCTGAGAACTCCTTCAAAAAGGAGCAAGGTGAGTGTTTCCTCAGCAACAGCCACGAATCGCAGAGAAGGAGGGGCGAGAGTAATCGGACACTACGTGCAATGTGGAAGCCACTCCAGTTCAGGGTAACGTGGCTGTCTCTGTTCCTGGTGTAACCCTTCTCTCCCTTCTCTGATGGACCTGTGAGTGCTGGGGCTGTGAGATCCATCACACTGATTATTTATTGTCTGCCCATTTGGGGGACATCTCCAAGAAGGTCTCCAGTCTGTCCAGCCTGAACCAACAGATTACGTAGATGTAGAATATAGAACATAAACCCTTCAGCCCATAATGTTATGCTGATCTATGTAAACCTCCACAACAATCTAATTTTTATCCCTCTTTCACACCCATAAACCACTATGTCCCTATTGTACCAGCTTCCACCACTACCCCCAGCAAGACATTCCAGGCACCCACTACTCTCTGAGTAAAAAAAAAACATACTTCTGACATCTCCCCTAAACTTTCTTCCCCTCAGCTTGTATAGATACCTCTGGTATTTTCTATTGTCACCCACAAGAAAATGGTCCTGTCCCCTCATTATCTATTAAGTCACCTCTCATCCTTTGTGGCTCCAAAAAGAAAACCCAACTCTGTCAGCCTTCATATGACATGTTCTGCCATCCAGTCAACAAATTGGTTCATGTCCTCTGCACTTTCTCCAAAGCATCTGCATCCTTTCCGCAATGAGGCGTCCAGAACTGAACACGTGTGGTCTAAACAAGAGTTATATAGAGACGCAACATTCCCTGACTAATCAAGGCCAGCACCCTTCTTAACCACCCTACCAACTTGCGTGGCAATCTTGAGGGAGTCTTCAGAAGGGTGTCTAAACCCAATTCATCCATGTCCCTTTAAGGAAGGAAGCCTTCCTCCTCCCTCAATTGTGGCTACAGGATCGCAGTCTTGACACACCCAAAGGTCTCATATTGAGAGCACCTTGGTCTTGGCATTAACCCCTGCAATCCACAGGGAAAGAAAGGAAACGTAACAATTGGTTCTCCTTTCCTGCCTGCGGACTTAAATGCACGCATGCCGATCTGCAGCTCCTCCTTACTGCATCACAGGTGTTGGATCTGGAGAGGGCTAAATCCCCACCCTTCCTCCCCTCCCCTCCCTCACTCAGATTTTCTTCAGAGCAGCACAGGAGGAGCTTGGAGCGTTCCTCCAGATGACAGTAATCGTTTCTCCTGGCAAAACTAATCAGCTGGAGAAACTGAGCAGGTCGAGCGGCATAAGTCAGAGAAAAGCAAATATCAGCAACTCGGGTTGAATTCTTCTTGACCATTCTTTTTCACCCATGGTTATTGCCCAATCCACAGAGTCCCTCCCGCAGATTGCTTTTTGCTCCAGATTCCACCATCTGCAGTCTCGTGTCCCCGAGGATTTCTCTCCAGCCTGTTTAAACATTTTTTGAGCATGTTTCAGCTGATGTAACTGTTAGCACCTACAAGGAGAATTCAGAGCTCCTCTGGTGGCTTTATTTCAGTGAACAAGTAGTCCCCATGGAGACAGTGGGAGTAGTCGACATTGAGTCAAATGCAAATTAGATAGGCTTGGAAAATAATACATGTGGGAGTCCAGCAACACTTGACTTTGTACTCAGGTCCCTGAGGCACTCCACCATGTGTTAGTTGTACAGTAACAGACAGATTAATCAACTTGCGGCTTCTTAAGATACAGAGGATGAACCAGACTTTATTCGAGAGAGAGAGAGAGAGAGAGAGAGCTTTAAATATCGATGAAGACATGAACAGAATTAGGGATGGAAGGGAAGGAGTTGTCTCGAAAGGCATCAGTAACTCAGTGATTTACCGATTTATTTTTTTAATTTTAAAATATGAATCTGAGCAAATCAGAAGTTAGAAAGCTCAGCAGATTTGTTGTGGGGAGAGAGAAAAAAAATGTGTATTTATTTCGGTCAGTGATTGTCATTGATCAAACGTGTTCACCCTGTTTCTCTCAGCACACTTCATCTCCCAAAAATACCGTTATCTCCGGTTTTTCTCCCACCATTCAAAACATACTGGTGCTTGTATGTCAATTGGGCTTGTGGGCTGAAAGGTCCAGTTACCGTGCTGTATGTCTACATTTTAAAAATTAAAGATTTTTGGAGGAATAAATTTAAGACGAGTTGAGGAAGAGCTGCTCCTCTCGGAGAGGAGTGAATGAATTAAGTTCATTTCAGGCGTTGATAGATGTTTGTATTGTAGGGTAATTGGGGGTTATGGGGAACAGGTGGGTAAATGGATGTCATTAAATGGCAGAGCAGGCTCAGCAGGCCGGAAGGAAAACACCTGATCCCGTTTCGTATGGCAATGGACCAAAAGGCTGGCGCTTGGATGTAGCCAGGAGAATGCAGCAGGCCAGAGCACAACCCATTTATACCTTTGAGCGGTCTTGCAGGGCCCAATGTGGCACACGGGGTTTAGAAGGCTTTTGATGCATCCTCGTTGCCCTCGCTGTATAAACAAAGCAGTTTTGAACATCTCCCTCCCCCAAACAAAACTGGGCCTCAACTGAAATCACAGAAGAACATGATGGTCGCAGTTACTTGGTGTTTCTTACCTCATTGCACTTTGTTTTCCCCTCGCTCTCGTAGAACAGCTGTTAAACACCAGCGCTGGTAAGTAGCTGCACTGCAAAGGCTCAGTGTCTCCCCCTGTGGATGTACCATTCCTCCTCACTCGGCCTCTGTGTTTGTCTGCCATGTCTGTGCTTTATTGTAAGAGAGCCCGTCCGTGGGCTCTGGCCTTAGTCCAAACATCCCCTTCCTTTCCCTACCAAGTCAAGGAAACGTCTGGACATGCTGATGTTACGTCACAGAGGCACTACATTGCTTGTGCTTGTGTTGTTGCAAGGAAAATGGTGCATGGCTGCTTGGCTGCTTCCCTTTTCCCAGGCTTGTCAATGGGCCCCCTTGGATGTCGTCTGCAGAGCGGCGAACAAAGGCAGGGAGATCCCAGAGTCGTCACTCACACGGACCTTGCGTGTATCCTGGGAATCCCAGATGGTGGAAAAGATGAAAATCTCATCCATTCTCTTGCAATACACAAATGGGATAATGAAACTCAGCAGGTCCGTAGGAAGTATGGGGTAAAAACAATGCTGGAGAAACTCGGCAGATCAAACAGTGTAGCTAGGATACATAACCAACGTTTCGGGCTTGAGCCCTTCATCAAGGTATGGAAAAATGTTGGCAGGTGCCTGAACAAAACCTTGAGGTGGGGAGGAGCACAGGCCCAAATGCAGATGGGAGAAGGGAGGCAGCCACCAGGGGATGAAGGCTGGCTCTGTGAGTGGAGAGGGAAGGGCACTGTTTTCGGCCTGAGCCCTTCAGCGAGGTTCACCATCTCGCTGTTAATTTCAGCGGAAAGTCCCGAGGGTAATGTGGAGTTGGTGCAGGAATGTGAAGCTGAAGAAGGAAAAATCAGCCAGGGCCTTCTCGGAAGCCAGAGCTGATGTGAGGGACCAGTGGATTTCTGCTTTCCAGTCTTGTCGATTATCGACAGCTTCGAGGGGTTGAGAAGCAATACCGTTGGCCCATTCTTCCTCAGCCACAACATTCCAAATGGGATAAGGCAATACATAGTGCAGAATCAGGCCCTTCGGCCCATCCAGTCTGTGCTGAAATATTTACAACATCTATTGATGACCAGATGAATGGACTGTGCTTATTTCTTAAAGCCTTGGCACTGGAAGGCTGATATCAATTACACCCTCCTCTTGAGGACCAAGGTCCAATGAAATCACAGTCTTGTCTAACCTGGGAGAAAGCATTCATGGCCTGGTCTCAATTCTTAGTGACGGTTTCCCCATTAGGCTGCAGATGACAGGGAGGTTCAAACAATGCAACAGGGTTGATGTGGATCCCTTTTCCGCATCACCCCCATGAGGGAGATGGGGTATGGGGATAGGACAGTGGTGCAGGCTCTGATTTTGATCCCTCCCTACAGCTCCCCCATGAGAGGGACTGGGGCAGGGGAGGGGATAAGACGATGACAGCAACCAGTGCAATGGCAACGAAGATGGGGGACGGAAGGCTGATGCTTGTGTCTGTTCCATTCATATTCTCGGCTGGGTCACTGGTGGGATGTCATGGGGAAGGTGTGATCAGAGCAGAGAAGGATGCACGCTCTCACCTTCCCAAGCCCCGAGGTTTCAGGGAAACGTTGCACCAGAGTATCCACCCTCTGCCTCAGGAGGCCTTGGAGATGACCTTCCCTCCGTCAAAATGAAAGCAAGAGGTTCTCCTACCCCAAACTGCATTAAGAGGGGTTGTGCTTTGGTGTCCCACCTGGGTTCGAACTATGGGACCTCTATACTACTGCAAAATCCATTCATTACTAGTAGTTTTTGTGAATGCGCTGGGTACTAAAATGTTGATATAATCAACCTGCCCCTTTTGCTGCAAGAAGTACTAGACCATGTTCAGAAGGATTATATAACTGGCAAACGTAACTCCCCCGTTATTGGTTAGAGTGGGCAGTTTTCTGATGGTTTTACTCAAGTTTATTGTCACCTGATTGTACAAGTACAACCCGCAAAACAGCATTCTCTGGTCCTCGGTGCAAAACACGCAGACACACATATAACACTCATACAGACAAATTATGCATGCGCAGGGCGAGTATTTGAGTACACAAATTAAATATTGTTTTGTAAATATGAGAGTCTCAGATGGATAATGTGAGCAGTTCCTTTGGTCGTTCAGCGTTCTCACTGCCCGCGGGGAGAAGCTGTTCCCCAGCCTGGTGGTGCCGGCTCTGATCCTCCTGTATCTCTTCTCCTATGGGAACAGCTGAAAGATGCTGTGTGAGGGGTGATTTTGCGTGCCCTCTTCAGACAACGATCCCAGCAGATCGTCAATATTTGGGGTGGGGGGGGGATCCTCTCTGCCACTCTATTCTAGTCACAAAAGCATTTCTGTATTGCCTAGAGAAAAGAGAGTGAATTAATACTGTTGCTACATGTTTTAACTGTCCTGCTTTCTTTGCATCGCCGTCCAAAGGGAAACTGATGGGAATGAATGAAATCAACGAGAAGTTGACTCTGGCAGAGCGGTGCCGGAGTGACCAAGCCATTGTCCAGCAGGTGATGTCGACTGCTAACCTTGGCCGGGTACCCTGTGGTCAGAGCAATGAGTACAAGTAAGTGGGCAGTGATGTGCCAGTCTGACAGTTGCACTAAAGTAGTTTGGCAGAGACAGAAAGGGTGCCAAATGGGCCCTTCTTGGTAAAATAACATATCGTGGGCTGTGATGTCCCAAGGATAAAAATTGGTGTAAAATTCCACTCCTGCCTGTATCATTGCAAGAGATTCTCAGCAGTAGTTTGGGAGACTAGGAGGAATCAGGAAAGGATCTTCCAATATACAAGAAGTTAGATTTGCCAGAATCTTCAGCAAAGAGGGGCGGAGGGACAGGTCCTAACCCAAAACATTGACATGAGCTGAGCACCTTCATTCTGTCTGCATCAATGACGGGGATCTCCCAGTGGCCAACCACTTCAATTCTGCACCCCACTCCCATGCTGACATTTCTGTCCATGTCCTCGTGTACCGTCAAACCAAGACCGCCTGTCAATTGGGGGAGGAAGATTGAATTTTCCATCTGGGCACTCTCCACCCCATGGCATTAACATCAACTTCTCTAGTTTCTGGTAGCCTACTCTCAGCTCTCCTTCCCTTTTCCTCTATCCTCCAGCTCTCCATCCCCTTCCCTCTCCATTCACAGAGCCATTCCCCCTCTCCCCTGTTTGCTGCCCTCCCTCCCTTATCCACTTTTTACCTCCTGCCTTTGAGACTTTTCCCCTCCTCACCCCACCATTTTGTTCGGCACCTGCCTACATTTATCCGTACCTTGATGGAGGGCTCAAACCTGAACATTGGTTATGTATCTTTTTTCTTTGCTGTATAAAGTACGCTGAATTTCTCCAGCATTGTGGTTTTTACTTCAGTCACGGTGTCTGCGGACTTTCGTGTTTAACTTCCGAAGCACTGACCCGCTGTTCCTCCCCAGCAACTCGTTGTTTGCTCAAGATTCCTGCATCTGCAGTCTTTGTGATCAGATACTTGTCAATCTATCTGAGACCTGGTGTTCAAATTGTAGCTCTAGGTTTGCCAAGGAAAGAATCTATCTGTTTATCTAACTAATTTGTTAAAGGGGAAAACTTTTGCAGGAACACCCATTGGGATGAGATAGAACCATCCGACAATATTACATGAATACAGTAAAATCCCTGGCATCTGGAATTCGGCAACTGGCAAAAAAAAAATTGAGGAAAATAAATTAAAAATTTAAATAATAGGTAAAAAAAAATATGTTTAAATTTGTAAAAGTCAATGTTCTCTGAATTAGCACATAAACCTGTGGTGAAGATGGGAGCAAATGTTCAGCCAGCGGAGGGCCTTGGTCAGGCTTTGCTCGTAGCAGCTGTTCGAATAAAGTTGTGTGAAACAGCAATGGCATCGCCCAAGTCGAAGAGTGGGTTGGTCCCGCTCGCCGTTGAAGAGCTTAGTAAGAATCGCCCCAGTCAGGAGCTTTATCTGTAAACATGGGGGAGGTGGGCGAGTTAATTATCTATAATGTTAATGTTCATCTTTCAGGTGGCTCTGTGGAGGGGCAGCGATGGTTAAATGTGTTCAAAGAATGTGAATGAAAATAAAGTAAATGCTTTAAGGTTTATCTATTCATTCAAGTGAAGTTTGTTCAGTGTAAGTACAGTGGGGCATTTTTGTCTTTTAAACTATTTATTTCTTAATGCAGGTGTATTAGTTAGGCATTGTGAGAGCAAGTCTCAGGTAACCGGAAAATGCACTTAACTGGCATCTACCAATCCTCATAGGTGCCAAATACCAGACGTTTCACTGTATATTGTGATTTAATTAAACTGTAGTGAGAACCTAGAACGCTTCCACCAGTGTTGTCTCCGCTCCTTCCTCAACATTCATTGGAGCGACTTCATCTCCAACATCGAAGTACTCGAGATGCCAGAGGCCGACAGCATCGATTCCACGCTGCTGAAGATCAAACTGCGCTGGATAGGTCACGTCTCCAGAATGGAGGACCATCGCATTCCCAAGATCGTGTTATATGGCGAGCTCTCCACTGGCCACCGAGACAGAGGTGCACCAAAGAAGAGGTACAAGGACTGCCTAAAGAAATTTCTTGGTGCCTGCCCCATTGACCACCGCCAGTGGGCTGACATCGCCTCAAACCATGCTTCTTGGCGCCTCACAGTTCGGCGGGCAGCAACCTCCTTTGAAGTAGACCGCAGAGCCCACCTCACTGACAAAAGACAAAGGAGGAAAAACCCAACACCCAACCCCAACCAACCAATTTTCCCTTGCAACCGTGCCTGCCTGTCCCGCATCGGACTTGTCAGCCACAAGTGGACATTACCCCTCCATAAATATTCGTCCGCGAAGCCAAGCCAAAGGAAAAGAAAAGTGAGAAGGATAATATTCCCTGCAGTATACTGATGTCTTTTTAACATTGGGAATTCTAGGGGTCGGATTATGGTGGACGATCAACTCTTCTCACTGTGTAATGTTGTCAGCCTAACCATGGGGCATCAACTACTGTTTATCCCTGATGCTTGGACAGTGGGATGAGTTCTTCTGATATTTGGCACCTTTTAAGGATGAATTGTTACAGCTTTTAAAAGCTTTCTGTCTACCAATGTAACAATTTAAAAGCAAGAGCCAAGATAACGAAAATATGCGTCTCAGAAGTCGGGTTACATTAAATTGCACAAAGCCGAGACCGTTGACCCTGAGAAATTTTCAAAATGCATGAAGGCAACTAAAAAATAAATCTGGATTTGTTTTGTGTAAAATGCCAGTCCTGTAACAGTGGATATGCCAGATAATTTGGTTCACTTGAAGCTCTTCAGTAAGTGTAGTCCAGCCCATCTGATGATAATGAGAGATTACCAACAGACAATAGGTGCAGAAGCCCTTTGAACCTGCTCCACCATTCGATGGCTGATCTGATGATCGCCGTACCCTATTCCTGCTTTCTCTCCGTGCCCCTTGATCCCTTTAGCCAATAACTCCCTTTTGAATAGATCTAATGAAATGGCCTCGACAACATTCTATGGCAGGGTGTTCACAACTCTAAGGTTTCTCCTAAATGGCTTCCCTCTTATCCTTAGACTGGACTTCCCCAACATTGGGAACATTCGAACCTAATTTGATGTCTCAATTATGCTCTTCTAAATTCCAGTGAATTATCTATTCAATCTTTCTTCATTCATCCCATGGGTCGCTGGTGAACCTACACTGCACACTGTCAAAAGGCATTAATTTCCTTCCTCAGATTAGGAGACCAAAACTGCACTCAATGCTAAAGCTGTGGTCCCACAAAGACCCTATATAACTGCACCCCCTGTGTACCAACTTTCAATGACACCCCCTCCCTCCCCCAGTCTCATTGGATCTCCCCTTTTCCTCATTTGTCACCATTAAGGTAATAATCTGCCTTCCTATATTTACCACCAAAGAGGATAACCTCACATTCATCTACATCATCCTGCTTCTACTTTGCATTTGCTCACTCTCATAGTCTGTGCAAATCACCTGCAGTCTTTTGGAATCCTCCACCCAGCTCTGTGTCATCTGCAAACTTGGAGATATTACATTACTCTTCAATGTAGATCATCAAAAGGTATTGTAAATAGCAGGGGTCCCAGCACTGAACCTTGTGGTATCCCACTAGTTACACCCTATTATTCTGTAAAGGAGCCATTTATTCCCACTCACTTTCCGATCTGAATCTGTACATTGTTTCCTATACCATGTTAGGGAAGTCAGTAGTTTCCCCGATGACTACAAATGCCCGAAGTGCATCCAGCTGATTCTCCTGTCAAGCCACATTAAGGCTTTGGAGCAGGAGTTGGATAAACTCCGGAGCATTCAGGAGGCGGAAGGTGTGATAGATAGGAGTCACAGGGACACTACCCCCAAGAGGCAGGAAGAGGGTAGAAGAGTTACAATTAGGAGAAGGAACAAGCAAACAGAGCAGGCTAAGAAGGGGAGGGGGGAAAAAGAGGTGAGTTGTAGTGATGGGGGATTCCATAGTTAGAAAGACAGATGACTTGTAAATATCTAAATAAAATATCTATTGGGAAGTTTAAATTTGTTTTTCATTTGTTCAAAAAAAGAAGCAAAATTATTTTGAATAAAAAGATCTCTATAATTTTTGATACCTAATCGAGACTATTCCTTAAAAGCTGCATCTAACAAAGAAGGTTGAAAACGATGGTTATCCTAATAGGGCTGGCAAGAGATAAGCTATTATGGCCAAATAATTTTCCTAAATTGTGTCCATATTCTCAACCTAATTCTCATTATCAGAGAGGAACCTAAAAAAAACCCAACATAGATGAATTTTTAGAGAAATTCAATTTCATTTCTACCCAAGAAGGGTGATTCACTAATTTATCAAAATGTACCAATAAGCGTAGATTACAGTAAAATCTACGATTTGGAAATGATAGTCCCCCATTCCATTTAGTCTTTAGAAGATGAGTTTTGTTTATGCGAGATTGTTTTTCTTGCCACAGAGGTTGAAACTTCTTGATTTTCCTCAAATCTTAGGGATAAAAATATTGATATACTCTTTGATTTGTAGTTCTCCCAGCGTGGATTGATATTAATTATAAAAACATTAGATTTAAGAGTAGCCTCAATGAATGATTAGAAAGACAAATGACAGGTTCTGCAGAGGATCGTGAATGCCGGATGGTATGTTGCCTCCCTGGTGCCAAAGTATGGGATATCTCAGATTGAGTTCACGACATTCTTAGATGGGAAGGTGATCAACCAGATGTCCTGGTCCATGTAGGGACCAATGACTTAGGTAGGAAGGATGAGGAGGTCCTTCAAGGAGAGTTCAGGGAGTTGGGCGCTAGGTTGAAGAAAAGGGCCTTCAGGGTCGTGATCACGGAATTGCTTCCTGTGCCATGTGCTGGAGAGGTTAGAAATAGGAGGATAAGGCAGCTTAACATGTGGCTGAGGACTGGTGTAGGAGGGAGGGCTTCAGATTTCTAGATCACTGGGCTCTGTTCCAGTGAAGGTGGGGTGTGTACCAAAGGGTTGGATTGCATCTCAACTGGAAGGGGATTAATATCCTTGTGGGTAGGTTTGTTAGTCTTGTCCTGATGGGTTTAATTGAGATTTGCAGGGGGAGGGGAATCAGAATGTTAGAGCAGTTAGTGAGGTTGGGGGGGTGGGGGAGGATAAAGGTCGTGTGAGGACTGCATGAATAGATAGAAATTAAAGGGTTGTAGATGATAGAATTTTTCTCAGGTGTATTTATTTTAATCCAAGGAGTATTGTTAGAAAGGCTGACGAGCGCAGGGCATGGATTACAACACTATTGCTATTAGTGAGACTTGGTTGCAGGAGGGGCAGGACTGGCAGCTCAATGATCTGGGGTTCTGTTGCTTCAGGCATGATAGAGGGGAGGGATGAAAGGGGGAGGAGTGGCATTGCTAGTCAGGGAAAATGTCTCTTCTGTGCGAAGCCGGGACAGCCAAGAGGACTCATCTACAGAGGCCATTTGGGTGGAGTTGAGGAACAGGAAAGGTGTGACCACACTGATAAAGTTGTATTATTGACTGCCCAATAGTTAGAGAGAATTGGAGGAGCAAATCTGTAGAGAGAGAGCGAGAGATAGCAAACTGATGTAAGAAGCAGAAACTTGTGATAGAAGGAGATTTTAACTTTCCAAATGTTGCCTGAGACTCCCATACTGTGAAAGGGCTGGATGGCTTGGAGTTTGTGAAATGTGTTCAGGAAAGTTTTCTAAATCAATGTATAGAGGTACCAACAAGAGAGGTGGCAGTACTTAATCTCCTGTCAGGGAACCAGACAGGTCAGGTGACAGATGTATGTGCAGGTGAACATTTTGGGTCCAGTGACCATAATTTCATTAGCTTCAAGTTAATGATGGAAAAGGGTAAGTCTGGTCTTCACGTTGGGATTCTAAATTGGAGGAAGGTAAAATTTGTGGAAATGAGAAAGGATCTAGGAAGAGTAGATTGGGATATGTTGTTTTCTGGCAAGGGTGTTGTCGAGCTCGTCGAAAGAACCAAAGACTTGTTGATCCAAACCAAGGCTTTTATTAGCAAAAGACAGAAGCTCTTCACAGGTGGCCGAACAGTCCGGAATGATCCGACCTGGCTAGGGACACAACCCATTAAGGCCCAGACAGTAGGCGTGGCTAAGCTCTCAGCCAATCGCTGTAAGCACAGTCATTACATACTCTAGATACTGTGACTATATACATTGGTGATAGGCCTGTACTATCACAGGTGTGTTGTGAGTAGAAGGCCTTCAAAGGTGACATTTTGAGAGTGCAGAGTTTGAATGTTCCTGTTAGGATTAAAGGCAAAGTTACCAGGTCTAGGAAACCTGGGTTTTCAAGGGATATTGGCAATCTGGTTAAGAAGAAGAGGGTAATGAGCTGCTTGAAGGGTACAGAAAATGCAAGAAAATACTCAAGGAAAGGGCAAAAAGAAGACACGAGGTTGCTCTGGCAAATAATGTGAAGGGTTTCTACAAGTATATTAACAGTAAAAGGATAGTAAGGGACAAAATTAGTGGAGCATCCTATAATGGGGGAGATCTTGAATAGTTTTTTTGCATCAGTATTTACTCAGGAAACTGGCAGAGTGCACAAGGAAGGAAGAGAAAGAAACGTAAGAGTCATGAAACAGATGGAGATTGAGGAGGAGGAGGTGGTTGTGGCCTGAGAGCAAATAAAGGTAGATAAATCCCCTGGGCTGGATATGATATTCCTTCAGACCTTGAGGGAGAATAGTGTAGAAATTGCAGGGGCCCTGGCAGAAATGGGTGAAGTGTCAGAGGATTGGAGGGTAGTTCATATTGTCCCATTGTGTAAAAAAAAAAAAAGGCTCCAAAAATAAACCTGGTAATTAAAGTTCGGTGAGCCTGACATCAATAATAGGTAAATTATTAGTAATGATCTGGATGATAATGTGGTAAATTGGATCAGCAAGTTTACTGATGACACAAAGATAGGCGATGTTGTGGGCAGCGAGGAAGAGTTTAAAAGCTTGCAGAGGGATCTGGACCAACTGGGAGAATGGGCCATAAAACGGCAGATGGAGTTTAATGCAAACAAGTGTGAGGTGATCCATTTTGGAAGGGGAAACTAAGGTAGGACATGCACAGTAAATGGTAGAGCACTGAGGAGGGTGGAGGACCTGAGAGATTTGGGAATACTGATACATTGTTCCCTGAAGGTGGCATCACCAATGGACAGGGTTATAAAGAAAGTTTTTGGCATCTTCGCCTATTGAGTATTGGAGTTGGGATGTTGAAGTTGTTTAAGTCATTGGTGAGGCCAAATTTGGAATATTGTGTGCAGTTCTGGTCACCTAACTACAGGAAGGATATCAGTAAGATAGGAAGAATGCAGAGAACATTTACTAAGATGTTGCCGGGTCTTCAGGAGTTGAGTTACAGGGAAAGATTAAACAGGCTGGGTCTTTATTCCTTGGAACAAAGAAGAATGAGGGGAGATTTGAAAGAGATTTACAAGATTAAAAGGTATAGATAGAGTGGATGCAAGTCGGCTTTTCCCACTTAGATTGGGGGAGAGGTCATAGCTTTAAGCTGAAAGGGGAAAGGTTTGGGGAAACATTAGGGGAAAGCTCTTCACTCAGAGAGTGGTGGGAGTGTGGATTGAGCTGCCATCTGATGTGGTAAATGCGGGCTCGATCTTGTGTTTTAAGAATAAGTAGATACGTGGATGGGAAAGGTCTGGAGGGTTGTGGAATGGGAGCAGGTCAATGGGACTAGTGGAATAATGGTCAGCACAGACTAGAAGGGCTGAATGGCCTGTTTTCTGTGCTGTAGCATTCTATGGTCCTAGTATGGCGAGGTTGAAGGGTCTGTTGGATAAAACTGTTGAACTTGAGGTTTCTGTACCTTCTGCCTGAGAAGGAGTTGTGACCATGCCAATGCAGTTGCTCCTAGTTAAAGTCATCTGGGACAGTTTTTTTTTAAAATTGGCCCTTCTGGCCCACGCCACAAAATACGCAGATTAATCTATACCCCTCATACATTTCTGAAGGATGGGAGGAAACAGGAGCACCTGGGGAGAAAGTCGAGGGGAGAACGTGCAAGCTACTTGCAGACAGCACGGGATTTGAAACTGGGTCACTGGCGCTGTAATAGTGTCCCACCAACTACTACGCTGCCCGTGTGTTTGAGATGCAAAATAAATTCCCCCAGTAACCAGCAATGACACAAATCGATACATCTCCTGAAAGTTGCTTGTCCTTTAAACATTAAGTGTTGAGTTTCTGATTTCCATTCGTGGTTGGTGCTGGCTTTGCCCCTCATGAGATAACTGGCTTTGCCTTCTCCCCTTGGCAGGTTTGCTGGTCGTACTGTGAGTGCTGGGGCATTGGTCCTTGTGGCCCTGGTAACCAAGGATCGCGGCGCTGCTCAACTGACCGTAAACTGTGAGAAGATGGTGATCGGTACAATGATGGTGAAGGATATAATGGAAGCACTGACCCAGTGACGTGCGCTGTGAAGCCCCTCAGTCTCCCCCCCCCCCATGTGAAATCGCTAACCACAGGAGAAGGCATCCAGAGGCAGCAGATCCTGTTGAAAGGGCAACCTCTCCGGTGTCCCTTTTATAGTTCGTGGAGATTCCCCAATAACTTGATAAAGAGATTTCCAAACTCCTCACATTGATGAAACGCTCGAAAATCAAGAAGCTGATTCTTTTGTCCACTCCACTGAAGGCCATGAGAAATGAGAAAGTCTGCAGACGCTGGGTCGAGTGCGATACTCAAATGTGGCAGAGATCTCAGCAGGTCATGTCGTGTCCATAGAGAGTGACGGGTAACCAACGTTTTGGATCTGGGCCCTTTGTCGGGTACATGGAGAAAGTGGGATGAGCCAATGGAGATGTTTTAGAGGGTGGGAATATATTCTGCCAGGTGGTGGTGGAGGGGGGCTTGTCAGATCTGTTATGGATGAAGAAACAGAGGGCTTTATGTCTGGGGGAATGGAGGTGCGTTGGGATAGGGTACCCATGGTGCTGGTGAGGCAGTCAAGCCCAGGGAACTGGATGTTGTTGAAGCTATGGAGGGCATGTCAGGTACGGCAGTTGCAGGTTAGAAAGGATTGGACCAAGGTAGGACACAATACCTGATGAATGGCCCAGGCCCAACGCATCGGTTACCCTTCACCTATGGATGCTGCATGACCTTTTGGTTTCTCCTGCCCACTTGTGTATTGTCCTTTTTTTGATGCTAGTCTTCTGCATTCCTCTCCCCATAGCCCAATTCCCTCGCCACCCCCCCCCCCCCCCACCCCACCTTCCATTCTCCTTTACAGAAGCAAATTGCAATGGAATCAAGGAAGGTTAATTCTTCTAGATTGTAATCATGTGCGTTTATTGCTTTTGGAGTTCCCTTGCTAAATCTCTCTCCTTTCTTAAAGTTTGATGTTTACACAAAGCTTTTAGTAACTGATCTTCATGGGGTGAGTCGAGCCCAGTGGTCTGCAGCCTTTCCCCTCCCCACCCCTCGCATGCCACTTTAACTCATCCCTTACTAACCACAGGGTGCCAGAGGTATTCTGGGTTAGTAAGGGATTACTTAAGGTGGCATGTGAGCAGAAAGAAATGCCTGGTCTACCCTATATAGGACTGTCTATATCTGTGATTGATGTCTCGGACTGGTTTGGGTGTAGCTTTGCATTGTTAGATCAGTTCTACCTGTATCTTTGGGGTACCTGACCCTCCAGAACTGGTGTGCCTGTAGATTTGTAATAAAACTGCAGCTTTGCGATACAGTAAAATCCCCGTTATCCGAAATTCAGGGAAATGGCAGCCTCAAGCAACAGGCAAAATAAAATTGCAGAAAATAAATAAGATTTTTAAAAATCCATAAGTTTAAATTTGGCACACACTAATGGTCAATACACATACATGCAATCTCAAGCCACTGGGAAATCGCTTATCTGGCAACTACCAATTCCCATATGTGCCAGACTGTACTTGGTTGCCAGGACTGGTCTGTCTCCAGCTTTTGGGGAAACTGGTATGCACAAAGTCCGTTTACTTCAAAATTGTGCCAACACCTCAGAGTGCTGGCTGCCCCATCCATTTCCGTGGATGTGAAGAAGTTAACTCTCATCAATCTTGGTTTTAGAAACCCATGTATGTCACAGGGAGCCAAGGGTCCATTTTATTCTCCAACAGTTTTCAGAGCATTGTTATGTTTAAGGAGGGAATCTGTCTCTCAGGGAGAAGAACTGTTCACATCTGGGGAACTGCACCGTTAACACTGTGTCATTCTTCTACCAGTAGCAGGCAGTCCCAGGGATGAATCAGGAACTGGGTTGTGCCCGTGGGCCTCTTCTGATCCATTCTGGATCAGAATAAAATGTGGATGGATGTTGGGACAAGGTACAGGTGAAGAAAATGAGTGTAGAGGATGCATTCTGGTGCCAAAATGGGGAAACAAACATCTTGGTTCCCAGTCCCAGGTAATGGTTGGATTGCATTGACTGAGTTCCATTCTATGCCACATGATTGGTTTTTGAAGTGATGGGAACAGTCATGTGGTTTCTATTAACCAAAGAGATTATTTGAATGATGGAGTTATGGATCATGATTGCCAAGGGCTAAATAGGTTTCTGGAAGATTAAATTGTCCATCTCAACACTTTTCAGGGAATATGAGCTGATCCAGTTGGAATATTTTTCGAGACACAAAACCACAATGTGGTCTTGAGAGGGAGTGGGTTAGGAATGGGATTTAATTGGACTAGATCACATGGAAGTCATTCAGTAATAAATAGATAATCATTTTTTACATCTTTGCTGGTGGAACCAAGACACAGGTTGTGCATCCTCCCACCAGTCTCAGTACCACACCCACGAGCAGAGGGTTCAAATATAGGATACATGTAGTAAAATCCCTGATACCTGGAATTCAAGCAACCGGCAAAGAAATTGTGGAAAGCAAATAGGTTTAAAAAAAACATGAAAGATTAAACTTGTTGCCCCTAGCGGTCAGTTCGCCAATCCACAGAACGTAACCTCAAGCATCAATCCTGTAGGTGCCAGATCCTGTTTGGTTTTACTGTATTTAGTTAAATCATTAAATGTGGAAGTTATTTATTAGGAATTTAGACTTTTAGCAAAAGGAAAGTTGAGCAGAAAATATCATGCAAATATAATAAATATCTTCATTGATTATATATTTTTTTTGTAATCCATATTTAATCTGGTGCAAGCAGTAAATACAAACCTGCTGTCGCTGGAAATCCAAAATAAAAGCGGAAAATGCTGGTAATATCAGTAACGTCTGTGGAGAGAGAGAGAGAAAACTTGATCTTTTATCAGAATATCATGGAAGGGATTTCATCCTATTCTGTTATTTCGATTAGATTTTATTTTACTGCATGGATTGTTTTTGGAAACGACAAAACCTATAAGGATTTTGTGGAACACCATTTAATTAAATTATCTTGCATGCACAAAGTTGATTTGTGCAAATAGGGGAGTGAACCGCATTTAATGGTTTGAGTATGTAGATGTGATCATTCCTCTGGGGGGGGGGGACAGGGAATAAAAGAATTGTGTATGGTCTTGTGTATCGTAGTCCAGACCCAACACACTATGTACATGATTCCGCTTCTCATTCATGCAGTCTGCAGTGATGTTTTTAGCACAGGTGCGAGGGAAGGGTGTGGTAACACAGAGAGGGCGAAGGGTGGGTCACGTGCAGGCCAGCAAGTTACTATCTGCGGAAAATGATTTCCCACCACATCGATCCAGCGCATTGCATGCGCTGGTCTTGCCCGTAGGGTGTGCATGTTAAGTCGAGTACAACCTGACAAAACAGCATTGTCTGATCCTCGGTGCAAAACACGCAGACACACAACCAGACATAACGGGCAAACAATATCTATGCAGGACAAGTACAAAAAAAATGTGTTAGTGACCCAAGAAACGTGAATGGCGCGAGTCAAAGAGCGGCATTTACCGAGTCAACCGGAATGTCATACCAGGCACCCAACAAACCTTCTCAGTGGAGGGATCAAAGTAAATCGCAGTAGGAACCCTAGAGTTGATGATAATGTTCAGATCACACTGGTAATGAAATCCCGATTCCTCGGTTGCTGAGAGAGAAGGGGTGGGGTGGGGGGGGGGAGGTGCCCTTGATGTATTTTGCTTCACAAATCGCCTGTTTCCTAATGCTTTGCTGAACGTGGCCATCTTTGTCCAGTATTTACATTGCTGTTTACACAACTGCTTGGCAGATTAATTTATTTTACAAAAACTTCGATTAAACTCTGGTAAGAAACTGGAAGGCTTGGTGTTTGTCATTTATTTAGGCATGCAGGCGGCCTTGCTTTCAATATTATTAACTCACAAAATGCCCATAAAGCATCAGTTGTATCAGCCAGTGGCTACACTTCAAGAGGACTTAATAGGCTTTAAAACACTCGGAGGTTGTAAAACCAGTTCCATAAACACCGGCTTCCTTTGGATAGGCTAAAGGTCTATTTAATTGCAGACAGTTTGTCCTCAGACCAACTCCATAAATAGGAACTCACTGAGAAAACATCTTCCCTGTCATCTTTACATACCTCCTTGGGGTATCAATTCCAGCTGGTTCATAGTACAATTCCACCCTCCCTGCTTAATGTACCTGAAACCTTTCCTCATTCCTGTCAGCTTCCACCATGCCCCCCCCACCAATCCTCAAGATTCTACAACTTGCCTGCACTATTTACAGTGGGCAATTGACCACTGTGACTCCCTTGTCCCCTCCTCCCTTCCCACCAATTGCCCCCCCCCCCATCTCCAGTTGCGCCCACACCTCCTCGCTACCATTTGGGGCTCCAAACAGTCCTTCCAAGTAAAACAACACTTGTGAATCTGCAGGGGTCATCTACTTCATCCGATGCCCTTGTCTCTCAGTCTGTACCCAGACTGGGAGATGGCTTCATTGAGCGTCTTAGTCTTACAATAGCGTGGAGCTCCCAGTGGCCATCCATTCCCTTGCTGACAGGTCTGTCCATGGTCTCCTGCACTGCCAGACCGAGACCACCTGCAAAATGGAGGAACAACACCTCATCTTCTCTCTGGGCACCCTCCATTAACATTGACCTGCAGTTTCCATTAAACCCAGCCCCCTTCTTCCTCCTATCTCCTGTCTCTTTTTCCTCTGTCTCCTCTCACAGAGTAAAATCAATTCTAACCTTTTATCCAATTACCATCTTTTGACCTGGACTCCTTCCCCCCCTCCCAGTCTTTAATTCAGTCGGCGGCCTGCGTTTTGCTTGTACCTTTAAGAAGGGCCCCGGTCTGAAACAGGCCGTAGTTCCTCCAGCATTTTTGTGTTTAATGCATTGACCCACATTTCCTGAAGAGTCACTGAGAGGCTATTTCAACCAGGTCTGTCAAAAAACTAGGCCTAAAATTAGACCGAGCCCAAAAAAAGATTTGCTGCTTTGCAGCAGCAAAAAAAAAATGCATTATGACAACTTGGAAAATAAAGGCAACCTTAAAAATACAAAAAAAAACAAAAAAAAAACAAAAACAACAATGGTGCATAGAAACGAACAAGTGTATTCCATTCAAAAAAAAATTACCTACAATCTCAAAGACAAGTTTTGAACAAATTTGGGAACCATACATAGAATATGTTAGAAACTGCCGATTTTGGATCTCCATCTCTTAAAGAGATAAGATACAAGCCTGATAAGACTTAAATATGGACACAACTTTTTTTTGTCTCTTTTATTATTTGTTTTTGATTCTTTTAAGTTATGAGGGTGGGAGGAAGGAGGGGGGGGAAGGAAATGTCACTGTATATTTTAATCATGGCACTTGTTTATATTATTGATATAATTCACGGTGCAATTAAAAAAAAAACCCAGGCCTGTCAACAAGGAGACTGCAGATGCTAGAAAACTGGAACACCAGGCAAAATGCTGAAGGAACCCGGCGGCTCGCAAAACATCCGCAGGAGCCAACAGCCAAGAACCCTTCATCGGGACCAGTAAGAAATGAGCAGATGGCTGGGACTTATTAAAAAAATAAGATACCAAAAATCTTTCTGTAAAAAAAGAATTAGACAGGGTTCAAAACATATTTATTATGATTGCGCCTGGAGCAGCAAAAAAAAGTGTGTAATGATAATGTGGAAAATAGAGGCAACTTAAAAATACAACAATGGTGCTTAGAAATGAACACGTGTACTCTATTCGAAAAAAAATTACCGACAATCTTTAAAAGACAAACATACTTGATGAATATTTGTGTATATATTGTTATTGATATTATAGGCAGGTTCGGACTTTATTCCCTGGAGTGTCAGGGAATGGGGGGAGAATTGATAGAGCTGTTCAAATTTTGAGGGGTTTCAATGGGGTGAATGCAATCAGGCTTTTTCCACTGAGGTTGCAGGAGACAAGAACCGGAGGACATGGGTGAAGTGTTTAAAGAGACTGTCATGGGGATCTTCTTCACGCAGGGAGCGGAACGAGCTGCCAGGTGAAGTGGTGAATGCGGGCTCAATTTTGACATTTAAAAAGAATTTGGACGGGTCCACGGATGGGAGGGCTATGGCCCAGGTGCAGGCTGTTGGGACTGGGAGAATGATAGTTCAGCACAGACCAAGATGGGCTGAAGGGCCTGTCCTATAGTGTTCCATGGGAGAGGCGCTGTAGAGCTCGTCGAAAGAACCAAAGACTTGTTGATCCAAACCAAGGCTTTTATTAGCAAAAGACTGGAGCTCTTCACAGGTGGCCGACCAGTCCGGAATGATCCGACCTGGCTAGGGACACAACCCTTTAAGGCCCAGACAGTAGGTGTGGCTTAGCTCTCAGCCAATCGCTGTACACTATATACATTATGTACATTGGTGATAGATCTGTACTATCACAGGCGCACACTACTCGGTGGGAAGAAATGGGGGGGGTGGGTTGGAAGTAAGTGGGGAGGTGGGAGGAGGCAGAGGACTGAGGAAGAACTCTGATCGGCAGAAGGAAGGAAGGTGTGGACGAGGAGTAGGGAGAAATGGCAGGGGAGTGGAAAGAGAGAGAGAGGGGGGAATGGGACTGGAGAGATAAGGGAAACCCTGACCAGGACTGTGTCTGATAGCATGGAGCATGCTTGTCCCTGGTTGAACCCTCTGAGAGGAAAATGTAGAGAATTGTTAAAATGCTAGAAGCCTAAGTTGACCATTGTCATGTTTGCTTTCCCATGTTTTCTGTAAAGAATAAAGTTTGCTGGAGAGTGATGACCTTTTTTTTTGCAATGCCTGAATAGAATCAGAATTTATTGTCATGAACAAGTCACAAAATTTGTTATTCAGGAATTTGACGGCGGAGGGGAAGAAGCTGTCCCTGTGCCGCTGAGTGCTCGTCCAGGCTCCTGTACCTTTTCCCCCAATGGTCACAGAGTGAAGAAGGTGTGGCCTGGGTGGTGGGGGGGGGGGGGGGTCCTTGAGGATAGAGGCTGCTTCCTTAAGACACCACCTCTTGTAGATGTCCTCGATGGAATGAAGTCTGGTCCTCGAGATGTCGTAGGCCAAGTGAACAACCCTCTGGAGTTTATTCTTGTCCTGAGAATCAGCACCCTTCATACCAGAGAATGATGTAACCAGCCAGAATGCTCTCCATGGTTCACCTGTAATTGTTTACGAGAGTCTTCGGTGATGTGCCGAATCTCCTCAGACACCTTACGAAATATAGCTGCTGGCGAGTCTTCTTCGTGATTGCACCAACGTGGAAGATCCTTGGATAATTTCAGCTAAATCTCAGTGCACCTGACAATAAGATGTTTGTTAAGCCTTTCAGGGATGTAGAACAAAACCAGAACACCTGGGAAGGAGGAGTTGGGGGGGGGGGTGGAGGGTACAGGGGAGGTGGGAGGGATGACCCACACAGTCACAGGGAAAATGTGCAAACTCCACAGAGGAAGTGCCTGAGGTCAGGAATGAGCCCTGGTTATCGGGGCAGTGAGACAGCGGTTCTATCGGACGTGCCATCCGCTCTGCTATTAAAGGTTTGTGCCAAACCTAGAGGACGTGGCTCATAGTGGGTCTGTGGGTTGATTGCCATGAAATTCTGCAAGACCTGTCATGCCTGAGCCAAACATCACATGTCTATAAATTGGGAGAGGAGTGAATTCTTTTTTATTTACATTTCTTGGGGCCTTTTGGGTGGCACGGTTAATGTAGCGGTTTAGTGCAACACCATTACAGAACCAACGATCGGGACCAGGGTTCGAATCCTGTCTGTAAGGAGTTTATATGTTCTCCCCAGGGCCTCTGGTTTCCTCCTACCGTTCAAAAAATACTGGGGTGTAAATTGGGCAGCACAGACTTGTGGACTGAAGTGGCCTGTTACCGTGCTGTATGTCTAATTAAAATTTAGAAAGAGTGCAGAGAAGATTTACAAGGATGTTGCTGGGACTTGAGGAACTGGCATCGAGGACATCTACAAGAGGCGGAGTCCTCAAGGACCCCCACCACCAAGCCCACATCCTCATCACTCTGCAACCGTCGGGGAAAAGGTACAGGAGCCTGAAGATGAGCACCCAGCGGCACAAGGACGGCTTCTTCCCCGCTGCCATCAGATTCCTGAATAATCAATGAGCCCCAGAATTCTGCTGCAAAGAAATGAATTTCATGACATCCTTATGACAATAAATTCTGAATGAGGGGAGATTTGATAGAAGTATTTAAAATTATGAAGGGTACAGATTACACGCAAACAGGCTTGAGTGAGCCCAAGAGTGTTAAGGGTCAAATGTTTAAAGGGAATATTCGGGGGAACCTCTACCCAGAGATTAGCGTGAATGTGGAATGAGCTGGCATCTTTTTTTTTAAATTTTTTTATTTTTCACACCATAAATCACATTAGTCATGATACACACTTTTTCCTTTTCACACATATACAGTGACATTTTCTCCCCCCCCCCCTCCCTCCTCCCAACCCACCCCCCCCCACCCCCCCCTCCCATCCATTTAAGGTATACAATCTAGGATACATTAAACCAGTCAGACAATGTTGTCACTCAACAAAAATACACCAGAAATTCTACTGAGTCCATTCTTTTCTTTCCTTCTCCTTCCATCAACTTAGGTAATGTTTGTCCCCGGTAGGTTTTCGCTATTGTATTTAATGTAAGGCTCCTATACTTGTTCGAATATTTCAATATTATTTCTTAAACTATATGTTATTTTTTCTAATGGAATACATTTATTCATTTCTATATACCATTGTTGTATTTTCAAATTATCTTCCAATTTCCAGGTTGACATAATACATTTTTTTGCTACGGCTAGAGCTATCTTAACAAATCTTTTTTGTGCATCCTCCAAGTCAATTCCAAATTCTTTGTTTTTAATGTTACTTAGGAGAAAGATCTCTGGATTCTTTGGTATATTGTTTTCTGTTATTTTATTTAATATCTGATTGAGAGAATGAGCTGGCATCTGAAGTGAGTTCAATTTTGACATTTAAGAAAAATCTGGATAGGTACGGGTTAGGGGTATGGAGGACTATGTTTAGGACATTGGGACTATCTAATGCAGAATAATAGTTTGGCACAGACTAGATGGACCAAAGTGTCTGCTTCTATTCTGTGATGGTCTATTGTTCTAACTGATGGGTTGCAACAATATCATATCTCAACATGACCAAATTTTTCACTTGAAATTGTCTTGGTGGGATTTGAACTTCAGGCTTGAAATTAACCCCACTATACTGGAGAGACCCAACAGCGATTCATCTCCAAAGCAAATGATGCAAATTCTTAAACCCCCAGCAGGCCCAGAAAGAGAACCAAGGTTAATGTTTCAGGATGATCTTCATGCATCAGTGACCGAAAACATTACCCATTTCTTTCTGGACAGACACTGTCTGATCTCCTGAATACTTAGAGCATTGTATGGTTTTATTTCTCATTGCAAGGCACCTTCCCTGTCTCAATGTTCAGCAATGATGGACACCATTTCCCCCCCCTCCCCCCCAGTGAAGGGGAGAAATTATAAACTATTGCATGGCTCGTAGAACCAAAATGTTCAAATTATGGAGCTGATTGTGGACTTCAGGAGGGGGACATCAGGAGAACACGAACCAGTCCCTGTTGAGTGGAAAGGCTGAACAACTACAAATTCCTGGGTGTCAACCTCTCTGAAAATCTATCTTGAGACTTCCATGTCAATGCAATCATGAAGAGGTCTCACCAGCTTGAGGAGATTTGGTATGTCACCAAAAACTCTTGCAAATTTCTACAGGTGCACCGTGGGGAGCGTTCTGACTGGATGCACCACTCTCTGGTATAAGGGTGCCAATGCAGAGGATTGATAACTCGGCCAGTGCCATCATAGATATCAATCTTCATTCCATCAAGGGTATCTACAAGAGGCAGTGTCTTAAGAAAGTAGCCTCTTATACTCAAGGACCCCCACCACCCAGGTTATGTCCTCTTCATTCTGTTACATCAGGATAGAGGTGCAGGGGCCTGAAGACGGGCACCCAGTGGCACAAGGGCAGCTTATTCCCCTCCGCCATCAGATTTCTGAATTGGCAGTGACCCAGAGACACTGACTCACTTTCTCTTCTTTTCCACATTTATTTTTTTCCATTGTAACGCTGCTTCAAAACAACAAATTTTGTGACATGTTCATGACAATAAATTCTGATTCATCTAATTTCATCTAATTATACTAAAACATATAACAGCTGCTTATTCATTGTGAACCCAATGTACTTCCAAGTTGGCTCTGCGGTCATCTCCTCTAAACCACCGTGCATCTCCATCTCTGTGGTCATCTCCTCATTAAACCACCGTGCATGTCCATCTCTGCGCTGATCTCCTCATTAAACCACCGTGCATGTCCGTTTCTGTGGTCATCTCCTCATTAAACCACCGTGCATGTCTGTCTCTGTGCTGATCTCCTCATTAAACCACCATGCATGTCCGTCTTTGTGGTCATCTCCTCATTAAACCACCGTGTTTGTCCATCTCTATGCTGATCTCCTCATTAAACCACCGTGCATGTCCGTCTCTGTGGTCATCTCCTCATTAAAGCACCATGCATGTCCGTCTCTGTGCTGATCTCCTCATTAAACCACTTTGCATGTCCATCTCTATGGTCATTTCCTCATTAAACCACCATGCATGTCCGTCTTTGTGGTCATCTCCTCATTAAACCACCATGCATGTCCGTCTCTGTGCTGATCTCCTCATTAAACCACCGTGCATGTCCGTCTCTGTGGTCATCTCCTCATTAAACCACCGTGCATGTCTGTCTCTGTGCTGATCTCCTCATTAAACCACCGTGCATGTCCGTTTCTGTGGTCATCTCCTCGTTAAACCACCGTGCATGTCTATCTCTGTGCTGATCTCCTCATTAAACCACCGTGCATGTCCGTCTTTGTGGTCATCTCCTCATTAAGCCACCATGCATGTCCGTCTCTGTGCTGATCTCCTCATTAAACCACCGTGCATGTCCGTCTCTGTGCTGATCTCCTCATTAAACCACCATGCTTGAAGGACAAATTAGGAAGCAGTCTGAGGTTACCAGAGGGAAGTAACTTTGAATATGTGATTACAGACACAATGATAATCAAAAGATTTATAACAAATATGTATATTAAACTGCAAGAAAAGGAGAATGAGGAAACAAATGGTAAAACTAAACAAAAATGGGAACAAGATTTAAATATAAAGATAAAAAAGGAAACATGGGAGAAGTTATGCTCTGGAACGATGAGAAATACAATAAATACGAGGTTACGTATGATACAATATAACTGGATACACAGGCTATACATCACACCTCAAAAGTTAAATAAATGGGACCCAACAGTATCTGATAGATGTTTTTGATGTAAAAAAGAAATGGGAACAACAATTCATGCAATCTGGACATGTGAGAAAGTAGAAAAATTTTGGGAAGATCTCAATCAGATATTAAATAAAATAACAGAAAACAATATACCAAAGAATCCAGAGATCTTTCTCCTAAGTAACATAAAAAACAAAGAATTTGGAATTGATTTGGAGGATGCTCAAAAAAGATTTGTTAAGATAGCTCTAGCCGTAGCAAAAAAATGTATTATGTCAACCTGGAAATCGGAAGATAATTTGAAAATACAACAATGGTATATAGAAATGAATAAATGTATTCCATTAGAAAAAATAACATATAGTTTAAGAAATAATATTGAAATATTTGAACAAATATGGGAGCCTTACATGAAACACAATAGCGAAAACCTACCGGGGACATTCACTACCTAAATTAACGAAAGGAGAAGGAAATGAAAAGAATTGACTCAGTGGAATTTCTTGTTTATTTTTATTGTATGACAACATCGTTTGACTGGTTTAATGTATCCTAGATTTTGTACTTTAAATGGACGGGAGGGGGGAGGTAGGGAGGGTGGGATGGGAGGAGGTGGGGGGGAGAAAATGGCACTGTATAAATTTGAAAAGGAAAAAGTATGTATCATGGTCAATGTGGTTTATGGTGTGAAAAATAAAAACTTTTAAAAAAAAACAAAAAAACCACCATGCATGTCCGTCTTTGTGGTCATCTCCTCATTAAACCACCGTGTTTGTCCATCTCTGTGCTGATCTCCTCATTAAACCACCGTGCATGTCCGTCTCTGTGCTGATCTCCTCATTAAACCACCGTGCATGTCCGTCTCTGTGCTGACCTCCTCATTAAACCACCGTGCTTGTCCGTCTCTGTGGTCATCTCCTCATTAAACCACCGTGCATGTCCGTCTCTGTGCTGATCTCCTCATTAAACCACTGTGCTTGTCCATCTCTGTGGTCATCTCCTCATTAAACCACCGTGCATGTCCGTCTCTGTGGTCATCTCCTCATTAAACCACCGTGCATGTCAGTCTCTGTGCTGATCTCCTCATTAAACCACTTTGCATGTCCGTCTCTGTGCTGATCTCCTCATTAAACCACTTTGCATGTCCGTCTCTGTGGTCATCTCCTCATTAAACCACCGTGCATGTCCGTCTCTGTGCTGATCTCCTCATTAAACCACTTTGCATGTCCGTCTCTGTGCTGATCTCCTCATTAAACCACTTTGCATGTCCGTCTCTGTGGTCATCTCCTCATTAAACCACCGTGCATGTCCGTCTCTGTGCTGATCTCCTCATTAAACCACTTTGCATGTCCGTCTCTGTGCTGATCTCCTCATTAAACCACTGTGCATGTCCATCTCTGTGCTGATCTTCTCATTAAACCACCGTGCATGTCCGTCTCTGTGCTGACCTCCTCATTAAACCACCATGCATGTCCGTCTCTGTGCTGATCTCCTCATTAAACCACTTTGCATGTCCATCTCTATGGTCATCTCCTCATTAAACCACCGTGCATGTCCAAGAAGCTACAACTGAGCACCAGCTCGCTGGTTTGGGGTTTGGCCTTGAGATGATCAGCAAGTATCCTGTTCAGTTGTTGGACAAGTGCAGCCATATCTTGAAGGTCATTGTGAGGCTTAGGTAGGATTTCCTCTTATGGACTTGCATTCTTTTCCTTCAGAAGAACCTGGCGGTCCCATTTCAACATGAGCATGTGCCTCAAACAAATATTGCCCCCCAGTACGGAGTCTGGGTCAGGGGGTGCTAATCATTTCTCAAGCAGCTTGGACGCCTGAGTCAATTCTGGTTCTATAAACCTAAATTAAAACCTTGAATTAAGGCCAAGTGTAACTGGCACAGAGAGCTATGAAAATTGTCTTAGCTCTCTCTGTACACAGGCACTCTCTGTCACAGAGCTTCATTTTGAAGTCAAGACTTCCATAACAACTTGTACTCAATTCATAAATTCCCAAGGCCCTTTCCATACAACACTAAGCCATTTAAATACACCTGGTGTCAAACTAATAGCATTTGAATCTTAAATCCTGTGATGCATGCTGCCACATTGTGTTGTTAAATCTCGTGATATGCTGCAAGAATAACATCCTCAACGTGGACAAGATGAAGGAGAAGATTGTGGACGTCAGGAGAACCAGAAATGACCATCCTCCTCTACACATCAACACCTCTAGAGTGGAGAGAGTGGAGAGCACCAAGTTCCTTGGTGTTCACTTAACTAGCGACCTATCGTGGACGCTCAACATCTCCTCACTTGTTCAGAAGGCGACTGCACTTCTGGAGAAGACTGAAGCAGGCAAAGCTACCAGTCACCATCATGTCAACCTTCTACAGGTTCTCTACTGAGAGCGTCCTGACCGGCTGCATCATAGTGGGCTGCAGAGAAATGGATCGGAGGTCAGTCCACAGGGCCACGAGTGGCAGAGAGGATCACTGGAGTCTCCCTCCTCCCCATTGACATGATCTACCAGGGTCATTGACTGACAAGGGCACGCAAAATCATTGAGGACCCCTTCCACCAGCATCTTTCACTGCTGCCGTTGGGGAAGAGCTACAGGAGTATCTAATCCAGCACCACCACGATGAGGAGCAGATTCTTCCCACGGGTAGTGAAAATGCTGAACGACAAAGGAACTGCTCACGCTGACTAGCCGGGACTCCCATATTCATGAAATGATACTTATTTATATATATGAATACTTGCCCCACATATGTATTGCACAGTTGTTTACATTCGTTATCTATTTACAGTTCTTTGTTTGTTTACATGTTTTACGCTGTTCTACCTAGTTCTGCCATGCCTGCAGGAAAGAGGAATTTCAGGGTTGTATGTGATGTCACGTATGTGCTCTGAGAATAAATCTGAAATTGAAAATTTGTCTCCATGTGTGTTGTGTCTGGATGTGTGTCTGCGGGTTTTGCACCGAGGACTGGAGGATGCTGTTTCGTCGGGTTGGACTTGTGCAATCAGATAGATGATGATAAACTTGACGAAATAAGATCAGTCTCTCATCTCCAACTGCAGACTTCATTATTTCTTCATGAAATTGCTTTTTTTAAACAACAGAACTGATGGTTGTTTTAACCATTGAAATAGAAAATCATATAGAATTAATGAGAAACTTTACCCCCTGTTTGAGAATTCCATTCTCCTGCTTTGAAAAATACTTTCCTCTTTTTTCCCCTTTTGAATAGACTTTTCTCTTTTTTGTAAGTTATCCAGTCCCTTTCAGACATTTCATAACCACCTCTAAAAATATTTTCCCATCAATCAATCATCTTATATCTGTCAACTTGAAAGACATTCCTGCTGGTAGGCTTATTCAGCCTTTAGGTCTTGAAAACCTTGATTCAGTCTTCATTTCACCTCCTCTACACCCAAGGAAAACAATGGCAGTCCCTCCATCCTTGCCTTACATCCTGAAGGACTAATAGCATATTTCCATATGATATAGAAGGAGGCCAATTGTTCCATCGCAGAGTGATTCACGTTCCTGGTAACTTTCCCCCTATAAACTCTTCTCCCCAATTCCATTCGGCTCCTTGTTGTGCTGGGAAGAGTATCAGGTTCATTGGGGTTCACAGAGAGAAGAGACTGGATGTGTGTTACAATCACATGTAACTTTAATGAACACACGGAGACAAACAGGAGACAATAGTACTCAATCACTATTTCACTTAGGCAACAATGATGACATTCACCTCGGACCTTGGTTGGACTCCGACACTAGTGAACCTATACTCGGCCCGCTGAGACGCTACAAACAGGGACTCTTACACGCACCCGGTTCCCTGTACCAATGGAGGGTGCGGCTCTCTGCGAGTATTGATCTATCGCAATACTTTGGCTCAGCTTCCGTGTCGTGCACACCTTACCCGTTTCACTTCCAATGATGTCCACAGTAGTGACCTGGTGTGGAGTGGTGTCCAGTGCTTGGACCATGAGGTAGAGAGAAAAAATGTGCTGTGCATCGATGTTTTATACAGTTCTGATCTGGGTGCCCAGCCAATAATGACCCCCCCCCCCTTGGTAATTTAACAAGCCAATGGGAAGGTGTGCACTAATGGGTGGTCAGAGTTCAACCTTGATTGACAGGTGATGCGACTTCCAAATAAGTTTCAGGCAGGGCGGACACATGACCACCCACAGTCCACACATTGCAGGGAGACCTTGTCTCCTCCACACACAACAGACCTCTCGGAGGTGCTTCACAATGGTCAATCAATCTGCCAACTTGCATGTCTTGGGTCACAGGCAGAAAAGAGCAAACTCCACATGGACAGCACTGGAGGTCAGGATTGAAGCCGGGTAGCAGGAGGTTTCAGCTTCACCAGAAGCATCTCCACGCTCTCCCTCCACCACCTGCTGTGCCCTCTGTCTCTTCATCCATTGTGTCTGTCCCCTTCCCCCCACCTTTTTGTTCGGACATCGGCCAACATTTTCCCACACCTTGATGAAGGGCTAAAGCCTGAAACATTGGTTTTGTATCTTTATCTTTGCTACATAAAGGACACAGTTTGACCAGCTGAGTTTCTCCAGCAACGTGTTTTTACTTCAATCAGAATGTCTCTGTGGACCTTTTTACTTCTTTCGACACTGCCAGTCCATTCCACCTCTCCAGGGCTCTTTTACAAATGATCAGTGATGATTTAGGAAGGAGTCAGTTCTTATTTTCAGAAACCCTGCAGCAGTTAATCTATAAAGGAAGTGTCTCCCAGTGGAAATGATGAAGGTGGGTTAATGGATTGGTTGCACAGAATTTGCAACAGATTTCTTTCTTTTATCTGACCGACCACAGTAAAATTCTCTTACTGGCGATCTTTCATTTTTCCTCCTGGACAACGTTGGAAGAGCCAAATAGAAATTCACTGCTTTTATTGCCAAACACTTTGAAATCAATGTGGATGTAGGTTGGATGCAAGGTTCTTGTCTAGCATCTTCAGGTACAGGTTCAAGTTTGTTGTCACATCCACCAAGATGCAATGGAAGCTGCTTTGCAAGCAGACTAGTAGACGTCTTGTACATAGTACAGCATGTAAGACAGAGGGCAGAGGCACAAAGGTGCAGAGCTTTGGAGAGTTCAGTTGGCTCAGAGCAAAGACAGCTTGATTCAGGGGTTTGAATATGATGGGAATGAGACTGTCCTTGAACCTGATGATCATGATCTCGTGCTTGTGTGTCTTCTTCCTGAAGGAAGGGTGGGGGTTGGGATGAGTCTTTTTTATGCTTTTCCGGTGCAGTGCGAGGGAGGGAAGTGGGGGGGGGGGGGGAATCTTTATCTCAAACCATCAGCGGCACAAGTTTAGAGTAGAGCTGGAGCTTTCTGCTGCATTGTCGAATTCTGCCACCTTCTTGCCATCTTTGTGGGTGCACTGGCAATGTCAAGAAGGAGAACCCAATGTCAACTCAACGAGGAGAATCGTGCTGTTTCCACCTGCTGAGGAGGTGTGCCTGAGGTTCTGGGGGGCCAATCCCAAGTCTAAATGGCATCCTTCTGTTTTTCATTCAGTCTGACATCTGATATCCTGCAAGCAAAGACAACTTGGGCGGAAAGGAAATGGAGATGAGCATCTTGGGAACCAATATGTAAGGTCATTTGGAATCACAAATCACCAAGCCTTAATTCAGAAGTTTTCATTTAAAAACAAAATTTAGACATACAGCATGGTAACAGGCTATTTTGGACCCACGAGTCCGTGCTGCCCAATTTACACCCAACTAATCTACTACCGCTGGTACATTTCGAATGGTGGGATGAAACTGGAATCCCTGGGGTCAACCCACGCAGACACGGGGAGAACACATAGACTCCTTACAGAGATGCAGGATTCGAACCCCGGGGGTCGTCATCACTGGCGCTGTAACAGGATTGGGCTAACCGCTACGCCATCTGTGACACCCAGCCTATGCACCATGGCATAGGAGCTCTGTGGTTAGTAAGGGATGACTTAAGGTGGTATGTGAATGGGGGGAAAAAGGTTGAGAACCACTGCTTTAATTGAATGAAAACCCGTAGGAATTGCTGTATTAATTTTAATTCATTCCTGGGATCTGGGTCTTTCTGTCTAAGTCAGCTTATATTGGATGTCTCTGTCAAAGAATTAGTTCAGCATTTGCACTTAATCAGTGTGGAGCACTATGCTTTAAAGTCCCAGACTTTAACTCATGATTTCGAACATCCACATCTAAAGCCTGGAGATCATTGGGGAACCAGGTGATTCCATGGCCCCACAGCTCCAGTGGTTCAAGTCTGATCCTGACTTTGGGAGCTGTCCATGTGGAGTTTGTACATTCTCCTCGCGAGCGTGTGGAATTCCTCCAGGTGCTCCGGACGCCTCGTGCTTTCGAAAGACATGCTGCCACATTTATTGGTAACTGTCCAAGTCCATTTTAGGCTTGGGTTGATGGGCAAAAGAAAAGGATTGCGCAGAATTTTCTCTCACTGACGTAGCTCAGTCTGCTGAGATCCTCGAGGGTTTGAAGCTCCAGATTCCCATCTCTTGTGGGGCCCCTAATCATTGCAGAGAGGATGGGCATAACTATATGGGCATGAATGTAACAGCATATAAGGCTTTGTTTAGACCCAACTTGGAAAAATTTTGTATTTTTTAAAATTTAGACATACAGCATGGTAACAGGCCCACAAACTCGTGCCGCCCAATGACACCCCATTGACCAACAACCCCCAGTGTGTTTCTGAATGGTGGGAGGAAACTGGCGCATCTGAAGGAAACCCACATAGACACGGGGAAGACATACAAACTCCTTACAGACAGCGTGGGATTTGAACCCCGGCCACTGGCCAAATTACGGCTTTGTGCGCTAACTGTGGTGCCCCCCCCCAAGTCTCCTCATTACAGGAAAGGCACAGATACTGCAGAGAGGGTGGGGAGGAGAGTACAAGGGCGCTGACTGAATCAGAGGGGATAGGTTGAGTGAATGGTCTCTTCTCCCTGGAGCAATGGAAGGTGAGGGGTAACCTGAGAGAGGTGGACAAGGCAATGAGACTCATTCATCATGTGGACGGCCAGAGGCTTTTCCCCAGGGCTGAAATGGTTAACATGAGGGGGCATCGTTTTAAGGCACTTGGGTGATAACTTCTGGTGGGTACGTAAAGGGTAAGTTCTTCACGCCGAGAATGGTGGGTGAATGGAACACAGTGCTGGAAAAAGTGGTGGAGGCTGGGACAATAGGATCCTTCCAGAATCAGGATTTATTGTCATGAGTTTCAAGATTTGTTAGTTCCTTTGTTGATGGATACTCTAGATCAGGCGGCTAAAGTTGGTCCCTTACCAGATCCTTTTTCTAAAGCAATTATTACTGTGATTCCCAAGAAGGATAGGAATTCCTTGAATGTGGGATCATATAGACCTATTTCCTTGTTAAATGTAGGCTATAAGATAGCAGCCAAGGTTCTGGCTAATAGACTAGCAAAATGCTTACTCGATTTAGTTCATGTGGAATAAGCAGGTTTTATTAAGAACCGTTATTCAATCGATAATGTAGTAAAATTGATTTCTTTGATTAATACTTCACGGCAGCAACCTGACCTACCGATGGTAACCTCTTTGGATGCTGAAAAGGCCTTTGATAGAGTAGAATGGGGCTTTTTTTTTAAGGTTCTGGAAAAGTTAAAGTTGGGCCTCTTTTTACTGGTTGGGTTAAGGCTTTATATAAAAGTCCCACTGCGAGTATGGTGTCCAATGGACAGATAACCTCACCTTTTACATTAACTAGATCAAATAGACAGGGCTGTCCTTTGTCACCAGCTCTTTTTGCATTGGTTATTGAACCTTCGGCGCAGATGATTGGGCAAGATAATGCGATAACAGGTATTAAGGTGAATTCTAATGAATAGAAGATAAATTTGTTTGCAGATGACGTATTGATATATTTAACTCATCCTTTACGGTCTTTGGAGACCTTACATGAACGTTTGTAACAGTATGGAGCTTAATCTGGTTATAAGGTAAATTAGGAGAAGAACAAAATTTGGCCTTTGGCGGAGATGGATTATTCGTCATGTAGACAGATTGTGAAGTTTAGATGGTCTGATCGTATTAAATATTTGTGCATTATTATTGATAATAATTATGATAATTTATTTACGTGTCTGTGGTTCATTGATCATTCAGGAATCTGATGGCAGAGGGGAAGATGTCCTTGTGCCGCTGAGTGCTCGCCTTTAGGCTCCTGTACCTTTTTCCCAATGGTAGCAGAGTGAAGAGGGTATGGCCTGGGTGGTGGGGGGTCCTTGAGGAGAGAGGCTGCTTTCTTGAGCTCTTGTCGATGTCCTTGATGTCGCAGACCAAGTAAACAACCCGCTGGAGTTTTTTTTTTCCTGTCCTGATGAGCATTGGCACCTCCATACCAGGCAGGGATGCGATCAGCCAGTATGCCCTCCACGGTCCACCCGTAGAATTTTCGAGAGCCTTCAGTAACATACTATTAGAGAGGCTCATGGAACAGAGGAAAATGGAAGGTTATATACTATAGGGAAATTCTAATCTGTTGTTAGAGTAGATCACTATGTCAGCACAACAATGTGGGCCGAAAGGCCTGAACTATGTTCTCTTACAAGGAAATAGGCAGAGGGGGAATAGAATAAATATTGTCCTCAGACTGGCGTGGCCGATGGGCTGTTACAAGATCATTGTTTTCCCCTCTTGAATTGCATTTACATGACATTTATGTGACATACTTTCCTTAGGATTGTACCTTTCTAGGTAGTGACAGATCTCAAGTACCCCTGCCCCATATGGTGGGAATGATCATGTAGGGTACATATCATTAGTTTAGTAAACTCATCCTGTGCTGAACAGCTAGTTTACTGGTTAACGTAATGCTGTTACAGTGCCAGTAATCGGGGGCGGGGTTCAAGGAGTTTGTACGTTCTCCCTGGGCCTGTGTGGGTTTCCTCCGGGGGACTCCGGCTTCCCCCCACCCTCCAATTGTACCGGGGATTGTAGGTCGATTGGGTGGCACAGGCTCGTGGGTAGAAAGCGCCCGTTTCCGAGCTGTAGGTCTAAATTTAAATTGGAAATTAAGGTTGGAAACCAGAAATAAAAATTGGGCAGTGTCTGTGAGAAGAGACTAAAGGGTTTGGGCTAAAGGGTTTCTCCTGCCACAGATACTGACTGACCTGATGAGTGTTTCCATTTTATTTTTTGGTTGACTTTTGCCATAGAGGCTGGCAACAAATCACATAATTAGAGGGTAAGTAACAAAATAGACTTGCACCCCACACGTTGACTGGAATCGGAGTTTTAAAATTCGGGGGCACAGTTACCTTTACATCCTCAAGTAAAATAAGCGTCGCTATTACGGAGGAGGCTTGTTGAGTTTTCTTGCGCTGTCTGGCAAGCTGACACAAATTTAGACAGACCAACCTCCTCAGGCAGCCAAAACGTACCAGCCGACAGTAAAAAGCTGACAACTTGGAAGCCGGCCTAAATATAGGCCTCCCTTGTGGGAAGATGCAGTGCATATTAACACAGTCTGAAGCTGTGGTCATTTAAAAGCAGAGGAGGGGGGGGGGGGGGGGGGGGTTGGCAAGGCAGTAAATTCTTGGGCAAGTCTGACACCAGGCACCGTGATTTGATTCCACCCCAACCCCACCACTCCCCGACCCAAACCTCAATTTGCCACATTTTGGAGCTCACTGCTCTTAGGAGGAATATTTGTCCAAAATTTGAGAAAAATGCTCAGCGAAGTAGGGAATCACAGCGAAGATTATGGAGGGATCTGCTGTGCAAATGTGGGCTTGACGTTTGTTTGTTTGTTGTGATGTGTGCTGGGGCAGAGGGAAATGCTAAATAAGGTCCCTGATTTTCAATGTTAACTAATGGTTCATCTTCCATGTTTCTGCTCTGAGTCCACGTGCCCAATTAAAAGAGAAAGCACCATCTGATTGATTGATGGTAACAATCTCCAGTTTCCTCCCCGACCAATCCCCTTGCAGATCCTATCTGAAGACTGGCCCAACTGGTTCTGGGCAGATGTTTTTCCCCACCTTCCGACAAATCTGATTGGTCTGATGCCATGCAGTCTAATTGGCTGATATTCACAACCTCTCATTGCCAGTGGGTTAAAAAAAGGGGCAGAATTTCCTTGCAGTTCTGATGGAATGCTGGTCTGATTTTACTTCATTCACTTTTAAGCCGTGGGTGTGTTGGCAAGGCCGGCATTTATTGCCAATCCCTAATTATTGGTTTGCCCTTGGTGCTGAAGCTTGCTCAACCCAATGTAGTTTTTCTAGTGAAGATATTCAATGGGAAATACAAAGACTGCAGATGATGGAAGCTCCTCCGATCAAGTATCTGCTGGAGAGATGCATGCGGCACGGTAACAGGCCATCTCGGCCCACGAGTCCATGCCACCCCATTGGCCTACAACTCCCGGTACGGTTTGAACAATGGGAGGAAACCGAAGCCCCCAGAGGAAATCAATGCAGATATGGGAAGAGAGTACAAACTCCTTACAGACATCGTGAGATTCAAACCCAGCTCCTGATCGCTGGCGCTGTAACAGCTGGCACTAATTGTGCCAAAACTCAGCAGGTTGGGCAGCATCCATGTTGATGAGGTCTGGTGACACAAGAGACATTACAGTGAAAGACAAATTAAACAAGAGAGACACATAACCAGACATAACACACGTACAAACAAGCAATACACATGCAGGACATAGATATTAAAAAAAAAATAAAAAATTGTTTAATAAGTAGTAGTCTCAGAGGACTTGGTCGGAGCAGTTCCTTTGGTCGTTCAGCATTTTCACTGCTGTGGGAAGACACTGTTCCTCAGCCTGGTGGTGGTGGCTCAGATCCTCCTGTGTATTTTACCTGATCGGAGTAGCTGAACGATGCTGTGGGCCGGGTTGGTAAGGATGTCCGTGGATGCACCTCCAGTGCTCTTGCAACCGCACAGACTCTCTGTTCGATCCATCGGCCGCCCGGCCTCCAGGTCCAAACCTCCGACGCGATCAGTGCCCGAGGCTCTTCTTGCCCTCAGTGCCCTCTCGAATCCCAGTTCCGATACTTGGCTCCCATGAGCAGGTCTCCAGCAGCCCGCAGCATGTGCAGGACCCCCAACCGCAAGTCGCCCGCAGCCTTTAGCTGCGAAGCCCCTCGCTGCTCAGCGACTCTGACCACTGTCCTCTTAGACAGGCACGTGGATGTAAGAAAAATAAAGGTTAATGACAGAGGGAAGGATTATAGTGGAGAAGGTTTACATAGGCTGGCACAACATCGTGAGCCAAAGGGCCTGAACTGTGTGCCATGTTCGATGTTCCACAAGGTTCTGGGGAGAAGGCCAGGCAGTGGGGCTGAGTGGCCGAATGGATCAAAGTCAATAGTGGGGCAGACTCGATGGGCTGAATAGCCTTTTTTCCTCACCTGTGTCTTATCCCAATAATCCTGTCCCAATATTCTCATGCCATACTCTCTCATTCCTCTCTCTCTCTCTCTCTTCCCACCTCCATATTCCCAATACCAGACCCCCATATTCCTCTTTATGTGAAACCCTGGCCCCCTTTAACCTCAGTCCATTCCCTATTCTCCCTTCAATCAATTACTCCATTATCCTCCTTGTATCTTCACACATATTCCTCAGAAGACCATAAGAAACAGGAGCAGGAGTCGGCCATCCGGCCCATCGAGCCTGCTCCGCCATTTACTCCTCCATCACCTTTTCCCACTCTTCACCAAGCTCCCCTCAGTCATTTCCTCATGCTGCACAGATACTTCTTTCCCACATTCCTTTCTCATATTCCACTTGACCTCTATCTTCCCCCATTCCCCACAAACTCGTAAATATATATCCATCCTTTGTTTTAATTTAATCATGTAGCATGGGAGCAGGCCCTTTCAGCTCACCAGCCCATGCCGCCCAATTGACCGACAACACCCAGAAGGAAACCGGAGGCCCCGGAGGAAACCCACACAGAGACAAGTGGAACGTACAAACTTATTAAAGACAGCACCGGATTTGAACCTGGGTCACTGGCGCCATAACACTAAAAGTGGCACTAACTGCTACACTAACCTGCCCGCCCTTTCATATCCATTTTTTTTTCTGCCTTAGGATAATGTGGCAACTCCTTCATAATGTTGTCGTCAGTGTACGTTACTAACTGGTCGGGGTGCAAGCCACAAAAACTCGTCCATCCCCTCCCATGCACCCCAATACCCCATCTCTGTGCACTTCCGTCACCACCAATTTCTCCTCCACTCAATCCTTGCCCCCTCACTTATTCTTGCTTCACCCCTAGACTCTCCCACGCTCCTTTCCTTTTCCCCACCCCTTGTTCTCTCTTTTTCCTCCTTTCTCTTTCCCGCGTCCTTTCTCCCTCCACCACCGTCCCACCTCCCTTATGTCCCGCCTTCCATGTCCCTTCCCCCCACGTCCCTCCTCCATCCCCCCACGACCCACCTCCCTCCCCCACGCCCCGCCTCCCTCCCCCACGCCCCGCCTCCCTCCCCCCACGCCCCGCCTCCCTCCCCCCCACGCCCCGCCTCCCTCCCCCCACGCCCCGCCTCCCTCCCCCCACGCCCCGCCTCCCTCCCCCCCACGCCCCGCCTCCCTCCCCCCACGCCCCGCCTCCCTCCCCCCACGCCCCGCCTCCCTCCCCCCCCACGCCCCGCCTCCCTCCCCCCCACGCCCCGCCTCCCTCCCCCCACGCCCCGCCTCCCTCCCCCCCACGCCCCGCCTCCCTCCCCCCACGCCCCGCCTCCCTCCCCCCACGCCCCGCCTCCCTCCCCCCACGCCCCGCCTCCCTCCCCCCCACGCCCCGCCTCCCTCCCCCCCACGCCCCGCCTCCCTCCCCCCCACGCCCCGCCTCCCTCCCCCCCACGCCCCGCCTCCCTCCCCCCCACGCCCCGCCTCCCTCCCCCCCACGCCCCGCCTCCCTCCCCCCCACGCCCCGCCTCCCTCCCCCCCACGCCCCGCCTCCCTCCCCCACGATCCTGCAGTCCCCGGGACAGCGCTTCCTCAGCATCTGCCTTGCCGCGTTGAAGCCCCCTCCTGCTCAGACCGAGCTGCTGCTGCCCCTCCCCCCTCCCCCCTCCCCCCTCCCCCCCCTCCTTTGCAGGGCCGTGGGAAGAAAAAGGCAGGCAAATTGCCAAGCGAAAAAACCTGGCGGAGCCAGGATCAGGTGTTTCCAATGTGCATCATCCGGCTCCAGACCGGGACGGAAAAGCCTCCAGTGACATAAATAGGGGGACGTGGGGCGATGAGCGCGGTTGCAAAACGTCTTGACTTATTTTAGTTATTTATTTTTTGCCCCCGTTCGCTGAGCTGCAATTTCTCTCTCCCCCCACCCCCGGTTGCGTGGGTGCAACGAGTGTTTTGCATTGGAAGGTGACCATGGCTTTTTCACGGGTAAGGACGTGGGGCTGCAAAGGAGAGGGAGGGAATGCACCAAGAGTGCGTCACGACAGCCCGGCTGCAAGAGGCAGGAATGTGTCTGGAGATAATGCTTTATGCACCCCCCCCCCAGCTCCGATGCAGCCACCGTGCATTTTGCAAGCGGCTTCCAACTTTTAGCGTGTTCCCCCCCCCAACCTCCCCAAAATAGAAACGTCGCCGTGTTTTATTATGCAGACTTCTAATTGCCCTTTCTGTCACCAATGCAGCCTGGCGACGGCCCTGCAGTCATTACCTCCTGGAAGAAATTGCATTTTTATTTTGGTTTTGCTCTTGCACCGGAATTTAACTTTTCCCCGCTGAATGCAAACCAATGCATTTGCACGTGTGTTTAAGACTAGGGGACATGCAAGAAAAGGGGCCGTTGCAGGAGGTGAAGGTGATGCAGAATCGGGTTTTTTTTGGGGGGGGGCGGGGAGACGCGAAAAAAAATTAAATGGCAAACGGGCCACACTTGCAGAAAGCCAGCGGCGCACCCGGGGCGGGGGTTCTGCAGCCGGCAGCTCGCGGGCGCGCCTGTCAGTCACCCTGCCTGGGACTGATCGCCGCACGTGGCGCGGGACCCAGGGGAGGAGGAGGAGGAGGCGCGCGGCGAAGCCACGTGCATTTGTTTACCAGCCCACCTCGCCGGGCAGCTCCACTCTGTGGTGGGGCGGGGGGGGGGGTCGAGGCGGGGTGCCATCGGGGAGGGAGGTGGCGAGGAGCTGAATGTCTCAATGGGGAGTTGTGGGGATGCTCGCTGAATGTTCATTGCCGGATTATTGGGAGGAATGGCCCATTTGCGGCCGTCATGTTGGCGCCAGGGGCGTAATTTAAAATCCGAGCTCCCCCTTTGTCTCGCGTTGGTTGCGCCCCGCAGGAGGGCGGGGTGAAGGCCGTGGGCGGTGATTGGCTGCGACGTCGATTGATGGCCGGGGAGGCCAATCGCGTGGCTTTGGAGCGCGTGAGGGCATCGGGGGGCGGGGGATGCCTCAGTCGGGGTTGAGTCAGCGCAGAGGCGAACGGCGCAGGGCGGGGCGGTCCGGAAAGGTGGTGGAGCCGCCACGGTAACGAACCGCTGACTCGACGCGGGGGAGCTGAGGCGAAGTCGGAGGAAAGTTTGGGGGGGGGGGAGATGCCCAACTGGAATGGAATGGGGGGGGGGGGTGGACCGACGCACTGCCGACGGGTAGGTGTTAAGGGCCCGCGGGGGGGGGGGAGGGAGGAGAGAAGATCGCCTCCACCTACCTGACGGGTCATGGGTGCGCGCGCCTCCTGGTGGCTGGGCTGCGCGGCGCAGCTCCTGCGCATGCGCCCTCCGGCTGGTTTGGGGGTTGCCCTCTTGTCTTTGAGGGCGGGCTTTGTCTGGCCTCCCCACCCAGACCAGTGGAGCTGCTGCCCCTGATGTTGACTGGTTTCTGCCTCGGGCAGCTTGATTTGAATGCAAAGCTGGCTCTTCAAATCCCTTGCTGGAGGGCTCAAGCCCAAAGCGTTCGTTGTCTATCTTTGCTCTATAAAGTGCCCTGTTTGACCAGCTGAGTTTCTCCAGCATTGCTTTTACTTTCATATCGCTTGGTTTCTTTTCAGACTGACGAGAGTGGCAAAAGGCAGGATTGCTGGGATGTGCCCCGCTCCGCAGAGACCCCAGCCTTGTCCACCTGCAGTAATGCTAACATCTTCCACAGAATAAACGCAATGTTGGACAACTCTCTGGACTTCTCAGGAGTCTGCACTACTCCCATCGCCAAGGACTGCAGGGCGAATGTGGGAGGTAATGCCTTTGCAGGGAGTAACATTGGTAGAATTCTTTTTGCTTTGCTCAGCTTGGTGAAGAAAGGAATTTTAAAATCATTGGGTTTGGAGGTACTTGATTAGATCATTATATTCTGGTGTCCATTTTTAAAGTAGTAAAGCCAACAGAATCTGCAGAGATGTGAAGAAATGACACTTAAAAAAAGCTGCTGGGAAAATTCAGTTGGTCAAACAGCAAAGATACATAACCAACATTTTGGCCCATGCTGCCCAATTAACCTACCTGGTATATTTCAAAGAGCAGGAGGAAGGCCCCCCCCCCACAGAAAACCATGCAGGCATAGGGAGAATGTACAAACTCCATACAGGCAGTGCAGGATTCGAACCCCTCTGCTGTAAAGGTGTTGCACTAAGGGCGACGCCAACCATGCTGCCCTTTAGTACAAGCAGGTTAGGTCGATCGTTAAATTTGCATCATGCTTTGGCTTTTGGTGCTTTTCAGAACCTACAGGGAAGTGTTCTTGTGCCATAGGAATTGCTTCTCAGATGTCAAAGGTGATATTGTGATTGGCGAAAGCTGGGAAAGGAAGTAATCCTATTTCTCTATTTTTAATCCAAATGTCAGTGACTTTTGGCCTTGCAACGGAATTGCAATGCAGTAGTGACTCCGCTTCATCTGCATTAATGCAACTTGCATTTGAGGCCTTTCTCACTTTAAAGCCATTTGGTGTATTCTTTCATTGTAAGAAAGTTAAACTTGTCTGTAAACTGCTGTACTTTTATTCTCCAGTTGTAATTGGATAGATTAGGGTAGTGATCAGCTATTTCATTTGATGCAGGACAGTGGTGTTGAAATTTTAAAAAAGCCTTGAATTTATTGAATGAAAAAGCACGATTCTGGTTTGTTACTATCTGTAGTAAGTGGTTAGACCTGTGCTGGCTCATCACATCAGGATTTACCAGTATTTGTGGAAAGTTGGAATTTTTTTTGTAGGGATTCCAGATCTATTGACTTTAGATCAACTTCAAGATGATGCGCTTCCATGACTTGAAGTTTTATAATATTTCACAAGCTTGATCTATTAATTAAATTTGTATCCTTGGGTCAGATGGCAATATTTGGTTACTGGTGAACCTTATTTCTGATTTGTTTTTAATCTGACCTTCAGTTTTCTAAGCATTTTTCTCTAATCAACAATAGCTTCAAACTGTATACTGGAACAGCTAGTTCTATACGAGTGAATTTAGCGAAAGTGATTCATAATTTTTGAATTTTTCAGTGAAATGTGTCCCCTCTATAATTGCTAAGGATTAAGAATTCCAGTCAAATTGTTGGCCTTGTCTGTGACACCACAAATTGTGATTTAACAATTTCTGAAACAACCCAAAATTTCAATGCTGTCAAAAATAGTTTTTTTTTCAGTTGTCTAATTGTCCTTCACAAGGTGATAAAGAGTGGAATGATGGCTTGTTTACATTTTAAACTAAATCCACAGTTAATGGCGAGGGAACGGAATGGAAAGGTGATGGGGTGAGGTAGGGAGAAAGTGGAGCGGTCTAGCAGAAACCAGAGAAGTCCCCTTCCCTCTCAATTCACCTATGACCTCTTGCCTATGGGACTGTGCTTCTCTCCTCCTACTCAGCACCATTTTATTTGGGTGCTTGCATACATTTTGCTCATACCTTGATGAAGGGCTCAAGCCTGAAATGTTGGTTGAGTATCTTTGCTTATATAAAGTACCCTGTTTGACCTGAGTTTCTCCAGCATTGTTTTCCTTTCAATTACTACTTCTGTAGACTTTCAGGTTTAACTCTTCTATTACTATCTTGCCCATTACTGTGGTCGAGTTCACCAATTTGTATTTTTCTGGATTATTCCTGGAGCCTTTTGGGAGATAACAGAAGAACACTAACCATCCTCTGGCACCTCAACTGTGGCTAAAGGACTTTTATTTACCTGTGCTAGGCCCCTTCAGTTTTTTGCAGTAACCACTTTCAAGGTCTGAAGGAATATCATGTTCTGGGGATTTAACTGCCCACATTTGCCTCAAGGATTCATGACCACACTACTGCTGGTTTGTCTCTTGCATAGACAGTGTCTGCTGAGTAAATCCATTTAAAATCTCCCTATCTTTGTTCCGTGCCTAGATGACCACTCTGAAGATTGTCATTTCGTACTTCTGCTTTTAAAGCCTGTTTGGAGGGGGAGGGTTCCTTAATCTTGGTTGCCAGACTTACCTTGTGCCTTTTAGCCCTCTTTATTTCCTCAAGTGTCTTCTTGCTTTGAACTTGAGTTCCTTGTTTGTACCTTGCTGACTATACTTGCTGTACAGCTCCTCCTTGCTTTTGAAAGGATTCCCTACACCACACATGTCAAACTCTAGCCCGCGGGCCAAATTTGGCCCGTGATATAATTATATTTGGCCCGCAAGATTATATCAAATATGTATTAGAGCTGGCCCGCTGGCCGCCACGCCAGTATAGCGCATGCACAGCTAATACTACAAATCCCAGAAAGCTCTGCAAATGCGTTGGCGTCAGCCCGCTAATCGCCCCCACCTCCTCTGTTTACATCTGCGACCTGTCGCCTAACTCACATGGAATAAACCCCTTACGAAAAATGGCCAAACGAAAGACTGAAAACAGGACCTTTCAAGACAGGTAGGAGGCAAACTCTGATCCCATAGTTTGATGAACTTGCCTCTAAGAAGAGGTGCCAAGTATCTGATTTAGACCCAGGTGCATCAGAGTAAATCACAGTGTAGCAAGCTAAGCTTGGATTAATATTTGGTTAACTTTGGACTGTTCATAGTTGAAAGATTGGATTTTCATTGAAGCAGTTTTTATTTTTTTGACTTGTTGGCTTGTGGAAAAAATACATTTAAAAGGAGGTTAAAGGCTATAGAGAAATATTATTTATTGAATATTTTATTTCTCATTTAATGCTTCTTCTGGAAAGAGTTTAACCAAAACTATTATTAAACATTTATTTTAATAAGAAAAAGTTTAACATTACATGTTGAAAGAAGAGAAAACATGCAAATGTTGTTGAAAATTTTCAATAAATATTTAGTTTGGCCCACGACGTAGTCCAAGTTTTTAATTTTGGCCCTCTGTGAATTTGAGTTTGACGCCCCTGCCCTACACTGTTAGCATTTCCTTGAAAGTGCAACCCTTCACCTATGAAAAAACCTGTTGGGTTCTTCTCGCATTTTTGTTTTTAATGGTCTCAATCCATACTTGCAGATCCTTTCTGATATTGTCAAAATTAGCCTTTTTTTCTTCCCCCCCCCCACCATTTCAAATCTTGGCTAAAGGACCTGACACACTGATCCCTTTTCCACAGTAATCTTGAAACTAATGGCATTATGATCACTAGATCCAAAATGTTCCCTTTCAAAAGCATTTGTTACCTGCCCAGTCTTGTTCCTTGATGGGAGATCTAGCATTGCACTCTGGTTGGACATCTATATTAAGGACAGTTTCCTGAACACATTTGACAAACTCTAACCCATTCAGCCTTTAATTAAAACATGATAGGAGTCCCAGTCAAAATGTGGAAAGCTGAAATTGCATGCTATTACAACCTTTTTTCAACTTCTGTCTTTTTACAGATGTACTGCTCCGATTCCTTCTGACTATTGGGTGGTCTATATTTGCATTAATGTGATCATCCCATTCCTCTGTTCCACCTACATCGATTCAACAGATGAGCACTTGTATCTCTTGTGTGAGCATTGCTGTAACATCAGAGTAGCAATGCTGCTCCTTCCTATATCCCTTCTCTATCACTTCTGTAACAGAACCCTGGAACATTTAGCTGCAATAGTCCTCCTGTTGGAGGGCAGCAGCGATCATCAAAGACCCACACCACCCTGCACATGCTCTGTTCTTGCTGCTGCTCTCAGGAAAGAGGTATTGGTGCCACAAGACTCGCACCACCAGGTTCAGGAACAGCTGCTCCCCCTTCATCAGTCTTCTCAATAACAAACTCAATCAAGGACTCATTTAAGGATTCTTGCACACTTTGATTTTATTCTCCCTGTTGGTCAGTTTGTTTATATTTATCTTTTAACAATTCTTGTACAGTTTACTTTTTGCATTACCAATTAGTGGTAATTCTGCACCTGCAGGAAAAAGGAATCTCTGGGTGTATGTGGTGTCATTTATGTACTCTAAGAATAAATCTGAAAATCTCAAATCTGCCCCTCCTGCAACCATATCTCATAATTCCACATCCTGATTGTTCTCAGCTCATTCAACTTTCCTGCATTGAAATAGATGCAACTCACATTATTCACTCAACCTTGTTTGTCTGCAGGCATCTTTTTTCCATCAACACTCCACTAAATGCTGTGGGCCCGTCCCTCTGTTACCCTAGTTTAAATTTTCCGAGACCAACGCTAGTAAATCTTCCTGCAATGATGGTTCCCCCTTGACCATAACCAATCGATTTTGAAACAGCAATAAGATGCATGGAGATTCATCAGCTATTGGCAGGATGAATCCATCCATAACAGCAACTGCTTTCTTTGGGTGTCACATGACTGAAGATGACTAAAGTGGATTGCAGATTAGTAATTTTCTGAAGTCGCAAAATGAAAAATTGTAGTTTTACAGTAGTTAGCATAGCAGTTAGCGCAATGCAATTAATGTCTGCCACCAGGGGTTGAATCCACTGTTGTCTGAGGATTTTGTTCTCCCCATGACTGTGGGTTTCCTCCGGGTGCTCTCATTTCCTTCCATGTTGCAAATATGGATGAGATTGGGTTTAATTGGCCACATAAATGTAATTATTAGTGTTCTGAATCTTTAAAGTTAAATGAATACCAGTTATCCTGTATTGGTGTATTCTAATATTCACCCCAAATTTTGGATTTTATTTAGAATTGATTTGTTTCCCAGGCAGCTCGATAAAATTGGTTGATAACCATGATCCTTTTAATTGGTCACCCAGCTATAGGAAGGATCATTCAGCTAGAAAAGGTACAAAAAGATTTATTACTGGGGCTGGTGGGATTCACTTGCAAGGAGGGGTAGGAAAAAGGTTGGGACTTTTCTCCCTGGAGTGTAAAAGGTTAAGAGGAAGACCTTGAAGAGGTGTATAAAATCAGGAGGGGAGAGAGGAGGCAAATAGTCATTCTTTTCCCCAGGATAACAGAGAGTAACAATAAGAAGGCATAGATTTAAAATGGAGGAGAGAAGGAGTTTAAAAGGGGACCTGAGGGGCACCTTCAAAGAAGGTGGGGTGTAGATAGAACAAGACACTAGAAGGTACAGTTGTGTTTGAAAGATGTATGGGTCCATGGATATGAAAGGTTTAGCAGGATACAAGATTGACTTGGGTGGAGATCTTTGTTGGCATAGACAAGTTGTGCTGAAGGATTTTTTCAGTCCTGTAAAACTGATGTTGGTGCTTTAAGGGCCTGATAGCAACTGAGTGGAACACTTGTACTGTAGGGTGGGTTACATGTGAAAGTCGGATTGCAGTATGGAGTTGAGCGAAAATGACAAACCATGAAGGGTTGTAGTGTCTCCAAGAATAAAAAGGTTGGGACTTTTCTCCCTGGAGTGTAAAAGGCTGAGGAAGACAACCTTGAAGAGGTGTATAAAATCAGGAGGGGAGAGAGGAGGTATTCTTTTCCCCACGGTAATGGAGTCATCCTCATGGACCTGCTTGCTTGCATTTCTTTGCACTTCATTCCGAGAATTATTGGAGAAGGTGTTAATTCAGTTCTTACCCTGCTTGCATTAGCAAAATATGAATGTTCTAGACTCCACACTTCTAAATTTTCTCACTTGAAGAAATTGGGGCAGGTTTCAATTAATTTTGAAACTTTGTTTTAAAACCAGCTTTGGAATGTGGAATTTCTTTCTAGTATATTGGCTTAGTATCCCTTTGAAGCTTGGATATAGAATGGGGGGGGGTGAAAATAAATGAAGGGCAGCTCTGGCAATCATACGCGACATGTAGCATAAACTTCAATTTGAATTGAAATTGCTGAAACTTGCGCATTGTCTGAAAGTTCATTGGCAACTGCAGATGTTGCATTTTGAGCATAAGGCTCATTAAAATAGCTTTGTCTAGAATACTAAAACATCCTTGACCAAAGAGTTGAAGGAAAACAATTTGCTAATTTTGAACCAAGATTTGTGGGATAATGCTATTACAGCCATCGGGGTGGAGGGGGAGGGGTGGGGTGGTGGTGGTGGCGGCGATGGCCCCCTTGGGGCCACAGCATATTTAAATAAAGCCTTGTTTTCTTTTTACTTCCTGTAACATAAATATTGTAGTCTGTAGGAGAGAAGCATAGAAGAAAACAGAACTTGACTGCTTCACAGGAAAGCGGGGGGCCCCATAAACTTGACACTGTCCTGGGTTGGGGGGGGCATTTATAGAAAACAATAGTATTGAGCTAAGTTGGCATGAATCTATGAACGTTAAATCTTTGATTAAGCTAACAGTATTGAGGACCTGAGGGAATCGTGTGCTACTTGGATATCTGAATCTTGTGATGTTCAGGTCAAGAATGAAGCACATGGCATTTGGGAAAATATATGGGCATAGATCAGTGAAAATAATGGTCCTTTCCAGATTGACAGGGTATAATTTAAAAGGTGCTGCAAACATTGTTTCTTAGTCTGACTTGTTCATAATCTAATAATTTGGCCAAGGAGACAAAGGTTTGATTTGAATTGGCAAAATTGGAATGAAGTAGAATTGAGGGGTGATGGGAATGTTGAAAGACTGGAGCAACGGGGACTTGTTGAGCTTTCTTGTGAAGGTAGAGAGTGCCTCTAGTATGGTGTCCCTACCAATAAGAGAAATGAAAGTGTCCCTTCAGAGATCTGGAGTGTTCAAGAATCCCACCTCCAATGCCACTGTCTCAAACCTCTGGAGCTGCATGACTTCTACTCTGTTAATATGGTGAGCCAGAGCTCCAGGATTCATCTCCTTTGGTCCCTATTTCCAAACCAAAGCTGTTAATGGCAGAGGCACTTAGAGCTTTACTCACCATTGGCATGCATGAATCCTGGTTCCAATCCCAAGTTCCCATGAGCCAGTCTCCACAGCTGCAGCTTTGTCCTTCAGCTGCAGTGGTCTTCTCCCATGTTGCTCAGTGGAGTGGTCTGGTGACCTGCACCAGTCTGCTACGCATATTCCTTGTTTAGGCTGCAAATCATGGGCACTGAACCAGAGCAGACCTGTGTATTTGAAAAGTGTTAATAACTTTGAGGATGGGACAATTATCTGGAAGGAATTCCTTGATAGAGCAGCAAGCTCTGGTCCATTCTGTTGCTACCCCAAACTCAGAAAAGACATCATCTTGGGAGCAAGTGGTGCTGAACTTCAAACATGTGGGTAATAACATTTCCTGGATTTAAGGGTGCACGTAGCATTCAAGGAAATGGCAACAGTGGCTGGTATTACTATTTGATTTGCAATGTGGATGATGCACAATGGATTTAATCTTGTGCAACATCTCAAATGCTCTAGCTTCAATTCCATAATGAGGATGGGGTGGTGGTTGAGGGCATGATGGTATGCAAGCATTGATTTTTGAGGGAGTGTAATGTCTATCGGTGCAGACTTGTGTCAAGTTAAACTATCTTTGCTGCAACCCTAACACAATCTTGCCACTGAATTGCATCTTGGAAGTTTCATGCTGGATTAGAACTAATCTACAGGATAAATGGGGAATTCAATGTACATCTCCCCTCTGGAAGAAGGGTCACCCCAATATGTCTTGCATCAACTGTATGCAGGGATACACACTTGGAGCTAAGGCAGTCATGTCTTCAGCTTGTTCAGTGAAATACATGAGAATGAAAATTGGGAGATGGGGGATGAAAAATTACCAAATCACTACAGTGATGTAATTGGACTTGTTACTGATTTTTGATGCTTTTTGGAACCATGAATGACAAATCAATCTACACAGCTGCAGCAGTTTTACCTGACTTTATTTTGGTGCTCCAACTTTAAATAGGTGTGTTCATTTTGGACATCAGCTATCCACAGATTTGTTAGGCATGCACTCATTAAGCATTTGCATAAAAGCAAGTTCAAGTAGATGCTCTGCAGCACCTAAATTTAACTTGTTTAACATTGGGTCTTGCATGAGAATCTTTTAGTCAACTCCTCTTTCCATTATTGTCCGCTGCAATTTCTTGTACTTTGAAGGGCTCATGCCTGAAACATTGGTCACCTTTGAGAATGCTGCATAGGCTGGTGAGTTTCTCCAATACCTTTGTGCATTACAATCACAGCACTTGCAGACTTTCCTGTTTTAATTCCCGAGAAATTGTCATGGTTGGCTTTTCGAGGAGCTTTGACATGCCAATAGGATTTGAGTTTGATTAGCATCTTAACCCACATGTTAGCCAATGACCGTTCCTGTTAAGTGGCAAAATGGAAATTTCTGTTTAGTACTAAATCTTGATTTTTTTTTTTGTAATGTCAAACTGCCTCAGTAGGATTAAAATTTAATTTTGTCCTTTGATATTGAAGATTAGTTTTGCCTTGGGCTTCATTATCTCTATCAATGTTCATGCACATTTCTCAAGGTGCTACTCTAGCAGCTAAACATTTGGTCTTGCTTTTTAACCATGTCATGTACTGTTTTTGCCAAAATACCATGGTTGAAGTTAAAACGCAATGCTGGAGAAAACTCAGCATGTCAAATGGTGTTTTTTGCAAAGATAAAGATACATGATCAACATGGGAACATAGGAAGAAGGAACAGGAGTAGGCCAAAAATGGCCCATCGAGCCTGCTCCGCCATTCAATACGATCATGGCTGATCTAATTTATGACTTAACTCCACCTACCTGCCTTCTCCCCATATCCCCTAATTCCTCTATCATGTAAAAATTTATCTAACCGAATTTTAAATATGTTTAATGAATCAGTCTCAACCACTTCCCTGGTGAGAGAATTCCAAACATTCACTACTCTCTGGGAAAAACTATTTTTCCTCATCTCTGTCCTAAATCTACTCCCCCGAATCTTGAGACTGTGTCCTCTTGTTTTAGTTTCCCCGGCCAACTCAAAAAAACCTTCCTACATCTATCCTATCCATACCCTTCATAATCCTATATGTTTCTATAAGATCTCCTCTCATTCTTCTAAACTCGAGTGAATACAATCCTAGACGATTTAATCTTTCATCATGAGTCAACCCCTTCATCCCAGGGATCAACCTAGTAAACCTCCTCTGGACCGTCTCCAAAGCCAGTATATCCTTCTTCAAATATGGAGACCAGAACTGGACACAGTACTCCAGGTGTGTTCTCACCAGTACCTTGTACAGTTGCAACATTACCTCCCTACTCCTGAATTCAATTCCTCTAGCGATGAAGGCCAACATTCCATTTGCCTTCTTAATAACCTGTTGCACCTGCAACTTTTTGCGATTCCTGCACAAGCCCTCCCAAGTCCCTCTGCACAACAGCATGCTGTAGTTTTTCACCCTTTAAATAATATTCAGCTCTTTTATTTTTCTTGCCAAAGTGGATAACCTCACACTTACTAACATTGTACTCCATCTGCCAGACCTTTGCCCACTCATCCAGCTTAACTCTATCCCTCTGCAGACTCTCCACATCCTCATTACAATTTGGTGTCATCCGCAAACTTGGCTACACCACATTTTGTTCTCTCCTCCAAGTCATCAATGTAAATGATGAACAGTTGTGGGCCTAACACCGACCCCTGCGGCACCCCACTTACCACTCTCTGCCAACCTTAAAACTCCCATTTATCCCAACTATCTGCCTCCTGTCAGACAACCAATTTTCAATCCAGGCCAATAGACTTCCCTGGACTCCACTTTCCTGTAACTTACTGATGAGTCTCTTGTGCGGTACCTTATCAAATGCTTTCAAGAAATCCAAAAATACAACATCAACCTGTTTCCCTCTATCCAACGCACCCATTATATCCTCAAAGAATCCTAACAAGTTTGCCAAACAAGATCTTCCCTTTCTAAAACCATGCTGTGTCTGCCTGATTGAACCCTTGCGTTCCAAAAGTTTCACTATTTCATCTTTAATGACGGCTTCAAGCATTTTTCCAACTACAGAAGTCAAGCTAATTGGCCAATAATTTCCAGTCTTCTCCCTACATCTCTTCTTAAAGTGGCGTGACATTTGCTGTCTTCCAGTCTGCTGGGACCTGCCCAGAATCCAAGGAATTTTGGTCTATGACCACCAATGCATCAACTATAACTTCTGCCATTTCCGTCAGAACCCTTGGATGCATATCATCAGGACCAGGTGATTTGTCAGGCTTTAGTCCCATTAGTTTCTCCATCACTACTTCCTTTGTAACAACTATTTTATCAAGGCCCTCCCCAACATTCACATCCTTAACTCTGCACTTGGGCATGCTGGACGTGTCTTCCACCGTGAAGACTGACACAAAATATATGTTCAATGCCTCGGCCATTTCCTCATTTTTTGCTACCAGTTTTCCTTTCTCATCCTCCAAGGGTCCTCTGTTAACTCTGGCCATCCTCTTCTGTTTTATATATTTATAAAGTTTTTTGCTTTCTGTTTTTTATATTTTGTGCCAATTTACTTTCATAATCCTTTTTCCCATTTCTTATTACCCGCTTTGTAACCCCTTGTTGTCTCTTAAAGTTTTCCCAATCTTCCAGTTTCCCACTGCTCTTTGCAGCTTTGTACACCTGTGCCTTCAATTTTATACTCTCCTTTATTTCTTTTGTTAACTACGGTTGATTTTTCCGTCCCTTGCTGCCCTTTTTCCTGACCGGAATATATTGAGCATTACAAAATATTTCTTTGAAAATCTTCCACTGTTCCTCAACTGTTTCATCAATGAGCCTGTGCTCCCAGTCCACTCTGCCCAATTCCTCCCTCATCCTATGGTAGTCACCCCTGTTGAAGTATAATATATTAGTTTTAGATCTATTTCCCCTTCCATCTGAATGAGAAATTCAATCAAACTATGATCGCTATTTCCCAGATGGTCTCTTGACTATTACATCATTTACTCTACCTATCTCATTGCACAACACGAGATCCAGGAGAGTGTTTTCTCTTGTGGGTTCCTTAACATGCTGCTCAAGAAAGCTATTGTGGATGCATTCTATGAAGTCCTCTTCCAGACTCCCACAACCAACTTGATTTTCCCAATCTATGTGGAAGTTAAAGTTCCCCCATGACGACTGCCGTATCATTATTACATGCCTCACTTATCTCTCTATTTATTTCCTGTGCCACTAAACTATTGTTATTTGGTGGGCGATAGATAACACCCACCAATAATTTTTTCCCTTTATTATTCTTTATCTCTACCCAAATTGACTCAACATTATGCTCTTTAGATCTTGTATCATCCCTCACTACTGCCTGGAGCTCATCTTTGATTAAGAATGCAACTCCACCTCCCTTACCATCCTGTCTATCTGCACCACCTGATACCATTGAAAGTTTAATACCCATTTAGGGTCACCTTGTAGCCATGTTTCCGTGATGGCTACCAAATCATAGGCATGGGTACCAATTTGTGCCTCAAGTTCACTAACCTTATTTCTAATACTGCGGGCATTCAGATAAAGTGCCCTTATGCTCTTTGTCCTTTTAATATCTAGTGACTTCTGTAACCTTTTTTGATTTTTCTGCCCACTATTTTTCTTTGTAATTTTCTTAACACCATCATTGACCTGAAAACTCACTGCACCATCTGATTTTTTTTTTTTTACTTTCTCCTCCCAACATTACTTCTCCTATTTTACTTTTCCTGGCCATTACTTTATCTTCCCTACCCTTTTCCCTATCACTCTGGTTCCCATACCCCTGCCAAATTAGTTTAAACCTTGCCCCACTGCTGTACCAAACATATTTGCCAAAATGTTGACACCTTTTGGATTTGGGTGCAACCTGTCCCTCTTTTAAAGATCCTGCCTTCCCCAAAAAAAATCCCAATGATCCAAGAAGCCAAATCCTTGCCTTGTACACCAGCCCCTCAGCCACACGTTCATTTTCCTTATCCTTGCATTCTTTTTATCACTTGCATTTGGAACAGGTAGTAATCCCGAGATCACCACCCTAGTGTTCCTGTCTTTCAGCTTTCGTCCCAGCTCACTGTAATCCCTTTTCATTACCTCCTCCCTTTTCTTGTCAGTCATTTGTACCCACATGTACCAAGACATCAGGCTGCTCTCCCTCTCCGCTCAGAATATTTTGGACCCGAGTTGCGATATCTTGTACCAGGGAGGCAGCACACCATGCAGGTATACTTATCTGGCTCACAGAACCTACTGTCTGTACCCCTGACAATGGAGTCCCCAATAACTACTGCATTTCTCCTTTTCCTCTTTTGCACCACTCTGCCAGGCTCATTGCCATTGACCTGGCTTGAGCCCTCCATCAAGATATGAAAAAACAAGCAGGTAGGCACCTTTCCCACTGGTTAATCGGCAGCATGACATTTTAAGGGAGGGGGGGGGCCTGCCTCCAGTGGTGAGAATGCAAGAGCAGATTGTGCTTTCACACTGCCAGATTGGAATTAGTGAGTTAACTTGGCTGGGCTCTGACACTTGCCCCCACTAAGTGTGATCTGGTTAAATTTAACTATTTAACTTGCCCTGCCAGGTTGGGACATTTCACACTGCACGATTACTGGGCTTGGACCTGCTAATCCCCACAGAATCAGCAGTGTGAAAGGGGCATTTATTTTTGCTCTATAGTATAAAGTCCACTATTTGACCTTCTGATTTTTTCCTGCATTGTTTTTACAGCTACCTTTGGACCACAAAATGACCAAATTAACTCCTCTTCTGCCTTTATCATGTGCTGGATGCCTTTGGCACAATGTTAGTTTTGCAGCTGGCAATCTGGAGTGCAAATCTATTTTTAGTTTTGATTTCTTGCAGCTACAGACCAAACATTTTATTTGATTGTTATTACAATCTATTTGATTTTAAAGCTGCTGCTACAGTAGCCGTGTATTCAACATCCAATCCATCGTGTTGAACAGTACAAAGCAGTCCTTTGGCCCACATGTATGTACTAAACCTATCAAAATCAAACTAAAAGCTTGAACATAGTAATCATCTCCATCCCCTTCATATTTGTCTATCCAGAAGCTTTTTAAATACTGCTATTGTTTGTTTCTGCTAATGCGGGCAGCCATCGATGCATTGAAAGTGATCTGCATATCTCCCTTGAATGTGCTCTCCTTTCACCTTAAAGTATGACTTTTAATGTGATCTTGTGTGAGAAATTAACCTACCTTGCAATGCCTCATGATCTTGTAAAATTCTATTAGGTTGCCCTTTGGCCTCCTACACTCCAGAGAAAATTTTCCATGTTTGTCCAACCTCTTACCATAACTTGTATCCTCTAATCCTGACTATCATTCTGAATCATTTCCAAAGTTTCTATCCTTCCTGTAATAGGGTGATTATGACTTCTACTGAGTAGCTTTTCAGGTATTGGTTCTTAAATGCAGGAGTGGAATATTATTTTTCATTCTGGTGTCTTGGTATATTGTCACAAATGGGACATTCTAAACAAAATTAATGATATATGCAGGCAATGTAATAAGTATAAATAAGATTAAAAGTTGGAGATATCTGCAGGTAAGTTGGTAAATCTGACATGCAGGAGGTACAAAAGTGTACTTAATTTTGTTTTACTGTGCATAGGATCTTGGAATCATCATTTTAAAATTAGTCTGGCTTGGTAGTCACCTTTTTGACCAAGGGCTTTTCAAGTGCAAGAAACTGATTTTCATCAGTTTTGCAGTAGTTGCACAGCAGGTGCAGCAGGTTATTAAGAAGGCAAATGGAATGTTGGCCTTCATCGCTAGAGGAATTGAATTCAGGAGTAGGTAGGTAATGTTGCAACTGTATAAGGTACTGGTGAGACCGCACCTGGAGTACTGTCCAGTTCTGGTCTCCATATTGGAGGAAGGATATACTGGCTTTGGAGGCGGTCCAGAGGAGGTTTACTAGGTTGATCCCTGGGATGAAGGGGTTGACTTATGATGAAAGATTAAATCGTCTAGGATTGTATTCGCTCGAGTTCAGAAGAATGAGAGGAGATCTTATAGAAACATATAGGATTATGAAGGGTATGGATAGGATAGATGTAGGAAGGTTTTTTGAGCTGGCCAGGGAAACTAAAACGAGAGGACACAGTCTCAAGAATCGGGGGAGTAGATTTAGGACAGAGATGAGGAAAAATAGTTTTTCCCAGAAAGTAGTGAATGTTTGTTATTCTCTCACCAGGGAAGTGGTTGAGGCTGCCTCATTAAACATATTTAAAATTCGGTTTGATAAATTTTTACATGATAGAGGAATTGGGGGATATGGGGAGAAGGCAGGTAGGTGGAGTTAGGTCATAAATTAGATCAGCCATGATCATATTGAATGGCGGAGCAGGCTCGATGGGCCATTTTTGGCCTACTCCTGTTCCTACTTCCTATTTTCCACTTTTGCAATGTGGTGTTAATTTCAGTTTCTAGCTTAGCTGACACCAGCTTGCATCCTGTGGAAACCCTCAGGCCTGCACTGCCCAAATACACCAATGTTAACAATTGATGTTCTAATCTTTGTACATGAAAGGAAACTGGAACACTTGGAGAAAACTCGTATGGACACGGTTGGGGGGGGTAGTTGTGGAAGAAATGTTCAAACTCCTTTATAGACAGCAATGAATTGCAATATCATCGTGCTAACAGCTTTGCTAACTTTTGCCTGAATGATTCAAGAATCACTGGAGTTGGAAAGGTTCAGGGGACTGGAAAATTGCAAATCCATTCTACTGAGAAAGGAGAGACAAAAAAAAATTATTTGGTTTGCTTAACTTCATTGGTTGGCAAAATTCTGGTATCCATTATGGAAATTTCAGGGAATTTGAGCTAAAGATAAAACTGGCTGCAGTTGGCATGCTCTCCTTCAAGAGAGATCTTGCCTGCTAAATTTGTTGGAATATTTTGAAGTAACAAGCAGAACAGACAGGAGTTGGTAGCTGTTTACTTGGATGTTCAGCAGGCCTTCGACATGGTGCTGCGCATGAGGTTGCGAAACACATTAGGAGCTTGTGATATGGGAAAGGTACATGCATGAATAGAAGATTGGCTGACTGGAAAGCAAAGAATAGAAATAAAGGGTGCCTTTTCTGGATGGCTTTGAGGGACTAGTGGTTGGTGTCTTATCCACTACTTTCAACATTGTATGTAAATCATCTAGGTGACTGAGTTAGCATATTGTGACCAAGTTTCCAGATGACATGAAGATGCATGGAGGAGCAGGTACTGTGGGGGAAGCAGGGGGTCTGCAGAGGGATTTGGATTACTAGTTTTGTCACAACTTTGAAGAAATTAATGCATAATCCTTTCAGGTAAACAAGATTGCTGGGGTCTAGTGCAGAACACAAAAGTAGACCTCTAAACCCCCTTTTTGACTACAGCTTTGCTCCTGTCTTTGAATTTATCATCTTTCCAGGAATGAAACTTTCTGTTTGAGGACATGAGATGTCATTGTTCTTCAAAATGCACGGCTTCCCTGCTTCCTGCATATCTCTCCTGACTCCCTTCTCTCACCCACAAAACAAGTAGACAAGGTTTCTTTCATCCTCACCTACTGCACACCACCCTCTGCACCTAACATGATTCTCTGGAATTTGTCATCTTCAACATCAGACCAATCTTCTCTCTGCTTTCTGTAGGGATAGCCCTCTGTGACTCCTTCATCCACTCATCCCTTCCTACCAGTTCTTCCTGTGATTGCAAGTACTACATTTGTGCATGTACCTCCCTTGCCACTTTAGAAGCCCAAACAGTCCTACTAAATGAAGCAATGCTTCACCTGTTCATCTTTTTGGTGGTCATTTTCTGCATCTGACGCTCCCAGTATGACCTCCTATACATTGAGGAGACTGGACACTGATTGGGAGCTGTTTCATTGAGTACCTTTGCTCTGTCTGCTGCAGTACCAAGGACTTCCCAGTGGCCATGGCCTTGAAATGCCAGGTTGAGGCCATTTGTAAAGTGGAGGAACAAAACCTTGTATTCAGTCTTGGCAGTCTACAACCAGATTGTCAATATTGACCTTCACTTTGTTAGTTCCCCCTCCTGATTCTCTTGTCCCTTATCCCTCTTGCTACTTTCATCCTGCTCCCCAGCCCCTCCACCTCTCATCAGCTGTTTTAGTCCTATGACCCTCCCCTATGGTCTCTCAGCTCCTTTCTCTTTCTCTTCTTCTTCCCCCCCACCCCCCCCTGTACTCCTTCCCTTCCTCTCACCCCCACCTTCTGTGGTCTGATTTTTAACACACCTTAAGAGCTAAACTTGAATGTCAACTGCCTTTTGCTTTCCACAGATGCCTGCTGATTCCTGTCCTTTCCAATTGAAAGCTCACAAGCTGCACATTGAAAAGTGCAGGTGCTATGGAAGTGCAGCTGATTTGGAGCCTCTCCAGAGGTCTTGGCTGAAATGTTCAAAGCTTGCACATTGTGTTGTTGCTTCATTGTTCATGCATTTAATAAAATGACAACAGAAAGGCATATTACAACCCCATCAAGCTATTGGCTGATTTTTTTTTGCTTCTGTGCAGCCTCGTCCATATAAAAACTTGAAGTCGTTTGGTACTCGGAAGCCAAACAAAATGTCTAACTGGAGTTTTATCTGACTTGTTAATTTTATGGGATTTTGTTTAAGAAATCTTTGTCTCAATATTTTCCCTTTGGTCATCAAGCACTTGAGTTTGACTACTTCATTTTTGGTTCTGAAGCTTTCAATTGGAAAGCAGAATGAGGTGCACACTTGAATGTTTGTCTGCAGTGGAACCTAATGGCTAGCCATGTACTATTTTCAAAGAAAGTTGAACTGGTCTCGTCATTTACTTTCAATGTTACTAATAGATTTGGATCAAATATGAATAGGCCCAGCTAAAAAGTAAGCCTTTCTTGATGCCTCTTAGAATCTAACTTTTTTGCAAATTCTGCATGTTTATCATTCAGATTATTGCAGTTCACTTCATTACTTACTGGGTAATTTGCACATCCTGCATCACTGGCCCACTGAAGTGGGTCACTTGAAGTTGCTTCATTTTTAAAAAATTTGTTCCTTGTAGCATGCACTGTGCAGAAAGTTTGCTGAAGCAGCTGTGCAGTGAATGGATCTGTTTGCATTGAGTTGATTGAAAGCGCCACTTAAAGCATGAGGGCAGCACAGTTGGCAGAGCAGTTAGTGCAATGCTGTTCCAGTGCCAATGACTGGAATTGAGGTTAGAATCTCCTGTCTGAGAAATTTGTACATTGTCCCCATGTCTGTGTGGGTTTCCTCCTCCTATTCAAAATGTATTGTAGGAAAATTGGGCAGAAGGAACTTGTGTGCCAAAAGGGCCTGTTACTGTGCTGTACAAATTTTTTTAAAAATTAAATTTAAGAACACCACTTGGAAATTCTCCAAGCCTCTCTTTCCTGACTTAAAAATGTATTGCTGTCAACAATCTTGGAGCTCACTAGCATTGGACTGCACCAGTTAAGGCATCTTGCTCCCACCACCCTGAGGGCAATTGGGGTTAGGGCAATAAAATGCAGACTTGATACGTGAAGCCCTTCAATGCAGGGAAAAAGACTTTGTGACCTCAAATGTGTCCCTAGTGCAGATGCTGTACTTATAATGAGACTTTGGTCTGATTCTCCATTTGGTATATAAAAGATTCACCCACATCATGAGTTATTTGGATATAATGTCACTGTGCAGATTACAACTCTTTCCTAGATTCCAGTGGTTAAAGTACTAATCTGGTTAATTAAAATCTCGACATTGTAAATTAATGCAGCTGCAAGTTGTATGCTTTCTCATTTAAAATTGGTTCACGGCTCAAGGTGGAGGTGAGCATTGCAATGTTTGCGGTGAAGACCACACTTGCATCAATTCCAGAGAGCGAATTTGGCTGTAGATTAGTGCTTCATCTGTGGAATTAGTTCAATTAAAATTGATGTAAAATAACTATAGTTCTAGTTAGGGCTAAGTGCAAGTAGTATGCATTTCATTCCTTGTGAAAATTTAATGTAGCTATAAATTCAGTATGTCAAAATAGATGTACTGGAATGAGTTGTACTCATTGTTGGGATTTGATGTCCATGACTAAATGTATTCCAAAGTTCTAACATTATTGTTTAAATGCTTGTGATGTTCAAGTGCTTTGAGTTGCAGAGTGAAGGAATAAGTTGACTGCTTAATTTTTTGTGTACAAGTGCAAGCACGGAGGGTAAATATTGAAGTTGACCCAAGAATACACCAAATTAACTGGAGCCCTGGGAATGGTTGTTGAATGGAGGTCTGGAGATAAAAGTACATAGTCCCTTGCAAATGGTGACATCGATAGGGAAGCATGCAGATGACATACTTGCCTTCATCACTAGTGGTACAGGTATAATCTGCTTTACTAGTGTTCCTTTAGAACTTTTTGAAAGTGGAAATGATGCAAAATGAGGAAGTGATTATCATTGACTTTCGTGACCATTTTTTGTTCCCAGACTCCAAAAAATCTACCAAATAACACAAAACCGAAACGCTGACATTTATTAAAAGCAGGAATGAGGCTGTATGTACACAGTGTAGTTAGGCTGAGTCTTTGGAGTTTGGGGTGGTGGGAAGTACAAGAGACTGGGAAAAGTGAAAATCCTTTCATAGAAGCAAACACAGGTTTCTTAAAAGCAAATTTGTATAAAGTGAGTATTTGTAAAGAAGGGTAAACCTGTATGGAGTACAAGAGTAGGAGTGATGCAGCTCTACAAGATGATGAGGCAACACCTAGAAGGTTGTGTGGTTTTTGCCACAAAAATGTAATTCACCTAGAAAGGTTTCACAAGGATATTCTGCAACTGGAGGGATTGAGTTGCAAGGAGACACTGGATAGTCTGGAGTGAAGGGGCATGAGTAAGTCTTTTCCCAGTTAGGGAAGTCTTAACACTAGAGGGCATAGGTTTAAGATAAATGAGGAAATATTCAAAAGGGACAGGCAAGTTTTTCAGAAGGTTTTGTCCATATTTGAATCCAAATTCAGGTTGAAATCCCCTCCTATTAATATGTTCCCTTGCGTATCTGCTATCTTCAAAAATTATCTTGCATAAACTTTTGATCTTCTTCGTTGGGTGAATCTACATTGAGTAGATTCCAAAACTTCAAATATATCTGACATTTTATCATAACATATCTCCCTGCTGGATCTATTATTTCCTCTTCTATTTTAATTGGCACATTTTTACTAATTAATATAGCTACTCCTCTTGCTTTTGAATTATACGACGCTGCTGTTACGTGTCCTACCCAATCTCTCTTTAATTTCTTGTGCTCCAATTCAGTTAAATGTGTTTCTTGCACAAATGCTATATCAATTTTTTCTTTTTTCAGTAAATTTAGCAGTTTCTTCCTTTTAATTTGGTTATGTATTCCGTTAATATTTAAAGTCATATAGTTCAGCATAGCCATTTTATACTTTATCTTCCCTTTCTGTTTCTCCATCACCTTTCCTTATCCATTTCTGCTTGTTTTGAACACTATAAGACAACATTTCTAAAACATCAAACATTTTCCTTATTCTCCTATTTAAAACTTCTTTAACCCCATTCTCCCCTCCCCCTCCTGAGTTGCCCTTTATCCCTTGTCGGACAACCACATCTCCCCTCTCCATTTGGATTTGCGAATTCACTCGCAAACGTCAGCTGATTTTGCAGTGACTGTAACTCCTCCCCACCCAGCCCCCCAGAAAAGATTTCAATTTTCATATGTAACAAAGGTCACTCTTTTAATTCCCTCCTTATTCCCTCTATTCCATTTCCCTCCCTTATTAAACACACACACACACCACACACACACACACACACACACACACACACACACACACACACACACACACACACACACACACACACACACACACACACACACACACACAATTTCCTTGCTTCCTCTGGATCCGAGATTAGTCTGTTTTGTTGCCCTGGAATAACTATTTTAAGTACCGCTGGGTACCTTAACATAAACTTGTATCCTTTTTTCCATAAGATCATTTTCGCTGTATTGAACTCCTTCCTCTTCTTCAGGAGTTCAAAACTTATGTCTGGATAGAAAAAATTTTTTTGACTTTTATATTCCAGTGGCTTTTTGTCCTCTCTTACTTTCTTCATTGCTTTTTCCAATATATTTTCTCTTGTTGTATATCTTAAGAATTTTACTAAAATGGATCTTGGTTTTTGCTGCGGTTGTGGTTTCGGGGCTAGTGTTCTATGTGCCCTCTCTTTCCATTTCTTCCTGTAATTCTGGTCTTCCCAGGACCCTGGGGATCCATTCTTTTATAAATTCTCTCATATTCTTGCCTTCTTCATCTTCCTTAAGGCCCACTATCTTTATATTATTTCTTCTATTATAGTTTTCTATTATATCTATCTTCTGAGCTAACAGCTCCTGTGCTTCTTTAGCTTTTTTATTAGATTCTTCTAATTTCTCTTTTAAGTCTTCCATTACTACAATTGTTTCTCGTTTTTCCATATTTTCCACTCTTTTTCCTAACTCTGATATGGCCATTTCCATTTTATTCATTTTTTCTTCTGCATTCTTAATTCTTTTTATCTCATTAAATTCTTGTAATTGCCATTCTTTCACTGATTCCATATATTCTTTAAAAAAAGATACATCCATTGTCTTGCCTTTCTCTTCTTCTTCCACTTCTTTCTGTTCTTCCTCTGGATTGACCATCTGTTGTTTCCTTGTTTTCTTTTTACCCTTTTCTTTCTTGTTGTCGTTATTGTCTGTGTTCTGCACCTGCTGCTGTGCTGTAGGTGTCTCTCTCAGCTGTGGAGATCGACTCCGCAGCTGTTCCCCCCCCTCCCGTCAGTGTTTTTTTCATGCGCGGTTGCGCACTTTTACTCGGCTCTGCGAGCCATTTTTGTAGTCCCGAGCCCGGGACTTCCACTGACCTGAGGGAACGGGCTTCTCTCTCTGCGGCGGGCCTCTTCGGACAGGTAAGGGCTTCACCTTCTTCGGACGTCTTTCCTTCTTTTCTTCCCGTTTTTGGTTTTTCTTTCTTCGCTGCCATTTTCTCCACACTTTTACTTTCACTTTGTTTTGGTTTTTAAGTTTGTGCCTTTGCTTTTTCTCTTTTTTAACTTTTCTGGAGAGGGCTGGAGTTCCCCTACCGGCCACTACTCCATCATGTGACTCCTCCAAGTTTTTCAGAAGGTGATGGGCATGTGGAATGAGCTGCCAAATTGAGTATTGTAGAAGGGAGTATAATAACTGTTTCAGACATTTGGACAGGTACCCAAGTAGGAAACATTTGGAGATATTTTGGGCCAGATGCTCAGGAAGGCACAGGTAAGTTTGGGTTGGAAAGGCTTGTTCCATGCTGTATGATGCACTCCTGCATTTCAAAATCGTCAAAGAATTGGAAACTTGAATGAAAGATTTAAAGTTGTTGAAGATGAATGATTCAGTTGAAATGGGATTCACAGTTGCCAGAGGTTTAGACACTTCCAGGTATAGCTGTTCCTGGGTGACTTTCAACACCACAAGTAGTTATCAGGACATTATAGATGTTAAATGAAGGAGAGATGAATGAGCAGCTTGAATGATGAATAAAGCTAGAATTAATCTCCTCCTATTTCCAATTTAGGCCATAGAGCAGCAAGCTGGAATTTCTGTAACAAATTGGGGAATGAGCAAGTTGAAACTTGGTGAATTTTGGTGTTGCATTTAACATTTGTCTTAAATCCAGCATTTAGAAGGTTAAATTTAGTGAGGAAATAAATGATTGAGTTTACTACAAGTCTTTTGAGCCAATTGCTTGGATTATTAAAAGTGCAACTTTTGGGCCACCTAAGATTCTGAATTTATTTTCTGACAGTCTAGTGTGCGTGTAATTTTTGTTAAAGAATGAGCATATTTAAATCTGTGAGCATTGATACTGGTTGAACTTTGCTACAAGTCCTGGTTTATAATGTGCTTGAACATTTTGCTTTTGAACAATGAAAGCAAAAAACCCTTTTTGCACTTTTGAAACTGAGCTGGTAATAAATGATTCATGGAAAATTTTGTTCATGCTGAATTTTAATTGTTTCAGAATGTTGCATGTAATCTTCACTTGTGCATAAAGACGGCAAAGCTTTTGAGGTGCCGGTGGCACGATTACAGGTGAAAATGGGACCAAAATGCCAATTATGGTTAACTCGTGCATTATAGCTGTTAAAATACCATATTTGTGCTTGAATTTTTAACTTTCTACTTGAAAATTTGAGGTATGGAATAACATTTCTGAGGGAGAATTAATATTTTCAACTGGCTTCTCTTGAGACATGAAGATGCTCGTTTTTGAAAATTGCAATATTAAGTTTTTTTGAAACTTAATCCCTATAAATGCAAAGATTATACAAAGGAATGTGTATAAGAGAAGTAATTAGGAGAATTGATTTTAGTTATTTCTGCTACTGATCCAGATACCTGTAAGAACAATGTAATCTGGAATTTGTTGAGCACCAGACTGCAGGCATTCAAGTCTGGAGACCCAGATCAGTACAGTAGAAGCAGGTATGACCTGCAGAAAGCCATCTCTCTGGCGAAGCAGAGATTCTAGGTGAAAATGGAAATGAGAGACAGCTGCAGCAGGGCTTAAATGCAAAACAAAATCCAATAAAGTAGCAGAAGGCAAAGCTTCTCTCACAGAAGAATTCCATGACTTCTACAGCTTGACAACACTAACCACCAAAACCCCACAACCCCTGATGATTCCATCCTGTTCATATCGGAGGAGGGTGTGCATGCTGCCTTAAGGAGAGTGAATCTGAGGAGAGCATCTGGCATGGATTGAGTATTAAAGATCTGTGCTGACCAAGCTATTTGCAGATATCTTCAATATCTCACTCCAGCAGGGCATGATACCCACCTGCTTCAAATGGGCATCAATCCTACTGGTGCCCAAGATGAGTGAAGTAACCTGCCTTAATGATTGACCAGTAGCACTTGTATCCTCAACAGAGGAGTGTTTTGAAAGGCTGCTGATCAGGCCTGTCTGAGCACTGACATCATTCCATTCAAGTTTGCCTATTGTAGAAACGGGTGTATGGTAGATGCCATCTTATTGGGTTAAAGCCCTAGAACACCTGGACAGCAAAGATGCATACCTGATGCTCTTTATTGACTACAGTTCAGCATTTAACACCACCATCCCCATAAAACTGATCAGCAAACTCCAAAACCTGGGAGTTAATGTCCCACTGTGTAATTGGATCCTGGATTTCCTCCCCTTGAGACCACCATCTGTGAAGGTTAGTTTAAAAACTTCTCTACAATCTTTATTGGTACCAGAGCACCACAGGGTTGTCCTTAGCCCCCTGCTTTACTTTACACCTAAGACTGTGGCTTGGTACAACAATAGCACCATCTACAAATTTGCTGACAATACCATGGTAATAGGTTGTATAAAGGAAGGGGATGAGCCAGCATAAAGGATGGAGATTGAAAACTTGGCTGAATGGTGCACCAACAATAACCTTGCACTCAATATCACCAAAACTAAGGAGCTAATTATTGACTTCAGGAAAGGCAAGAGGAGTAAAATCCAGTGATCAGAGATGGTGAGGGTGAGAAAATTTAGATTCTTGGGGTCACTATCTCAGATTATATTTCCTGGACCCAACACACCAATGGTATCCTGAAGAGAGCAAGTCAGTGCTTCTACTTGGAGTTTGTGAAGGTTTGGTATGACACCAGAAACCCTGCCCTGGCAAATTTCTGGAGGTGTGCTGATTGGCATCATGGTCTGGTATGGGGACACCGATACTCCTGACTGTAAAGCCCTGCAAAAGGTAGTGGATGCAGCCCAGGACATCACTGACAAAACACTCCACCCTATTGAGTACATCTACAGGGAATGCTACTGTCTAAGGGCAGCATAATCAAGGATCCACACCACCAGAACATGCTCTGTTCTTGCTGCTGCCATCAGGAAATAAAGGTATAGATGTCACAAGACTCACACCACCAGGTTCAGGAACAGCTGCTACCCCTCCACCACCAGACTCAACAACAAACTCAATCATTTAAGGACTCTTGTGCACTTAATTGAATTTTTTTTGTTTTCTGTATTAGTCAGTTTTCTTATTATAGTTCTTTTGTTTATATGCTGTGCAGTTTATTTTTTTTGCACTACCAATTAGTGGTAATTCTGCATCTTCAGGGGGGAAGAAAACTCAGGTTTGTATGTACTCAAAACAAAGCTGATCTGGTATATTGGTTTAAAATGGCCATTCTCAATGAGCCATACAGTCCCCTGGGAGCTGCAGGACCTGAAGAGGTGATGAAATTTAAAAAAAAAAAAAAAAAATTATGTAGTGGGTAGGAAAAAAGTATAGAAGAAACTAAATGATAGGGGGGGGGCTATAAACTTTGAACAGTTCTAAGGGGAAATAGTTTTTAAAAAAAAAAAGTTGAGAATGGCTGGTTTAAAGTATTTAAACATGTGGAGTGGAACATGTTGCCAGAACTAATTAAGATGCTTCACTATTTTTGACCAACAATGCAATTGGAGGCTACTGGATAAAGCAGTTGAAGCCTTGGGTAAATTATTTTGCACAAGCCCTTGTATGTGAATTCTGGTTCATGGGTACTTGCTTCATTATCAGTGTCTACCAGACATTAATGAAAATTAATGCAAATGTGGTAACCAATATAAAGTGGTCATCCTTGATGAAAACCATAAACTCTGTGCTGATCTAAATAGATGCCTTTTAAAAAGGAACATTTTAAATTGTGCTTGGAGATGTAAGCTCATCATATTAACATATTTGTGCTTGAATTTGAAAAGCACTCTCTGCTTTGTATTGGTACTTACCAAATGATGAATGAACTAGTACAGTATACTTAGCTTGTGAAACGTATTCCTAAGGAACCTTTCGAAAGCTGAAATGGCATAGTGAAGAAATGATTATCACTGGTTTCTATGGGAAAAATAGTTTAAAATAACACTGACATTTATTAAAAGCAGGAATGATATAAATACACAGCCTGTAAAGTACAAATAATATGTACACAGTATTGTTGGGGTGAGTCTTTGGAGGTTGGTGTGGGAGGTACAGGAGACTAGATGTAAGAGAAGGGAAGAGCTGCTTGGGATGTGTGTACATCCTCAAACACTTGATGCTTTAGTAAAAGCAAACTTGCAAAAAGCGGGTATTCCTGTACAGTAGTATCCAAAAAATCCAGATTGCAGAAATCCATTTTTCAAACTTTTTAAATTTAGTGGGCTTTTGCATGCACAAGTGCCACAGAGGCAACCATATGTCGCATGCTTATTTACAAAGCCATAATTGATACTAAAGTAGATAAACTTTACTGTGAAGAGGGAGAACATGTTGAAATTGAGTGACAAACTTCTAAGAAACTAAAATGTGATGTGAGTAATGGATTATTCTAATTTCTAGTTCTCTAGAGCTTGTGGTGAGGAGATTGCCCATTTAAAACTCTTCATTGATGTCCATTGGATCTTGTCTGGCCAATACATTTTGGTGTAGTCATCAGATGATATAAATGTGGAATTGTGGTGTTTGCTATTGAGTCAAATCATGTCTGCCCCCTCAATATAGTTTCCTGTACCATGGGAATACACCTTATAGCCTGTATCTACTGCCTCCCACCCCAACACAACCAAGCCTGTTCTGTCATTCAGTAAGAACATGGCTAATCTGTCTGGACTCTGCTCCACTTACCCATTAAACCTTTAATTCCAATATTCTTGTTAAGTACACTAAATGAGGCTGCCCATTGCAGTGTCCTTGGTCAGAATTTCACAAATTAGTTTTTTAAAAAAAGGCAGTTCCTTGTCTGTATTTTGCTCCCTGAATTTTGAGGAAATGCTCTTTAGTTCGAGTCCTGTTCTAATGGAAAAGTATATCAGAACTGCAGGAAAGAATGGAAATGGATATTAAATTTATGGAGCAAAACCATAGCTTCAGTCTTCAAGATGTCATTTGCACATGGTTGCAGAGTAATCTTGTCGCAAAGGAATTAGTTGTAAGCCAGGAAATGGATTTAAAGAAAGCACAAACAATCAAAATTCAGTTGCCTTGCACTGGTTTGGAGATCTAATTAGAGGCAGGGCTTGCAATGCACATCATTGATGTGTTATTTGTTAGCCTGTTCACAGAATGCCTGCAGTTTTTAGACTGGGAAATTTACTCGGGCTCTAGGAGGTAAAATATCAGAATTCCTGTTCTGACCTTTTTAATACATCATGCGTTCTGGGGAAAATGACAATTTCCTGGAATGCAGTGGCTGTGTATATTTAATAAAATAAAGCTCTAATTTGTCATTTGCTATTTACTAATGTGGAAATCAGGATATCAGCATTAATGAAAGATATTAAGACTTGGTCTATCCCATTACATAAGAGTGGACAGAGGACTAAAATCCACTCTTATTGCTAGATTTCCTATCTTTTGTAGATTGAGGTTTGCGCTCAGCTTTGCCGGATCTCCGTGACCTTGGTGTTCACTTTACTAATTGCTTATTAGTGTATTTTGGCTTCAAGCAAAGTACAAATCAATTTTTGGGTTAATTCTGGCTTTTGTAACAAGTGTTTATGATTATGCATGCTGCCTGTGTTATGCCTATCACAGAGCAGACAGGAAGTGGTATAAATCAGAAATAACTGAGTTGGACAGTGTTTGGGTTAAGTACCTTCAGAGCTAGGAAGGGTAAAAATGGTTATAAGCTGCAGATGGATAGGAGAAAATTGCCTTTGAATGGTGTTAGCTTACCTCAGTAACCCTCTAAACAGTCATCTGGTGTTTTGATCACTAAGATGTATTTGGCTTGAGCCCAAAGCCTTCACCTAATACAGGTTTAATACAAAGAATTGAGTGGGTAAACTTTTGAGTGCTGCAGACGTAGGAATTCTGTACTCAAGGTGTAATCTTTGTCAGATAAGGATTGACTGCTTTTTTTAAAAGGACAGAAGATTGTGACACATTTTCAAATATTAGCTGAGGTACTATGGATAATGCTAAAAAAAATTGCCTTGATAGTGTAGTCATTTTGCACATTTAGGAACTTGGAACAAATTACATAATTGCATACATCACAGTACTTCTCATGAGATGCAAGATGCACCAATCTGCACCTTGGGATGCTCTGCTATTTGACAAGATTATGGCTGATCTGATTAACTTCCATTTCATTTTCTTTTCTATCCATGATCACCTTTTGCTCTCATTGAGAATATTCTAATCAAACTAATTCTATTAATGCTGTATCACCATTAATTGTTCTACAATTAACTTTGAACTGGCACCTTGTCAAATGTCCTCTGGAAATCCCAAATGTTATCCATCAACTTCCTGTTTATTCACATTATTAAACCTTGCATAAATTTGATTAAATATTACTTCCCTTTAACAAGGATCTTTTTGTAGATTAACTTGAATGTTCCAAATGGCTTTTGTGATATGGTAAGATAAGTAGCCGAAAATTTCCTGTTTGATATCCTTGAGCAAAAGGTTCACTTGCTGTATGCCAATCTAATAGAAGATTCCCTGAATTTTTGAAAATTAAAGCCAGCTTCTCTGCTAGTTCTTGCCACAAATACCTGGAAATAAATTCACCAGGACCCCAAGGCTTGTAGCTCCAATACTTGGTACTTTCAGTGATTGTAATTTTCCAAAGGGTCTCTTTCCAATTTTAGATTTTTACAGCCTTCACAGCACCAGCAATTGGGACTGTTGTTCAAATCCCATGCTGTCTGAGGAGTTTTCCCCATTCTTCCTGTGTCTGCATGGGTTTTCCCCAGAGCTCTGGGTTTCCTATCCCTATTCAAAATGTACGAGGGGTGTCGGTAAATTGAGCAGCACAGACTTGTGGGCCAAAATGGTCTGTAACTGTTTAAATATTAAAAAAGGACTAATACAAAATATCTGTCCAATCAATTTACCAGCTGATTTGGTTCTTCCTACAAGATGAATGCTCAGTTATTTTGCACTGACTTAACCTCTTACTCTTTCATATTTTGGGCAATCTTTTGACTTGACACCTTTACATAGTTGAGCTTTATCATGTATCAGAATTGACTTCTTGGAATTTTTTCTAGAATATGACTGCTTTTTGAAGTCCACTCTTTTGCTTCTCATTGGACTGACCTTGTTTACCAGTTCACTTGGTTTCAATTTTGCCTTTCCAGCAAACTAAAAATGAATAATGGCCCCATTTTGTCTGAAATACAAAATTCAATCATCTTTGACTTTGAACCAGGCCTTCACAATTAGTTTTCATTGTATAACAAGCATGGTCTGATCCTTTGGCTCCAGTGCAGGCCCAAAACTACCCTCAGAACTTGCCTTGTCAAGTTTACCCTTCAGTCAAAAATATGTATTTAAACCCCACATGCATCCTTCCAATTTCAAATGTATGCATGACCTTTTAAGGTTGGGTTTATTTTCTAGTGGCTACTGTTGGAGCCAATTGAACAGCAAATTGGTTGACCTTGCAATTTGGGAGTGACGGTGTTGCAAGCATTTGGGGGACATGCAAACCCTTGCACTAGTAGTGCTTGTAACTCCAATTTATATATTTAAAATTGAAAGCTTAAGTTACCAGGAGTTGTTGCAGGGTAGATTGATTCTTGGAATGGAGTGGGGCAGGCAATCTTTTGGAAACTGGGCCAAAATGCTGATGGGTTGTTTTCTTCAGGGAATCTCAAAGTAGAGCTAATACCTTTGGGGGATGAGGCAAAGAGACTTCTATTGTACAGCCTTGAGCTTGACCATTCAGTCTTGTCCTGAGGTGCTTTGTGGAATGTTTATTAATAGGCAAGTTGTAATGTATTCCATGACTTCTGTTGATCTAATTTTAGGTAATCTTCCATTTGGGTAGAATAGTCATTTGGAAATGTTAATCAAAATCATACTAATGGCAAAGTGGGGTGAACAGCTGCACACCAGAACTCGTGTTAAAACTGCAACAGTTGTGTAATTTACAAATTTGGTTCTGTGCAAGTACTTCTGGTTTCTTGGCTTAGTGGGTTTGTTTCGAGGGGGACATTAAGCAGGCTTGGCCAATAGTCTAAATTTCTGACACTTAAAAATTGTAATGGGATCTGAGATTTTTCCTCTGCCAGTTTCTAGAACTTGGGTTGTCTTTCAAGGATTGAAGAGGGTGGCATCACCATCTTGCTGCTGGAACAAAATGGGATGGATCTAATGACTTAGAGGTCCAATGGTTCTTGTCCACTATTATGTGCCATGCCAATCTGTAGTCCTGTAGCTCAACATTTCCCTCTGTCAAGCTCAGTTCTACTTTCCTGATCACTCAATTGATCAATTCCCTTTGTTGCTACAAGTTTACCTCCATCTGAATATACTCTTGACAGAGGGAAATGTTGAGCTACAGGACTACAGATTGGCACAAAGGATTCATGGTGGCCAATTGCCACCCTAGTCTGTATCCACTCGAGCAGGAGTATTACAGTGATATTGAACAATGGGTGACCTGCTTAGATTTGGTTGTCAAAATCTGTAGATTCATTTAAACCTGATAGGCCAACATTCCAAAGATGAGTTGCATGATCTTATTATAGGCAACAATATGGTTTCACAAATGAGATGCCCATCTTGATGTTGAACAAGATCTGACTCCCTTAGTCACATTTAACTGGAAGCTGAGCTAGACTGACAATTTGGTTGAATAACTTGCCCCAAATTTATCTGCAATAAAAGAACATGATGTTCCATTGCTTTTCACATCCAGTTGAGATGAAGGTCAGCAATGTTAGGACAGCTTGCTTAGTGCAATGATATTACGCTGACAACACAGGTTCGGATCTCGTGCTGTTTGGATGTTCTTCCTGTGTCAGTTTTCTCTAGGTGTTCTGGTTTCCGTCCCTATTCCAAAGATGTACAGGGTTCAAGTTGATTATAGGTTAATTGGTCACATGGGTATATTTGGGCAGCATGAAGGGCTGTTGCTGCTTTATTTCTAAATTAAAATTCAATGTATTAAACCAAGTAACCACTTGGCATCTCATTAAACAACGTTCACTTGTTGCACCGCTAAGTATTTTACCGTAATCAAGTGCACTGCAATGGGTCTCCAACTTAAGATATCAACTTGCAAATCTGCAGTCTTCAAGAAAGATGACCAATAAGCACACAAATTCTTCAGTCTATTTCACTTGTTTAGTAGGTCAAAATTCTGTAACTCTTAACAGTAAGACTTTCAGGTGGATTGTAGTAGTAAAGTGTAATCACCATGGTCAATTAAGATTCATGTTTATATATTAAAAAAAAAAGTGCATTGGAACATGGAATTGTTTTTGTCTGCTGTAATACTGGTCTTGCCAGTGTGACTGAAGAAAACTGGTGCTAGGTAAATGGTACATTTCTGTTTGATTCATAGTGCAACTGCTATTCCATTTGAAATGTGACTTTGGTGTTGTAAATATTTTTCCCACCTGTTCATGAGCAACCTCTCAAAGCAGAACCATTCAGTAATCTGAAGCCAGAAAATGAAAACCAAATAAACTTGCTCCAGTAAAAATAAAAGCCAGTAAATGCCACTCCTGGAAGCTTCCAGAGAAATGCCTGACTACTGTACAGAATGTGCTGAATATCGATCTTCAAAATTCTATCTTGCTTCCTTAAACAGAAGAGCGCCTCCTCCAGATGGCATCACTACCACACATTAAGTAATTGTGTTCAGCATGTTGGGCACTTTTGAAGTAAATAGACACTATGCCAGCAGAATTGTTCAGCATTTGCTGAATCAGGGCTGTAGCAAGCAGTTGGAGGTTATCCAGGACCAAGCATTGAAGGGGAGGAGAATGTGTGGTGCAGCCGTTAACATTACAGTCTGCTTCTGTTGCAGAACCTGCAAGCTGCTTTCAGTGCAACGATCCTTGCACTTCAGGATAGAATTGAAATTTTGAAATTTGTTCTTGCACTGAAGTAATTTACAGGATTGTAGAGTGCATCAGCTGTTCAGTCATATGCCAAACCACTAATGCAAAATGCATAGCAGCTTTGTATGGTGCATTCACAAGTTGAGAGCTGGACAGATGGGATGAAACTAGGTGTGATCTTAATGCTTGTAATTTCTCTCTGTAGATTTGAATAAAACTGACTCAGGAGCTAGCAGCAGGATGTTGTTTCCCACATCTGCACAGGATTCATCGCGAGGCCTCCCAGACACCATGGACTTGTGTTTGGGCCTTCAATCCCTAAATCTGACTGGGTGGGACCGACCATGGAGTACCCAAGACTCTGATACTGCAGTATCTGCGGGTTGTTCAGGTGAGTGTAACTTGAATCTGTTCTTGACAATGCTGTTCCCTATGTAGCTTATTTTTGTGGTTTTTGGATTGGGTAAATAATTGTGATGTTCAGTCAAATGCTTAAACTTGTATATTGTCAAAGCTGTAAATTTGCCTGTAACCCTGTCATTTTTGCTTTGTCTCTGTCCATGAATATCTTTTAAAAATGAGATTTTGATGCGAAATATACAACTGTATCAGGCCACATAGCAATGAGTCACATTGATAGCAGTAAGAATTGCAAATGTGCTTGGTAATGCAAGCTTTATTTAAACTATTTGTATTCCTTGTAATTTGAGCATTAATCTGATTAACCACTTCAAAAATTAATGCTTGGCTTCAGACAATGTTTTGGTTTAAAGTTGCAATCCTAATGTTTTTCAAAATCAAACCCTGCAATGTTTTGTGGAGTTGATCATTTATAGCTGCATACCAGTAGCAACAACCTTGATGTGCTAGTCTATTTGCTTATGCTGACTGCTGTTCTTTTCTACCATACAATTTTCCTCATCACCTTTCTTCCAACCTGCCCCAAAACAGCTGGAACCCATACAGTAATAGATTGAAGGCTGCAGATGTTTGAGTTGTAGGTGATTACGCCTGTAACAGCAGCACTTAGCTGCCTTTGTATGGTTGGCTGATCTGTAGTCTATTTAACCTATCTTTCACTTGATGTAAAGAAGTAACTTTATTCTAATAAGTGTTCAGTTTGAAACGAGTGAAACTGGTACTTTTTCCTTGCCATGATTCTCTGGGGTTTATCAATATTTTCAAGATGGCAGATCAAATTGAACTCTTGAATAGAAAGTTTTTTTTGCATTGGACCAAAGTTTTCAGCATTGAAGTAAAACATAAAAATCTGTAGACAATAAAGTAAAAACAATACTGGAGAAACTCAACAGGTCATCCACTCCTTCTATAACAAAGGTACATTTACTGACATTTCAAGCTTGAACCCTTTATCAAGGTGCATCAGTTAATTATTTGCTATATAAAGGAGGTGTTTGACTTGAGTTTCTCCAGCATTGAAAGATCATTGCACTTGTACATGATGATTTCTCTTTAGCTGCATTTTTATGTAAAATATACCAATATAAAAGAGAAATATTTACCTTTTCAATTGGTGGATGGTACATAGCTTTGGTCTGGATTAGTATTTAAGGTAGTATCAAAAGATTTAAAGTGCCTGATAGCTATGGGCATGTTATTCTTTAACCCAGGGGTACTGGACTTGAGGCTTCTGTATCTTCTGCCTGAAGGTAGGGTGACCAAGGTGCAGGGAGCCTATGGCTTGATTCTTGAGGCAGTGTCTCACAGATTTCAGTGGATGACAGATTGGTGTCAGTGATAGTCTTGGGTAGGTTTATTTTCTTCTGCTTTCTGCTTATTACCAGGTACTGATGCAGCTAATCTGTATACTTTATTTACATCGTAATCTGTAGCAGTCCGATCGTATTTGTGCTGAATCTGCTGACAATGAGAAGAACTTGTGTGGCCTCAGAGGTCCCCAATGTGGTTGCTTAAGAAATTGAGACTGCTAACCCTCTGCATCAGTCGTCCTCCTAAAACCTTAAATAAGCTCGTTGGTCTGACTGAAGTTGGGTGCAAGATTGTTCTGGCAATAGTTTCTGACTCCATTTTACATTCTGACTTTTCATGTGATGTTAGTGAAAATAGAGGTGGCCTAAGTGCAGAACCTTGTTATCTTGGAATAGAACAGGGCACTAATCATCTTGAAGTGTCCCTGTTCAGCAGGGAAGGGGTGATGTTGCCCATCTGCACCAGGGTCTTCTGCTGAGGAAGTTGATCCAATTGCAAAGTCACCGACCGATCCACGAGTTTGCTCAGTATTCAACGCAAGCAAAATAATCAATGGCCAATGAACAACAACCTGATGTAGGTGTTTTTTGTGGTCCAGATGACCTAATTCATAGTGATGTTGACCTTCTGTAGTGGTGAGTCCAGGTCCTTCCTAAGGCAAGAGTTGAAATGCTAGTTATCCCACTTGTTGAAGCACTTCATCATAACTAATGCAAGTGCCATTGAGTATTGGTCATGGGACCTTGGATAATAGCAATGAGTTTGAAAATATTTGCAAAAAATACTAAGTGAGTCCATGCAAGCTTTAAGGATGTTGCCAAATGCAGTCTAGACTGGACATTTTCTGAAGGTTCACCCTTTTGAATGTTCTTATTGTGTCAGCTTCAATGACTGGGAGGACAGGGTCCCAATGTAATAATTGTTTCATGACATTGTAAAATCTGACTATTTTCAATCTTGAAATCCAATTTTTCATGTAACGAGTTGGTTCTGATCAGTCCTGATATTTTGCATGCATGAAGATGCAAATTGAAGACCTTCAAGATCTAGCTACTTGGTCATATTTTTGAATATCCTATTCACATTTCCACCATTTTAAATATGGATTTCTTGGGTTGGAGCCAATCAGTTGCTTGTTGCTGCCCTCTAACAATTTAGATACTTAAAGCATGCAGAATCTTCTTCCTCCCACTAGTTTGTATATTGTAACAGCAGGTAATGGTGGTATATTTGAAACATCAAAGCTGCATGTGGTAAAGCTTGATAGAGATGAAAGAATGACCCTGGTCAACTTGTTCATACCTTTTGAGCTTTTAACCTAAGGCAAGAGGTTGCAGTGAGGCTAGTCCGAATGAAATTTAGTATTATGGGTCATGTTAGCCTTTCTGATTTTCTTGCTCCAACCTTCCATATTTCTGAAGCTTTTCTAATCTGCAATGAACATCATGATGGATGCACTCATAAAACCAGGGTGAGCTTTTGATGTGCTTGGGCTTCAGAAAACAAGTTTCCATTTTGATTTGTGCAATTAGTTGAAGCATTGTAGGGATCTGGAAATGCTTGTATTCAAGGACTTGTACTTAGAACCATAGAACCAGAAACAGGCCTCTTCAGCCCCTCTAGTCTGTTCCAAACCACTTTTTCTTGCCTAGTGACCTACCCTCAATCCATAGCCCTCCATGCCTCTTCCATCCATATACCTGTCCAAATTTCCCTTAAATGTTAAAAATCAAGTCCAGTTCTACCACTTCAGCTGGAATCTTGTTCCACATTCCAACCACTCTGAAGTTCCCCTCATGTTTACCTAAACTTTTCCCTTTAACCCATGTTGTCTTGTTTGAATCTCTCCCTCCCTCAATGGAAAAAACCTATCTACATTTACTGTCTATCCCCCTCATAACTTTAAATCTCTATCAAATCTCCCCTCATTCTTCTCTGCTTCAGGGAATAAAGTCCTAACCTGTTTAACCATTCCCTTTAACTCAGTTCTTGAAGTCCAGGCAACATCCCAGTAAATTTTCAGTACACTGTTATTGATACCTTCCTGTAGGGAGGTGACTAAAACTGCACACAATATTCCAAAATTGGCCTTGCCAATATTTTGTACAACTTCACCATAACATCCCAACTCCTGTACTCAATACTTTGATGTAAGAAGGCTAAGATGCCAAAAGCTTTCTTTATAACCCATTCCACATGTTGTCACTTTCATAGAATTGTGTACCTGTATTCCCAGAACCCTCTTCGACCTCACTCCTTAGAGCCCTATCATTTACTGTGTATGTCCTTCCAAAACGCAACACCTCATACTTGTCTGCAGTAAATTTCATCTGCTATTTTTCAGCCCACTTTACCAGCTGGTCCATATCCCTTTGCAAGCTTTGAAAACCTTTACTGTCTACATCTCCATTCTTAATGTCCTCTGCAAACACTAATTTTAATTTACTACAATATCATCCAGATCATTGATATAGATGACCAATAACAATAATCCCAGGACTGATCCCGGAGGCCCACCACCAGTCACAGGCCTCCAATCTACTGTCTGGCTTTTTTCTTGTCCAGCCATTGTCGAATCCAGTTAACTACTTCACCTTGATTACCTAGCATTGAACCTTCCCAACAAACCTCCCATGTGGGACCTTGTCAGAGGCCTTATTAAAGGCCTTTAGACAACATCCACAGCCTTTGTCAATTTTCGTAGTAAACTCAAAAACTAAGATTGGTTAAATGCTATTTACCACGCATAAAGTCATGTTGACTATCTTTAATCATTCCCTGGCTATACAAATAATTGTACATCCAATCTCTTAGAACACTTTCCAATAATTTACTTACTATTGATGTCAGGCTCACTGGCTTATAATTTCTAGGGTTACTTTTGGAGCATTTTTTCACAATGGAACAACGTGAGCTTTCTCCAAAACTCCGGCACCACACCCCTGGCTAAGGACATTCTAAATATTTGTTTGTACCCCTGTGATTTCTACACTAATCTCCCTCAAGATCTGAGGGAATATCTTGTCGGGCCCTGGGGATTTATCAACCCTTGTTTGCATTCAGACAGCAAGCACGTCCTCCTCTTTAATCTGTATAGGTTCCATGACATCACTGCTTGTTTCCCAGAACTCTCTGCCTGTTTCTTTAGAGAATACTGAAGGGGGGGGGAAGAAACATTTCTAGTCTTTTGGCTCCATGCAAAGCTGACCACTGATCTTCAAGGGAACCAGATTTGTCACTATCCTTTTGCTCTTAATATATCTGAAGAAACCTTTTAGGATTTTACTTCACAGTAGGCCCTTTCAAACTGCCTTGTAAAATGGGGTTAACTAGGCAATCTGCCCAGTTAGCACCCCAGTTGCATGGCTGTTTGAAAGGGTCTGACCCAGTCAACCTTGATGGAATCCAGTAAAACTTACCTAGGTCATGTCCACAAGCGATTTGAAAACAAAAATTGCTGACCCTCTTATTCTGGTGACGTCAGCGCTTGCGAGAGTCACTGGGCGGCCAGCATCTGAATATCTGGAGGTACTTTTGGTGAGTACATGACACATTATTGTAGGGTCAGGATCCTCCTTACATTGCCAAGTTGGCGATTTAATGGATAGATCCCCTTGCAATTTTTATAAGGTGCTTCCTGCACCTTTGCCCCAGTAATCTTTGGTTTATTTGAGATTTTTATACTCAAGTACCTAATTTTCTCCATGCTGCCTATACTTGTTACAGGCCTCTTCTGAACCAGATCCCTAATATCCATCAAAAACCAAGGCTTTCTAGCCTTGCCTTTGATCCTGATCTTGTGAGGGAAGCTGAGTATACTTAATCCTCTTTAATGAGGTGGCTGTACAAGTGGTTTTGGATTAAAAAATAATATACTGTCTTATACAAGGTGTCTGCTTTGTTGTATGCATTTAAAACCTCTCTCCCCTTTTGCCACAGTGCTATTTAGCTGCTGACGCTAGATTTCATGGCCAAGAGTCTTTCATGACTCAATTCTCAATGGAGTAGAATCAGCAGAATCCATTTTTCCCCCCATGTCTCCCTGCACTTTGATCTAAAACTCATTGTATGGACCTGGGTAATTCAGCATGCATTTTCATAGTTTGGATATTCTGAGTGAACTGATATTATTCAAGAATTACCTGCTTAACTGATATCAGTACAAGTGTTTACACAACATGAGCTAAAATAGTAACTAATCATTTCTGTGCAAGAAAAAAAGCCGCCTTTCTCAAGACAAGAACATTCCTCCAAGGTGACTTTTGGTGGGGGGGGGGGGGAGGGGGTCCATGTGTCATTAGTCCTTTACCTGTATAATGCTCTACCTGATCTTTTGTCTTGCTACTCTTAAATCCAATCTCCCACCAATCTGATTTCCTCTTCGAAAACCAGTGACGTATGGAATTTTCTTTCAAGTTGTGAAATTAACCTCTAGGTCAGTTTTGCAACATAGAAGCAGGGCCCTCAGTCAAACATGTTCATGCTGGCCAAGTTGCCTACCTGAGCAAATCCCAAGTTGTCCCTTATTCTACCTGTTTGTCCCTTTTTCCCCTAAACCTTTCCTATCCATGAACTTGTCTAAAAGGCTTTTAAACAGTGGCCAATTTCAAATAATGAGGGACTTGTAAAAATCACAATAGATAAAATGCAACAAAAACTTGCCGGGTTAAAGGCAAGAGCATTGGGATCTGATGACCTTCATCCAATGGTTTTAAAATAGGTGGCTGCAAAAAATATTGGTTCCATTTACTGAAATTGATAGATGCAATGAGTGGATCCTATAATTTGACACAATATCATAGTTTGTGATTCTGAGGCAAGACTAATTTCATGGAAGAAATTCTCAATATACTGACAGATGATCACCAGTAATTAAGGATGGACTATTCTTGATGGATGCCCCAATCATGAACAGAGTAGCTTGGGTGGGCCTGGGAGTGCTTTTGCAGAGCATAATCCGGGGTGGCCAAACTTAATGCAAGAGTCGCATGATAAACTGCAGATGATAGCTGCAAAATGAAAAATATATGCACATTTTTACTCTTGCACATTTTGTAACAAAATAATTGTATAAAAAGAAATGAATGTTACTCCATTCAACTCCTTCCTTTGAGCAAATATCACTGACAAATCTCAAATAAGCAATGATTCACTTTATTTTGTTGCTACATGTTTCATTTCAAATCTTTACCTAGAACATAATGTGGGTCATTTGAGTATCTCGACAATTGTGCAAAATCAGCTTTCAATATTTAATTTCAAGGCAGAATCTTCCATCTTGACTGTGAAGTGAATACCTACCCTTTTGTGCTTCATTTCTCTTGTCATTTAAGCCATTGATAGGATTTCACTTCTGAACTGGGCTGGTCAATGTTTGACTGGTTCTGCACTGCAAACCACTGGCAGATAGTCCCTGTATCTTTTCATTGAACCTTGTATTCAGTCCTTGAATGGATGTTAAGAGCCCAGAGGACCCCAAAACCCAGCAGCAATGGATATTCACCAAGACAATTGGCTACTTAAACAAAAGTTGCTTTTAATTATCTTTAAATGTGAAAATAGAATCAAACTTTATCACTATTGACTCATTTAACCTAACTTGACCCCCCTTCTGATTCTTTGGTTCACAGTCCAATCTCACTTCTCATTCCTCCAAATTCACTGATTGCAGGCAATTCTTATACTGTGCACAGAATTTAACATTTATAAAGTTCACTAGGCTTTGGTGCTCCCAAAGGTAAATGGTTTCCGTTCAGGAAGGTTCTTCTCAGTTTTCAGAGAGATTTGTTGTTCCAGGACATCCACAACTGATTCCTTTTTAATCAGTCATTCTAGTTTCTTGGTTTCTCTTTTTCCAAGTGAAACCTTAGACAGCCAGTCCCCTCTTGCATGAACCACAAGGTCCTTAACCAGGCCGTTTTCCAAATGGGGCTTGCCAGCTTGTCCTATTGCAGTCCCAGCTGCTTTTGGCTATAACACTGTAGAAGTGATCGATCTCTCTCGTGGGGGAATAATGATTAGAGGTGGGTCTGGACCTGTGAAACCCCCCTACTTGCCTAAAATCCATTCATGCACATGCTATTCCTTTAAGAATATGGCAAGGAGTGCCTGTCAATATTGGCTATACAGGCACTCCAGGACACCTATCAAACCTCAAAAATTGACTGAAAGGAACTATCATCCTACAGGATGCATAGCCAGAAGAAAGAGCATTCAGTCCTTGAGCTTTTCCCCCTACTTAGTTATTATTTGTATTTGAGTCTGCTGGTCTAAGCCTTTTTCCCCTTTGTACTGGTTTGGTTTACAAATAACGAAACCTGAATTAATGTGAATGTTCATGCAATTAATGCTGCAGTTTATAACCAAGGTCTTTGTTTAAACTGACATTTAAACATGGTGAAATAACAATGTTCCAAACATGCATCATTGCCACAGCAGTGTATTTTTTTGGGAGAGCTGTAAAGGCCAAGCAGTTTGGTTTGCAATGACCCCTTGCACTGTACAATCCCAGTGGAAAGGTGTAATTTTTAAAATCTTGTCCACTTCTAACATTTGTGATTGTAAATAATGTCACTTTTTATATCCTATCACTTGTATATTAAAAAAAGTGGAGGCGTCGTACCCTGGCAGTTGATTTCAGGTAGGCAAGTTACCAAAACTGAATTTAACATGGTGAAGTAAGGTACTTTATAAACATGATAAATACCAGTGATAAAACTGCACTCAACTCATCCTTTGGTTGAGAAGGTTGTAATGAACAAGCTTATTGAGCTACTATTAGTTGTGTGTTTGATGGTTTGGGGCCTACCTGCCAATGAATGTTAACACCATCTGCCCCGGCGCTGCTTTTATTATGTTAAGCGCCATTAGACACTACTAACACTTGACGCATACTAGTGCTGGGGGTAGGTCTGATGGTGCAGTGGCTGTGACCCTATGGGGGCAATGTCTGCAGAGATGACCCTGCCCAGTGAAATGATCACAGGCCACAACCACTAGAACTACCATTATGAGTTGGCTTGTACCATTCCTTCCTTAACCAACCTATTTTTGTGATCTGCACATTATATGTCACTAAGCTGCATGTGGCTTGAAAGATGCAGTTTGTCCACCCCGGCAGAATCTAATGGAGAAAGCAAAGCATCCCGGTTGAGAGACTTCTTTTTGTTTTTTTTTAAACTTTCTATTTATTTATTTATTTATCTATTTATTTATTTAATTTTTTATTTTTCACACCATAAATCACAATAGCCATGATATGCACTTTTTCTTTTTCACACATTTACAGTGACTTTTCCGGTTGAGAGACTTCTGATGGAAAATGAAACTGATCTTATTGAGTAGGGGAATTTGTGGAACCTGGAAATGCTGCTTGATCTAGTGATCAACTGAACCTGTGCGGATTTGAAAGTGCTCACTTTCCTACTTGCATTTTTAGGCCTGCTCACTAATCCACTGAGTTCTCAGCTGCCACGTACATCAGTTGGGTTCCCATCACTGAATCCAATAGGCTCAAATTATGTTGATCAATTTGCATCATCTTTTCCAAAGCGATTGGACCACCGTTCAGTTTTGGACTGTCGGTCAAGCAGCCCTTCTGACTCTGACACAAGTGGCATCAGCTCTGGTTCTGATCCCCTTTCAGAGCTCATGGTAAGACTTCAATTTCTGAGTCCAAGAAGGTAGAAACTTTTAATGGTTTGAATTTTGAATGTCTTTGCATAATAGCTTGCTTTTGTGCTTGAGCACAGTACCCACTGGTAGCAGGCTTTCTACTGCGATCTAAAGTGACAGTGTGTATGTATTTGTATTGGGCTTTTTATAACTTGCAGCATTTTGGGCCACATTTGGATCTGGCTATTCGAGTTTTGAAATGCCTGGGATATAAATTTCCATCAAAATCATTTGTATGCATTGTACAGATAATTGCTGTGTTAGTAGGGTCTTCTCTAAAATGTTAAACTGTTATAAAGCAAGTGGCTATTATGCAAAATTTAATTTTTCCTTAACATGTAGATACTCTATGGTTATTTTCTACTTTCAGTAATGCACAATTTGTCCTATACTGTGTTACAATGCTAACTTGGATTTCAAGTTTAAGGTGAATATGCTGCCATCAATCTGGTGTGGAGGTGCCAATGCACAGGGCAGCAAAAATCTAGAGGGGTGAACCAAAGGCATGTCTTCACTCTGAGGACTCTTACAAGAGGTGGTGCCTTAAAGCAGCTTTTATTCTCAAGGACCTGCACCACCTAGGCCAGGCCCTCTTCACACTAACTACTACCATCAGGAAGGAGGTACAGGAGCCTGAAAATGAACCCTAGTGGCACAAAAACTGCTTCTTTCCCCCATCAGATTTCTGACAACCTCACTTGCTCTTTGGCACTAATTTATTTTTAAATGGAATTTATGGCAAGATTTACACCTGCAAAACAACAAATATTGTGATCTGTTCATGACAAATTCTGATATCCTGATCATCACAGATAGTCCATTTTTAAGTTGATGTTGTTGAGGGATGGGGTGGAAACAATTGGCAAATTGTAGTTTTCCCTGCTGTTGATAATGGGTTATGAGTAGGCTAATGAGAATGAGTGAAATGGCTGATTAGTTTGGATCTTGGTCATAAAAGTAAGTTTTCTGTTGCAGTGAAGAGGGTTCTTCAGAACAGTCTACCAAATCCAGTAACCTTCATACAGCTGTATAAAACACAGTGAGTGCAGCCACACAGTTACATAGAGAAAGATAAACTACATAGCAAGAGCAGAATAAGAGCACTGAAGGATTAGTTGGTATTAATGGATGAAGTGCTTTGTAGATCTGACAATATCTATAGCAAATGGTTGGTGCTCCAAAGATGGTCCAATCATGCAGTATTTTTTGATCTCTACCAAACGAGGCAACACTTGTCCTAGATGATCAATCTGATTTATATATTTAAAAAAAATTAATATTTGGTAAATGTGCAAAGCTTCAGGACTAAAATTATGACTGGGTCACAAAGTAGTCTAAATTTAATGTTTGATCCAAAATGGTTAAAATTCATGCTTTGGAAATTTTTGAATGATAATGGAATCCAGAAACTTATTCTGATTACAGCTCAATGACATTTAAAAGGCTTGCAGTAAAGTTGCACACATAAATGTTAAATGCTTGATTTCCTCGTAGGACCTTGATGAAGGGCTCAGGCCTGAAACATTGGTGATGTTTTACTTCCCATGAATGCTGCGTGACCCAAGTTTCTTCAGCACGTTGGTGTATTGCACTTGACCCCAATGTTTGCAACTTTCTTGTTTAATGACTATAACAAAGCCTTTTTTGACCACACACACACACACACACACACACACACACACACACACACACACACACACACACACACACACACTATATATATAAATTGTGTCTGTATTTTTAAATCTCTTTGCCTTCATTAAATGGCTTGAATGTGTGAATTCTTGTTGGTAAATCTGTTTCTGTGCTGTAGAGCTCCATGGTGACTAAATTTCATTAGCTGCTAAAATTTTTGTGGGGCAAGTTTTTTCATGTCATCTACTTTTTAATGTTTTTATTATAGTCGAGCCTTCGCATTTCTCCAATTTCCTTTCTGCCAATGAGTGGCGCAAGCAGGGATTCGATGAAAAGAGCTTGTACAAGCTCTCGAGTGGATCGAGATAAAGTTTCAGTCACTAATCCAATGACCCCTAATCTCTTCGAAAGAGGGTCAGCAAATTCTGGATGGGCAAATTGGAATCTTTTTGAGAGCCCAGAAGATCCTTTCAGTATTGAGAAGGAGGCTAGATTGCACAGACAAGCTGCAGGTAGGATCCCATTTCATACTCCATCTTTATTCTATAGCCCTCAAATTATTTGGTTATACTTTTAAATTATATTGTCCATCTTGGCTTTTCTTTCAGAACTTTTGATTTGTAAGTGTAGACTAGATTCACTTCTACCTAGTGTCTGGAACCTGCTTTGAAGTCTTCTACTTGAATATTGAAGATAATGATGGAAGAGTTTTTCTGTTTGGAAGCCCATGGCCTTGAGGTTCAGTGCTGGGACTCTTACTGTTATGTACATCAAGTTGAATATGCATGTAGGAGGTACAATTTGTCATTTAACAAATCAACAGTGAGGCTAGTCTTGGACATTGAGTTTAGAAAAAAGAAATTGGTAAAATTGGCAGGGTAATGGCAGATGGTATTTAATCCGGAGGACTGAAGGATAGGATCTACACAATGATGGGATCCTAGAACGTATCAAGGACCATGGGGACTGGAAAGTGGTAGTATTTTTAAAAAAAAAAGTGTAGGGATACCAACCAGGGCAAATGGGTAGGGCGAAGCCGTCTGAGGAACTGTGCCCATAGGACAATTAATATTTAAAATGTTCTGTGAATGAAGAGGGCACAATAGTCCTCCATTTGGATAAGCATTACAATTGTAATCTCTTGGTGCCTGCCACATTGACCACCGCCAGTGGGCTGATAACGCCTCAAACCGTGCATCTTGGCGCCTCACAGTTTGGCGGGCAGCAACCTCCTTTGAAGAAGACCGCAGAGCCCACCTCACTGACAAAAGGCAAAGGAGGAAAAACCCAACACCCAACCCCAACCAACCAATTTTCCCCTGCAATCCTGTCTGCCTGTCCCGCATCGGACTTGTCAGCCACAAACGAGCCTGCAGCTGGCGTGGACTTTTTTACCCCCTCCATAAATCTTCGTCCGCGAAGCCAAGCCAAAGAGAGACAATTGTCAATGCACAGAAGATGATGGGTCAAATATTGCCAATTTGAAATACTGGTTGATGGATCATTATTTGGCATGGACGTGGTAGCAAAAAAAAAGCCTTTCCTCTGCTGTGATTTTTGAATTTTCATACCTTTTTGTAATCGCAATGAATAATGACATTTGGGTTTTTTAGGGTTTTTTATTGTGGGTGCTGGATGTGATTTGCCAGCATGTTAACTAAAATTCAAGTTATTACCCCAGCATTGTAGTAATGGTACTGACAGTCAAAATGAAGGCATTTGGTATACATTTGGGTATTATGCAATTTCAATTTCAATGCAAGTTAAACTAATGTAAATGTTAATATCTAACATTTTATTGGTAATAATGCAAAGAATTATTTTGCATGGTTAGTAGCCATGTTGCCCTTTTCACTTGGGTAAATTGATTAGTCAGCTGATGAAATGCCTGATTTCCAGTAACTTCTGACTTTTACAATTTTTAATGTGGCATTATTTTTGTAGTTCATTTGTTTGACCAGACTCCTTTAGAATTGGAAAAGGGTCTTGCTAAAAGCGTGTCTTAAAAGCAAGAGTAGCACCTTTTCTAGTTATGGGAAGGAGAGAAACTACATAATGGAGTATATTACTTTTGTATCTGAGAATATTGAAAGATGCTTGTGTATGCAGTATGATCTGCATCAAGAAATAAAATCCCTTCTTTGTTCTTTATTTCCTTAAAGCAATGAGCGAAGCCACATTTACATGGAGAGGCCAGCTGCCACCCCGGAATTACAAGAATCCAATCTATTCCTGCAAAGTATTCTTGGGTGGTGTACCCTGGGACATAACTGAAGGTAAATTAGCTGTGGTATTACATTGGAAAGGGCATATCAAATGCTAAAATCTCATTCCATTACTAGTTCATGGATATTAATATTGCCAATGGTTGGCCAGTATTTGAGTGAATTATTCACTAACATTAGTGTTTTTGAAATGAAGTTGGTTTCTTGTATCAGTCATGAGGCATTTTCATATTTTGGCAATATGCGGCTGTTGGAAGGCCACATGAATGTGCAGGGGCGCCTGCAAGGCGAACTTCGTAACCCTCCTCCAAGGGGGATAACCGCCACACCACAGTGGTCTTCCCAGCCATCTGAATGCAGCCGCCTACTCTAGCAGTAGGTCTTTAAAGTCTTAATCCAACCAATAAAAAATTAAATGTCTCCAAATCTTTAAATTAAAAAAAAAACTCAATTCAACTCTATCAAAGGCCTTCTGCATTGAGAGAAATTGCCATTGGTTGGTCAGATTGCTTCCGAGAAATATTAATTAATCAACTTTATAATATTATCTGCTGAATATCTATTAATAAAGCCCACTTGATCTACATGAATTAAATCTGCTAACCATTTAGCTAATCTTATTAGCTAGAACCTTGGCAACAATTTTATAATCTACATTCAATAAGGAAATAGGTCTATAAGATTCTGCTTTTAATGGGTCCCTATCCTTAAGAATAACTAATAATTGCTTTGGAAAAGGAATCCAGAAAAAAACAAATCTCCATCGCCTGTTTCAATACATCCATCAATAAAGGAACAAGTCTTGAAATACTTCATAAAATTCAGAAGTAAAACCATCTTGAGACTTCCTACGAGACATAATTGGAGTGCTTCCATCACTTTAACAGTAAAGGAAACATCTAAATCCTTTATCCTTATCCTTCAAAGAAGGTAAAACTAAATCAAATAATCAATTTTAGCTTAATCTTCCAGCACTTCAGAAATATACAATTTTTCATAAAATTTATGAAACATCATTAATTTCCTGAGGTTTATGAATCATGTCTAATAGCATTGTTCTAGAAACTTGCTACGTTTTTAACTGCCAAGCTAAAACTTTGAGCTCTTTTATCCAACTCTTAATATTTGCGGTTTCGCTCTCTAATAATTTCTCAAATTTGTTCGTAACAAATTATACCATAAATTTCATAACTAAATGTACTTTCTTAACTTCTGTAGAATTTCGTTGTAAATCCTTTTCCAAAATCTCTATCTCCTTCTCCAATTTACTAACCTCAGCCATATGTTGTTTCTTAATTTTAGCAGTATAATTAATAATTTATCCCTGTAAGTAAGCTTTCAAAGCATCCCATAAAACAAATTTACTATCAACTGAGCCTATATTTATTTTCAAAAAAAGCTGAATTTGATCTCTTAAATTTAAAATTTCAGGATTTTTTTAGCAATAAGGAATTAAATCTCCAATGATAAACATTCTCAATTCTTTCCGAACCTGTACACGTAATTAATAGCAAAGAATGATCAGACAAAATCTTCCTTGTATTCAGCCTTCAAAACTTGACCTTGTAATTGCGCTGATACTAAAAAAAAATCTATTCTCGAATAAGTCATGAGGAAATGAAAAAAATGTCTCCACATATCAAATTCATATCTTTCATTAACTCCATTAGCTGTTCAGCCATTTTAGTTCTGATTACTGATTATGGAGATTTATCTAATAATGGATCTAAACAATTAAAACCATTTTATATGTCTGATTTTTAAATTGGAATCCATCATGAATTGCTCTTCTATATTAGAAGCATTTGTCCAACATTCAGAAAATTTTAGTTAACAATTAAGAGCCTACCAGCTGACTTAAAAACTGATTCCAATTTTAAAAGTTAACTTTTTATTAATCAAAATAGCAACTCCTCTTGTTTTGGAATTAAGACGCTATAACTTGCCCAACCCAATCTCTTAATTTCTGATGTTCCTTTATCTCCTGCAAAAAAAAAAGTGGCGCCCACCTTCAATTTTTTCAGTATATGCCAAAACCTTTTTCTATTAATTGGATTGTTAAGCCAGTTAACATTAAAAGTAGCAAAATTTAGCTGTTCAGTCATATCTGCAAACACCCCACCAGAAATGAAGCACCTCCCTGGCTCCAGCATTTTCTCAGGGAAAAAAAACATATATTCCAAATCTCAATTAACCTGATCATCAACTCCAATATCAATCAACTGAGATTCCATCTCTCGCTTCCCATTCTTCCCTCTCGGAACCAAAACAAGCTGTTGGGAAAACCTTTCTTGACTTTGCACCTGCTTATTATCAGGTAAAGAATTGGCAAATGTAAGAGCTTTAGCATCATCAGTTTTTAAAAAAAGAGATTGGTAATTATATATATATATATATATTACCCTGAAGTGAATTTTATATATATATATATTATTTTTTTTTTTTTAAAAATTATTTATTTATTTATATATTAGGATAAAGCAAATTTGTATCCTTTCACTAAATATCCAGTCATTGAAAAATAAAATTCACTTCAGGGTAAAGTTGCTTTCAATGAATGATGAGACAAATCTCGGTTGTTTGCTCCACTGAGGCCTGGCTAATGGAGAACACATTGGATGCTGCAATCTGACCAGAAGGTTTCATACTGGATCAGAACTCTAATTTTGGCAGAGGGAGGGGTCTGTGTATGCTTTTTAATTAGTTCTGAATGCTGCACAGACATTGGAGTCATGTCAACCTCCTCCTCCACTGCTTTTGAGAAAATCTCAATTAACTAACTAACCCAGAGTTCTCACCAGTCATTCCCTCTGGAGTTTATATCCTTCCGGATGCAGATTACAGCAGACACTTGTGGAGCTGCATGTGGTCAGTAAATGAGATGGCCCACCAAGATGCATTGCAAATTGTAGTCAGTGACTCTAACCAGGCCTGTCTCAAGAAAACCCTGCCCAACTACCACCAGCACCTAATTTTTTGTACCAGAGGTCTCAGCACATGTGATCTCTATAGCAAGATGAGGCAGGCCTACAGTGCTTTTCCAAGACTGAATTTTAGCAAGTTCGATCACTTGCCTGTCCTCCTCAAGCCTGCATTTCAGGAGCCCAAAAAGAGGGGCTCCAGAGATCAGGGTCGCCAGAAGGTGGTTGTAGGAGGCTGAAGAACAGTTACAGGACGGCTTTGAGTCAGTTAATTGGAGGGTGTTAAGGAACTCTGCTCAGGATCTAATTAACGATATCAGGATCATTACAGCTTTTGACGAGTGTCCCCACCAAATAGTTCAGGATTTTCTCTAATCCAAAGCCCTGGATGAACAACTAAATCCAGAACATGCTGAGATCCAGATCACTGCACGAGGAGCATGTACAATCTACAAAACTCCATTACCCCAGGCAGTGAAGATTCCTGATGAAAATGGAAACAACAAAAGATACCTGATAGGGCCCAAATAGGATAACCTGCGACAAAACCAAATCCTATGCAGGAGGAGACAGCAAAACTTCACTCCCAGATGAACAATGACTTTGCCTGATCTGTCCACCAGAGCAAGAAAGAGCCACTATGTACCCCATGTCCCTGATGACCCTCTTCCGTCAGTGTCTAATGACTGCTTTTAGGAATGAATCCAAGGAAAGCATCTGGGTGGAGTACTTGTGCTTATCAACTTGCCAATGTAGTCATGGATATCTTTAATGTCTCACTCTGGCAGGGTGTGGTACCTACCGGTTTCAAACATGCCTGTGCCCAAGAGTGGTAACCTCCCTAAATGTCTACCAACCTGTGGCACTTGTATCAATAGTGAAGTGTATTGAGAGGCTGGTGTTGAAACCTAATCGGCTAATGTCTGAGCAGTGATTCAGATTTGTCAGAGCACATATACATAACATCACATGACCCTGAAATTCTTTACCTGCAGGTGAGACAAACTTTCCATATATTTTGGTAGTACGACCTTTGATATCCCCTCCTGAAGTCCACAATCGGCTCTTTCCCCTTTAACACATGATGGCATCATCAGAAAATTTGTAGATGGTGTTGTTCTATTGAGCCACACATGGTTGTAAAGTGAGTAGAGCCAAGAATATGGTTCTGCTGGAGATTGTAGAGAAGATCTAATTAACAATTTGCACTGATTAGGGTCTGGAAGTGAGGAATTCTTGGGGTGTGTCGGTGTTAATAATCAGACTTCTCCAATTCATATGGACTATGGTCTTCCAATGAGGTCAAGGATCCATTTGGGGGGGGGGGGGTAGAAAAGGAAGAAACAGGGACCTAAGAGTTTAGCTTCTTGACCAGCATAATATGTATGAATTGCTGTTTGAGGTAATCAGAGCTGAGTGGAGAGCCAGCAATATTGAATCTGCTGTGGAGCAATTTTTTTTAAATCGAAGGCAGTAGGTCTAGATCTTTGCTTAGGTATGTGTTAATCCTGGCCATTACCAGCTTCCTCAAAGCATTTCCTCACAGAAATTGGTGCTACAGGCGGTAGCTGTTCAGGGACCCCACACTACTCTTGTTCTCCTTGAACAAAATAAATGTCTTTTAGTGATTCAAGTGATAAAGACCTCGGTTTAGTATCACTTGGACAATGGCAAATATCTTGTATCTTGGTCATTGTAAAAATTGGTAATTAGGCTTGACCTAATTTGATTCTGAGCTAGAATTATTGGGGTGAGAATGAAACCAACATCTAGAAAATTGCTTGGTTTTGTTCAGGGCTAAAGCACTGATTTTAAAGGGTGGTATAGAACTAACTAATACAGGTGCTCATGATTCTAAGTCTTAAAACAGCAAGGGAAGAGGTGACTTCTAAACTGGAAGCTGCATTGAACTTCAGGCCATCTTGTTATCAAATATCACTTTGTGGCCTTTAAGTGATGGTGTTGGGTTTGTGGCAGGATTTGGCAAATTCTATTGTGTTTAATGGTTTATTCTTTTCTCATTAGTGGGGCTGATAAATACTTTCAGAGTATTTGGTTCGCTGACTGTGGAATGGCCGGGTAAGGATGGCAAGCACCCTCGATGCCCACCCAAAGGTAATATGCCGAAAGGTAATGAGAACTGAGATGTGGTAGGATATTTTACCTGTTCTGACGTGGTGATGTCGTCACTGCGGTTGTGGGTCGGAGCACTGGTATGCATGCAGGTACAACTAAAACCAAACCACCTTGGACAGTGAATAAAGACATTCAAATCTTCCTGCCATTTTAATTTTTACAAAGCACTTGTACACCAATTCATAGCTTTATGTGAAGCAAGGTGAAATCACTGCCACCTATCTTAACACTCAATTGTTCAGGGCAAATCTAAACATTCATTTGACTTGTATGAAGTTCCATTAATGTGACAAACTTGTAGAAATCAATTAGTTGTTATTTTTTCTTGGAATCCATAAATCTAGTTGGAGCAGCATAGTTTCAATAAATGTATTTCCATTCCCAGCTCATCTGACTGTTAAAATTCAGTTGGAGCAGTGAACATTTGTGCATGACTTGCTCCTTGTTGTTTTTGGCTTTGTCGTCCCCCCCATGATATGCAATGTCTTGAGCACTTCCATTTGGAAATGTAGAAACTGAAAAATATTATTGAATTGACATTTTCCTAGGTTATGTCTATCTAGTGTTTCAATCTGAGAAGTCTGTGCACACATTGCTGCAATCCTGCACGCACGACATCATGAGTACTGATGGAGCGAGTGAATACTATTTCAAGATGTCAAGTCGCAGGATGCGGTGCAAAGAGGTACTTGAAATATTTTCATGTTGGCTTTGCCACTCAGTTTTGTATAATTGGAATGTGATTTATTAATATACAAGTTACGCTAAATGGTTTGACTAATCCATTGTAACAAACAGCTTTGTATTAGCTGACTAGCTGGTTATTTGATCTTTCATGAACAATGTAAAATTTTGTTCCTACTTGAAGTTTTACTTTAACTGTCTATTTCAAGCAGGTCTGGAAGTGTGAGTAGATCACTTTACTTTATACTTTGCAGTTAGTTTTAACATCTTCGGTCAACATTCTTGATTCTCAAGCCTCTAAATTTCTGTTTTGAGGAAAATTGTACAGTGTTTTGGCCAAGGCTATCGGTCCTTAATGCCACCAGCCTGTGCTGATTTTTTTAGTGTCTGGGTTTGGAAAGGAGGAGGTGAGAAAGCACAGGCCCAGGATCAGTAAACCGATGTTGGTATGGGGATCTATAGTGGGTAGGGGTGTTAGTCAGATCACAGAAATGATGCTGAGCCAAGCTCTTGGGTTGATTGTGCATGTTGCATAACAAATGTGAGGAGCCCAGGGTTTGTCTTGGTCACAAATTTTACAACCAAAGTAGAGCTGGAGCTTAATGTGCAGTCGCGATCTATTTTTGAGCCTTGAGCATATACTTGCCATAAGTGTAACAGGATGAATTGGAATTTATTGTCATGATCAATTAACAAAATTTGTTTTGTGGCAGCGTCACAGTACAAACCTATAAACACCTTGCAACAATAAATTAAAAAATGCATGAAAAGTCAAAGTAAGGCAGTGAATATATCAGAGCTGTTGTCATATTAACCTGACACTTCTGCTACATTCTTCCTGAAGACAATAAATGCCAGTTTTGAATATTTTATATTTAAATTCCACATGTAAGTACAGTGTGTATCATTCTTGTAGCATAATTAAAATACTTCCCCGCCACCCCAATAATAACCCCAGAAAAGAAAAAGAATGGAATAACTAAAAAGTGAAAAGAGATTGAGAGAAAAGTTGGAAATGAGGTAAGAACACACCTGGTTAGTAGAATTCCCATAATTACAGCAAACTTGTACCATGACAATATATACTAATTAACTCCAAGGAGCTGATGAGGTTTTCAGAGGTCTTGGGGATGTCTTGTATAAATTGATACAATTTGTAAATATGGGCACAAATCTTCAAAAATAAATGATCTATTTGCATGTAATTTTCTCGAGGTATACAACTACAAATTTTAGCATGCCATCCGTCCATTCACAAATGTGTATCTGATTTCCATGTTATTTCTATACACTTTCTTGCAATTGGTAATGCAATTTTGCTTTTGAAACAAATTAATTTCATTTTTGGTCTTATTCCTGATATTCCTGAAAAGCATAGGATCTTGGGGGAATTTAACTCCAGTAATTCATTCTTATCAGTACTCCCAGTTCATCCAAAAAAGTTTTAATTTAGAACGTGGCCAAGTGGAGAAAGTACTTATTTCTTGATCTAACATGCATTAATGCCCTTTTCTCTTGACAGGGCTGTTAAGCCTATTAAACTTAAAGCCTTCAGTTTGCTCATTAATAAATGCCATTAAGTACACTCATTATGCTATTGCCTGAAGAGCATGTGTTCACTCTTTTATCAATGTAATGCAGTATCTGTGCATGTGAGCTGCTTTTATAGGTTGTCTACATCTATCCTGACTAAGCCTGCCCAGGCATAAGACTACATCTGCATTGCACCTGCATGGAGTTCATGCCCAGACATTCATGGACTGACTAAAACACCTTGCTTTGTGGACAATATACGAGTAGACTTAAAATAGGACAGGAAATCACAAAAATAAGTTTAAAAAAAAAAGCATGTGGTGGGAACATTTTTTAAGGTGATTATTTTTTCCATGACCAGCAGCCCAAAATCCATAAAATACACAAGTATTTTCATTGTCCAGTGAAATTCCCATCTGAAATTTAGGTAGGGGCTTGTCTTCTATCGTATAACTCTTTATAAACTTCGAAGAGCAGTTAATACTGTGAATTTTTGCTTTTTAAATATTTTGCAGGTGCAGGTCATACCTTGGGTCCTTTCTGACAGCAATTTTGTTTGCAGCCCATCTCAGCGCCTGGATTCCAATAAAACTGTTTTTGTTGGAGCACTACATGGAATGTTGAATGCAGAGGCCTTGGCAGCCATCATGAATGACTTGTTTGGGGGTGTGGTATATGCTGGTATTGATACTGACAAGCACAAGTATCCAATTGGTATGTTATTTCCACTGGGTGTTCATTGTTGATTCTCCACTGGCTTATTTTAAATTGTCCTCTGTACATTGAGTAATTATAAATTGCTGTAATTTCATTTAAAAACAATTCTGGAAAAACTCAGCAGGTCAAACAGTGTTGTTTGTATAGCAAAGATGATACATAACCAATGTTTTGGGCTTGAGACTTTCAAGGGGTCTCAAAGGGAGTTCTGTGGGATTCTCTCACTGCTCCCTATCTGTAATCCCTGTTACTCTCAAAAACCAAACTGAAATCTCCAAGAAATGTCTACCCTCAAAATCATCCTATGCCCTCCAAGGAGTTCTGTGGGATCTCACTGTTCCCCATCTATAATCCTTGCAGCCTTATATAAACTACAGTTTGACCTGATGTGTTTCTCTAGCTGCTTTTACTTCAATTTTAGGTTAGAATTTTTTTTCTTTGGAGCATAGAAGAATGAGAAAAGTACTTTGATAGAAGAATTTAAAATTGAGGGATATAGGCAAGCAAATGTAGGTAGACTTTTTTCCCACTGAGGGTAGGTGAGATGCAAACCAGAGGACATGGTTTAAGAGGAAAGATTTAGGAGGGACTTGAGTGGTGGGTGAATAAGCTGCCAGCTGAAATGGTGAGCGTGGGCTCAATTTTAATATTTAAGCATTTGGACAGGTCCATGGATGGAAACCTACCACGTCCATCAGTGAGACTAGGCAGAAAAAATTTGGCACAGATGTGAAGGCCTGAAGGTTCTGTTTCTGCTGTAATATTCTATGATCTACAGACCTATAATTTTAGTATCAGAATTTGTCATGAAATTTGTTGTTTTGCAGCAACAATCATAGTGTAATCGCAGCCATCTTACAACATTACTATAACTAGAAATGGTAGTGCATGAAAAGTAAGGCAGTAGGCCCTTTTAAGCTGCTGTGTAAAATGGGGTTAACCGGTCAATTTACCTGGTTAGCGCCCCACTCACACGGCAGGTTGAAAGGGTCCTAATCCAACAGGGTCCCTGCCCTACCTCTGAGGTAATACTAACCTCGGTCGCGTCCTCCTGTGGCTTGAAACTGAAAATGGCCGACCCTGTTGTTCCGGTGCTGGCGTCACTGATAAAGTGCCTGCCATGATTGTGGGGGGGGGTTGGCTGCTGTGGGGATGGGGGGGTTGGCTGCTGTGGGGGCAGAGGGGAGCGCAGTTGATGGTGGGGGTGGTGGAAACTTGCTGCATCATGGTGGGGGTGGGATCCCCTTGTATCGCTGGGTTGCTTCGCCCTCGGCTTAAAAGGACCTGGAACTACTTTTGCCCCACTGGGCGTACTTGGGTCCCAGGAGGGCTACACAGGTTCTACAGTTTAAAAACACCTAATGTCTTTGGTTCATTCAGCTTCTTCCCTTCGGCCATCAGAGGCCTGTCTTTGAGCCACTGAGTGCTTGTCTTCAGCCTCCTGTACCTTTCTCCTCGATGGTCGGAGTGAAGCTGGCGTGGACTGGGTGATGGGGATCTGTGAGGATTTTTTAAGATGCTGCCTCGTGTAGATGTTCTCAGTGATGTGAAGTCTGATGGCTGTGATGTCGTAGGTAGAGTTCTTTAGTGGTATGACTTTTGTTACGAGCTCAGAGGACCCCAAAACCCAGCAGCAATAGATATTCACCAAGACAAATGGTTACTTCAATAAAAGTTGCTTTTAATTATCTTTAAACATGAAAATAGAATCACTCTTTAACTTATCACTAAACTTAACTAACCTAACATCTTTCTAATTCTAAGTGCATGTGTATTAATGTGAGAGTAAGTTTAGACAAGTTCTTGAATTCACAGTCCAATCTCCCTTCTCATTTGCCACATTCACTGGTTGCAGGCAATTCTTATAATGTGCACAGAATTTAATATTTATTAAGTTCACCAGGTTTTGGTGCTTGAAAGGTAAATGGTTACTGCTCAAAGGTTCTTGTTGGTTTTCAGAGAGATTTGTTTTTTGCTGGACACCAATTGATTCTTCGTAATCAGTGTCTTGTCAAAGAAACTTGCCTCATCAGGGTTTTCCAGATGATAACTTCTTTCTTTCTGGTCACCACAGAGTACCTTTTGTTTCTCTCATTTCAAGTGAAACATAAGGCGGCCAGTCCTTTCCTCTTGTATTGTCCACAAGGGTTTTGCCTTGGCTGAACTAAGCATTCACAACCCATCTTCAAAATGGGGTTTTTCCACAAGCTTGTCAGGTTCCAGCCCCAGCTGCTGAACTGAATTTTGTCTGAGGAAAAAGCCTGTTTGCCTCTTTGCTTGCAAAACCACAACTCCCTTAGAACAGCAAGTGGCACTCAGACGGCCTGTGGCTCCCGAACCTAATCCTCAGTTCTTTGATCTGTTGATTTTCAAAACAACAATCCATTAGTGAAGTCCCTTCGACACTCTCCAAAGCTTTTGCAAAGGTATTCAGAGCCAGACTGTCTAGCTTGAGCAGAGCTCCAGCATTTTAAATGAGATCTGTTTTGAAATGTTTGTATGTGATCTGCACTAAAACTGTCACACTTTCTCCCAAAATCCTGTGATACAACATTGTCACGCTTTGTTTAAATTGAATGCAGCAAAAATAATTATGAATTTCTAAGCATGTAATTATTCCACAAATTAAATAATTCTGATGTTGTAGTGTAAGCTGCAAAATAACTTTGAATGTTATGCATTTGTTACTATAATGGAGCTAACATCTAACATTCATGTCTGCATAAAACACAAATCTGAAGAACATGCATTTAGTAGAATTGAGACCATGGACAATTTTTTTCCTTTGGTTTTCATACCCTGAATATCATTCACGTTTTCTATCTGTGAAAGCAAACAACATTTTAGACTTTCCAAGAAATTTGAATGAATTGGACTGGTGGTTTTCTTCAGTAACAAGTTGGGTTTTGAGGGAAATGGATGACATCATTCTCAATTATAAAAATTCTAGTTGGGACACTGCAAAATTTCCTTTTGTTTATTTCTGATAAGAAAAGAGAAAAATAAGGAATCCTGGATATATCGCAGGACACTGGGAATCTCGAGGAAATATCAGGTGCCCTTGCTAAGATTTTTGTTATTAAATATTATGGGAAGGTGCTAGAAAACGGTGGAAAATTTTGTCCTGAAGGGAAAAGCCTGGGAGCTACAGGCCTGTGAGCAGTTGGTAATTTACTAGAGTACCAAGGTGGGAGAAATGTATGCTCTTGGATGGACAAAGGCTGATTGGGATCGTCAGCAGTTTTGAGACTGGGGCATCTTGTCTTGGATTAGTGAAATGTGATCTAGGTTGAGGCCTGTTACTGTCCATGATGCTTTAGAAGATTGTACTGTCCAGGTCTTTAATAATCGGAGATTTTGTATTATTGGTTAAATGCTTTAATTAAATCTTCAACTTGATCTGTATTTAGGTTCAGGTCGAGTCACATTTAATAATCAACGCAGTTACTTAAATGCAGTAGGAGCTGCCTTTGTGGAGATAAAGACTCCAAAGTTCACAAAAAAGGTAAATTGTAAATTTGAGTCTCTATTTTGGAGTAAGAAAATGTCTGACCAACTGAGAAATTACTCTTGTTAAAGGTTCAGATTGATCCGTACCTCGAAGACTCCATGTGTCAAGCATGCAGTGCCCAGCCAGGACCATTCTTTTGCAGAGATCCAGTGAGTTTTCTTAATTTGGGATTTTTTTTCCTCGCATGTAATTTCACCATTATCACCGTTCTAGTTGAATGCACGGGAATTCCTTGACATGATGGACATGCTGCTTTATGCCTTTGATTCAAGAGGGATGCTAACTGGACTGATTTCAGATTTTAAATGTTGACCAATAAAAACAACAGTATATGCCAACAACTCTGTGTAGGATGACCCCTGGATTTTCACCTAAAATGTAGGTTTTGAGCAACCCTTTGTATAAAATGAGACCCCCCCCCCCAAAATCTGGCACTTGCCACTGACCAGTGGATGCTGTGAAAAGCAAATCAATATTTTAATAACAAAAGCAAAGCAAATATTTTAATAAATTACCCTGTAAAGGTTTTATTTTATTAATATATTTTAAACTTTGGATTCAATGTCCTGGTTTCAGGGACTACCATTAAGTACATTTACTCCTTTGTCCCTGTTTTCCAGGATTGGTTTGTACCCAACTAGTTCATTCTGATTTTTAACCTTTCATACTATCATTTACCCATGGACTCAGTCCAGTGTACATGTTATGATTAAAAATGGCCAGAGCCCAAAGGGTTAAAATAAACCACTGTCCACTCTTGTAACAGGCAGTTCAAAGCCTGTACAGAGCTGATGGTAGTTGAACTGGGTGGATGGACTTTCCAGTGACTGCTGAGACTTGGTTGATAACTAGCATGTACTATATGCTGGAAGTAGCCAGCAGGATGGCATGTGGGGGAAAAAGTTGGCTAAGAGCTTTTTGTTTAATTTGGCCCTTGATGTGTGATTCATTTTCAAGAAGCAACAATAGTGGGTTAACATCTAGTACGAGGGTTTGTCTTCAGAGTCTTGACATGTGTTCCATATATTGGCATTACAAACCAGAAATGGCTGGGTATTAAATCGCCCCAGACTGCTACAACTAAATGAAGTACAGTAAAATCCATGGTATCTGGCACCTATGGGATTGCGGATCCCAGATATGTGAATTTTACAGTTGACTGAGACTCTCTCTTGCAATGCCGAACTAATACGCCTACAGTACATTTAGAATGTGCAGTTTAAAAGGAAAATCAGTGCAAAATGTAATTTGAAAATCAGTTGTACAGTAGTCCTTAAATATGTAAAGGTCACTTTAATCAATTCCCTGACTTGCAAAATGTAATCTCAAACCCAGGCCTGTGACGTGCTATGCCAGTCATGCTGCCGTCATAATTAACCCATCTCCCCAAGTTTGCACATAAAGCCTTACTGATTTTTTTAATACAGGTACACGATCCTTTATCTGGAACCCTTGGGGAACAGTGTGTTCCGAATTTTGGATTTTTCCATATTTCGGAAAGCCCACCCGAATTGTGCTGTCGTCTCCCCCGGCTGCCGGTCCCCACTGCTGGATTTTGGAGCTTTCTGGATTTTGGATGTCTGGATAAAGGATCGTGTACCTGTACTAATAGAGAGAGATTATAACTAGGCAGGGATAAGGAGACACTTTGGGAGAAACACCCCAGTGGTGAGCAGCATCGGCTGGTCTTCCTGGGTGCTGTCATTTTATTCAAACAACTTCATTGCTGCAGGCAGGGCACGACTGGGCCTCTCCGCTAGCTGGATGTTTGCTCCTATCTCCAAGGGGTTGTGCATTGCTCTGGAGAACATTTGCAATTTAAAACCTTAATTTTTAATTTATTCTTTTTATTTATTGTTTTTTTTTGGATGGGTTGCCACTTGAACTCGGATACTGGGAATTTTGCTCTATTTAGATCAATTTTGGCTAAGGTGCATGTTGAATTTGAAGTAAATGAGATTTGAAGTTCCATTATTCTACATGGCAAAACTAGTTTGTGCCAGCAATTAAATGTCCTGCTTTTCTACAGGTCTGCTTCAGATATTTCTGTCGTTCGTGCTGGCAGTGGCAGCACTCTCTAGAGGTTCTCCGCCATCACCGCCCATTGATGCGCAATCAGAAAAACCGTGACTCCAGCTAAAGCTACAGAAGATGTCCGATTTTTGAGTTGTGAGCTGGTGTTGACTCAGACTGGAAACAGCAATTATGGACTGAAGTTCACTCCTGCACTTGCTATTTGCTGTTTAATGTTCACAATCACACTATGCACAGTGAATTCCATGGGGTTTTGGGGCCCACCAAAGCAGTTCCCAGACAGAAGTTCTGCACAGAGATGATAGCCAGGTCTTAAAGGTGTTGAAGCAAATGACTTCACATTTAGATTTTTAGGCTTTTCTACATTCCTTGCATTTTGACGATGTTGCAAGTTAATTATCTTTCCACTAGCAGTTGCCATACAGTGCCTTTAAAATTTTTTTTCCCCCATCAGGACTGCAGATACTGGTGAATATTTAGCCAGTTTTTTACTTGACTACTAAGCAGAGAAGTGCTTTAGTTAGCAATCAAATTCAATATTTTACACTCAGTTTTTACAGATGCATCTGCCTTTACAAGGCTTCATTTTTTTGACTAGTTAAGTGTTTTGGTCAAACACGACAGACTCTTTCCTGGCGCTTTTAACATTTTTGTGTCTGGGGCTGCTATTATGGACCCTGGGTCATTGTTGTAAATCAAGATGTTTGCAACCATTGGTGTGGATTTGTGGATTAGAAACTGGACTGAAATAACGACATTTGAGCTGCTGTACATAGTTCTAAAATGTTCTTTGCACTTCTTAATTTGCACTATGGGTAGGTAGAGGTTTTTAATCACCATTCTCACAGATTTTTTTTTACTTGAGCAGAAGGGGTTTTCTGGCCGGGCCAAGCTGAGTTTCCGGTTTTATCCCCTTTTGGGCAGTTGCTCAATACAGTTAAAGGATGAAGCGATTGCTGAGTAGCTGCTTGAGTCTGGGTTACTTGAAGAGGTTTTTACTCTTGTAGTTTATGATCTGAAGCTGTGTGCCAAAGAACCAGTGTCCTTAATTTTTTTTGTTTTGCTGAGCTGTTGCCTTGTTACTCGCCCAGCTGCTGTTGAGCATAGGTAAGGTCTCTACCTCACAGTGGTGGCAGTCGGGTGTGACTGCAGTTCCCTGAAGTTGTGGAGTAAGCTGTTAATGTTGGTCAAAAAAATCTGTTGAAGCAGGAAGTGTTGAACATGTCTGTTTCACTTGATGTCTAAGTACACTGCAAAAATTCTCTGCTTCCACTCACCCAGAGGTAGAAAGGAGCCCGTACATAATGGCCAGATGCCCCGTGATCCATCTGATGTGTTGCTAAACTGTGACAAAATTGTAGCAATCCTTCAGGGTGGTCATGACCAATTAATGGAGCATACTCTGGCCGTTGACATCCACACTTGCTGTAAGTAAAAAAAAACCTTAATGGAATAAAACCAGTGTTCGCAGTATGTTGGAGTAATTTTATTTTGTCCATGTTGATTCTTATTGATGTTGCTAGTAAAAATAAATTTGAGTAGCTTCTAAAATATCAAAATATTGAATTTTCTTCTAAGGATTTCTTTCCTGTTTGTTTGCTTGGTGAACCTGGGACTCAAAAAGACATTGGACAGGGACAACTGTTTCATGAGAATTAAATGGCCACACATTCAGATTTATTGTCAGAGTACATACATGATGTATACAAGGCTGAGATTCTTAATGCAAAAAAGACTACTGCTTTAAATTTGAAACAAAATAATTATTTATTTGCTGCATATCCAAGTGCTTCCGTTGTGGTTGTTGCTTGGTTTCTGTGGTGGGGGTTTCGGTGATTTATTTGGTATGCAGTTGGCTATAGGGTACTTCGTACTGGGGAACAGGACATGGGTTGCAACCCATTTGGAATTGTAAATAGATTGGAATATTTCCAATGATCTTTCCTCCATAACCCAATTCCAGAGGTTTGCTACCCTTAAATTCCAGTTTTTAATGTCTGGCCCCATCTGGCTGGAACTGGGCCCATGAACACATTTTAAATGTAATTTCAAAGTAGGCCCTTTCATGTTAGGCCTCCGCCTGGAAGCTGCCTACAAGAGTGGATCTAAAACTTGCAACTTGCCTTTCAGACAGCAGTCCTAAAAGGCTGCTCCAGCATCCCATTCCTATCTAGAGACACCTCATTGCACCCTCTGGAGCTGATGTGGGGGGGGGGACTGGTGCTCTAGTGCCACCTGTCATAAAAACATGGCACAGCAATGGCCATCTTCCCTACCCATAATTTGTGGTTCCCAGAACAGTTCCAGCTTCATGGGGATTATGGGTAGGGAAGACGGCCATTGCCCTGCCGCTTTTGAACTGCAGCGAGTGGCCCTGTGTGGCTGGCTGTCTGCACTGGCTGCCCCCTGACGGGCCCTGCTGGCCACCCCCCCCCCAGAAGTTGAGAGGTGAGTGACATCATCAGCACCCCCCTAACCAGCCGCTTGCAACAGCTGTACATTTGGTTCCTGAGAAGGGTTGGAATCAGCACTTTGAAGCCAGTCACGGTGCATTCAGGAAAGGGTGAGGCAAAGGAGGAAAAACCCAACACCCAACCCCAACCAACCAATTTTCCCCTGCAACCGTGTCTGCCTGTCCCGCATCGGACTTGTCAGCCACAAACGTGCCTGCAGCTGACGTGGACATTTACCCCCTCCATAAATCTTCGCGAACCCAAGCCAAAGAAGAAAAAGAACATGCTAGTTCTAGTGTGAATTGTATTTTTGAATATTTATAATTTTCCAAGCCATTTTGTACAAAGTTTTCAGCAAAGTTCAATCTCTTCATCTCTCGCCCCAACCCCCACATTTAACATTTGACTAACCACAGTTACACACAACATTCAAGACCCTCACAAAGGTACAAGATCTACATCAGGATTTTGAGTTTGAAACCACATGGCAGCCAGTGCTCAGGTTGTTATTGTCTTTTCCTGGTTGGGATGGGATTGGGCCTCCCCCCCCCCCCCCCCCCCAACCGATTGAGGGATAGAGGGATAGTCCATATGCTCCTATAGAATTTGAGTACGGTTGCCAAACTTGCAAAATTTTCTTCTTATTTTCTCCAGGTGAACACAACTTTGCATTTCTGTGTTCCATCGAGTAATGCTCAGGCAGGAGTCTGATTTCCAGATAACCGCTATGTACCTCCTGGCCACTTCCAATACAATCAATACGAATTGGATTCATTAGTCTTGTGTCCATTGTTTCCCAACAAGGACAACTCTGGGAATTCTTTACCCGATTTTTTTATTTTTTATTATTTTTTTTTTCCTTTTCCCCCCCCCCCCGAAGACTTAGCCTAGTTCTACCCAGAAGGGTCTCATCTTGGTACATGTCCAAGTTGTGTGCAGAAAGGCTCCTGTCTTACTGCCACATCTAAAGCATTGGACTGATAATTCTGGTTTAGATCTGTTCAATTTTTTTGCAGCGTTGGGTTCAGCTGGTGTAGAAAGTTGTACCAGTCTGTACTGCGCATTCATGATTGCAGTCAGCTGATCCGATAAGTTAGACCAGCACCGCTCATCAGTTGTTCCGAGATCCGACTCGCACCTCTGCCTTGATTTATGAAGGCCCTGGTTCAGTCCCTGCTTGGATGCATTGCCAAGATGAATATGAATTGTACTTTTCTGTCCAGCATAGATTTTTAGTCATGGGTCCATACATTTTCTCATGTATGGGCTGAAATGTGCATTGTGTACAGTAGGTATGATTTACAGGATTGAAGGTTATTTAAAATGTAGTTAAAAACACCAAAATGCTGGAGGAACGCGGCTGGATTATTTTATCAGCTAGGATCGTTTTATGACAAAAAATATATTGCTGTCGTTTTGGACTTGAGCCCCTTCAAGCAAAAATCAGAAAAGCCAAAAGTGGGATAAAAGTCTCAGAATTCAAAGGGGGAGGAATCCAAAGTAACAAAAGGTGCTAAATTCCACCTAGACCCTTATCTATCTGTGTGAAAGGAGACAGGAAAAGAGACAACCGGAAAAAGGAGGGGGGGGGGAGGGGAGATTTGAACAAAGGCCAGAGAAGTTGATATCAATGCCCTCCACTTAGAGGGTGCCCAGTCAAGTGTGGTGGTGTTCTTCCATTTTACAGGTGGTTTCAGTCTGGCAGTACATGAGACCATGAACAAGCATGTCAGCAAGGGAGTGATATGGAGATTTGAAATGGGTGTAGGGAGGTGAGGTTTGTCCCTTTTGGAGCCACCAAATAAGTAAATGGACAGGTGCTGGAGGAACTCAGCAGGTCCCTCAACCTCCCATAGATGTATAAGCAACATTTCATCTGAATGTCAATTGTATCTCTTTGCTTCCAATGGAGGCTGTGGGACTCGCAGAGTTTCCCCAGCACTCTCGTGTATTAACTGCAGTCAGTGTGCAGACGTGTTCTGTTGTGAGACAAATTTATTGCATATTGCTGAGGCACAAGAGTGATGTCAAATTGCCCTTTACAAAGATCTGGTGGGGGATTTCCTCAATGAGATGGACCCTTGTTGCTTCAATGAAGTGGTATGAGCACCCCTTAAGTTGCACAGCAATTATTAGACCCAAGCAGTTGAGAGCATAAAACAAGTGGTCAATTGTTCTGGGTGCAGTGAAAACACAAAATTATCAAATAAAAGAATGAAGGTAATGTTTTATTTTTCTGTAAGATTTATTTTTCTTGCACGTCTCCAAGAAGTCATTCAAATCTTGTACCGTAAATGGTAGCTGGAAAATTGCTAATTGTGTAATATGGCCCCTTTGCATGCTGACAATAGTTGGTCCTGTTCTTCTCCTTTTCCTGATTCTTGCTCCTTCAACCCAGTTGGTCAATTTGTGGAGTTTTTTCCATCTGCATCCAGAGAACTGAGCAGATATATAAAAGATGCAATAAAAGCCTCATGGCTCATTTAAGATCCAGCTTGTCCAATTTGAGTCCGATCACCTGAGCTCCAAGTTCTTTGTGCTGGGCAATTTTAAGCTCGCGATACTTCCAATGAACAGCATTAATGCTACAAGAAGGATAGGTGTAGTACAGTTCACGTCGAGGAGCTGTCCAAATGCAACATTTCCCAAAATGGATGCAATTCGGTTGATGCCATTGAAAACTCCCAAGGCAGATGACCTGTTGAGATGAATACTAATGTTCAATTTCTAAATTTGACATTTAGTTATTTTTAATCTGAGGTAGAGGATATTAAAAGTTGCATAAATACATCCATAATCCATCATTTTACAATGTAAAATTCTCATTTGTATTTGGAATGATTATACCTATAGGTTTGAAGTTGTGCACACTGCTGCCAGGTTGTCTTGGCAGATGAATTGCCTGATTAGTGGTAGAAATTGAGCAAGTTCATTCCACACTGGATTCCAAAAGTCTGGAAATGGGGCAGTTGAGTTCCAGCTTGTTTTCAACAAGAAAACTAATGTGGTCAACCAGGGTCAATATTTTCAGCAAGTTCTGACCCATTGTATTGGAGGTCATTCTCTTGTGCTATTAAACAAGGATTTGAGTAAAGTTGAGCAGGAAATTGGCTCTTTTTATAATACTGAAATGGTGCTGTTGGAGTTGCAGACCGGACTTCAAGCAAACAGCTATTGAAATGGGTCTGATTTTAATTTTTCAAATTGCCTTGGTTGGAAATAATTTATTTGGCAAATAATTAATGTAATTCCTTTAGTCAAAGGATAAGTTAGCGTAACAACTGTTTGGAAATGCTGAAATTATAGTTAGATGTAAATAGTTCCAAAAGTGGTTTTATTAAAGGAAATTGTTTGACTACTTGATCAGGGGCCTTTAAGGGCATAGCTGTTCAGAATAGAAACTGCCCCTTTGGCCAGTCTAATCCATGCAGGCTGTGTTACTGCTTCTGAACCTTTAGAAGTTGCTTTGGATGTGCTATGCTGTTTAACTATGTGGATGAGGAAGTAGGGGTTTTCTGAAAGGATGAATACTCAAAATTGTTGGCCACTTAATGAGGTAACCTTGGCCATGAGCCTCAAATGCTTCCTCACAGGGAGGTGGAAGCAGTGTCTGAATGTTTTGAGACTAAGTCTGATCAAACTCGGTGCGAAGGTTCTATTAGAAGAGCTGAGGATTTAAGAGTACAGGTACATAGTACCTTGACAGTGGCACCACCAGTTGATTAAGGGTGGTCAAAAAGGCTCTTGGTACATTGGCCTTCATCAGGCACAGTGTTGAGCACATTCAGTAAAACATGGGTGAAGCCGCATTTGGAGTATTGTTTTTTGTTTCCTTCCTGTTGGAAAGTTGTCATGCTGGAGATGTTGCCAGGACTTGGGGCTATAGGGTGGAGAAGGTTAAGTTTTCATTCCTTGGAATGCAGAAAAATGAGTGATCATAAGATGAAGGAACAGAAGTAGGCCATTTGGCCAATTGAGTCTGCTCTGGAACTCCACCTTGAGCTAAACTGTTCTCACATCTAGTTCCAAGTTCCAGCCTTTCCCCATATCCCTTGATACCCTGACTATTTAGATACTTACCAATCTCCCAATGATCAAGACTCCGCAGCTGTGTGGTAATGAATCCCACAACCTTCTGGCAAAATAAATTTCTCATGTTTTAAATGGGTACTCACTAATTCTAAGATGTGCCCTCTTGTCCTGGGCTTGCCCACCAAGGGAAACATTTTGTTCACATTTACTCTGTCCAATCCTTTTTGGCATTTGAAATGTTTGAGATCCCCCCCCCCTTCATTATTCTATACTCCAATGAATACAGTCCAAGAGCCACTAAACGTTCTTCATGTATTAGCCCTTGGCACATATGAATCATCCTGGTAAATCTTCCCTGTACTCTCTCCAACATTACATCCCTTCAAAGATGAGGGCCCAAAACTGAACATTACTCGAAATGAGGTCTCACCAGAGCCTTTACTTTTATACACTATTCCTCTTGAAATGAATGCCAATATAGCATTTGCTTTCTTTACTGCTGACCCAACCTGGTGTTTCTTTCTTTTTCTTTGGCTTGGCTTCGCGGACGAAGATTTATGGAGGGGGTAAAAAAGTCCACGTCAGCTGCAGGCTCGTTTGTGGCTGACCAGTCCGATGCGGGACAGGCAGACACGATTGCAGCGGTTGCAAGGGAAAATTGGTTGGTTGGGGTTGGGTGTTGGGTTTTTCCTCCTTTGCCTTTTGTCAGTGAGGTGGGCTCTGCGGTCTTCTTCAAAGGAGGCTGCTGCCCGCCAAACTGTGAGGCGCCAAGATGCACGGTTTGAGGCGTTATCAGCCCACTGGCGGTGGTCAATGTGGCAGGCACCAAGAGATTTCTTTAGGCAGTCCTTGTACCTTTTCTTTGGTGCACCTCTGTCACGGTGGCCAGTGGAGAGCTCGCCATATAATACGATCTTGGGAAGGCGATGGTCCTCCATTCTGGAGACGTGACCCATCCAGCGCAGCTGGATCTTCAGCAGCGTGGACTCGATGCTGTCGACCTCTGGTGTTTAACCTTTAGGTTATCCTACACGAGGACCCAAGAGTCCCTTTGCACTAATAAATTTTGGATTTTCTTCCCATCCAAATAATTACCTGTTTATTGCATTCAAAATATATAACTGTACATTTCTCACCTGCCATTTCTTTTTCCACTTGCCTAAGCTGTTCAAGTTTCTCTGCAACCTTTCAGTTTCAATGCTTCCTATTTCACCTATCTTGGTGTCCTCTGCAAACTTCACAAACTATTCATTCCATAATCTAAATCACCTTAAAGCGGCCCCAACACAACCCCTGTGGAACACCATTAGTAACCATCCACCAACCAGAATAGGATCCCTTCATTGCCACCCTTTGCTTTCTGCCTATCAGCCAATGCTCCACCCAATCTAACATCTTTCCTGTAGTATTATGGGCTCTTGTTTTATTAAGCAGCCTCTTGTGCAGAACCTTATCGAAAGCCTTTTGAAAATCCAAACACACAATACCCAGGTCCTCTCCCTTGTCCATCCTACTTGAGATTACCTCTATTTTAAAAAAAATCTTGTTGGTCAGGCAGTACCTTCAATAAAACCATGCTGGCTTGGACCCGTCATGCACCTAGAGGTACTTCATAACATTGTCCTCGAGGTTTGACTCCAATAACTTTCCAACTACAGGCATCAGACTATTGGGCCCATAATCTTGTCTGCCTCCTTCAACAGCGGAACTACATTTGCGACCTTCCAATCCTCCAGAACCATGCCAGTCTATCGATTTCTGGAAAATTCTTTCCCATGTCTCCACCATTTCCAAAGCCATCTCCTTCAGAACCTCATCCAGTCTGGGAGACTTGCCTGTCCATTGAATTTACTAAGCATCAATCTCTAGTAATCTTGATTAAATTCTATTCCCGGAGACCTGACTATCAAGTATATTGTTACTGTCTGAAGACTGAAGTAAAATACTAATTTAGTTCCTCTGCCATCTTTGGTACCCATTATTATAATTCCAACATCATTTTCAATCAGTCCTATATCTACCTGTCTCTTTTACTCGTGTGTATGTATATATCTATATAAAAAAAGTATCCTTTGAAAGGAAGTTGGAAAATAACATGATTCATCTTTTCTATTGATCTTTAAGTTTCCCCACCCTGTTTTTCACTAATTTTTGCTTGTATTCCCTTCCTTCTGCTTTTATTTTAGCCTTAACCTCCCTTGTTAGCCACATTTGTGCCATTTTTATATTCATGATTTTCTTGGAATATGTCTATCCCGCGCTTTGTCGAAAATCCTCCCATTCTGCTCTGCTGTCCCTCCATTACTTTTCCAGTCATCTTGGGCCAGTTCCTCTCGTACCACTAATTCCCTTTGTTCCGCTGAAATATGGACACTAATGCCAACTTTTCCTTTTCAAATTTGAAACTGAACTCTCATGTTTGATCACTACTTCCTAAGGGTTCCATTACCTTTAATTTCCTAATCACCCAATCCAAAACTGCTGATCTCCTGGTGGGCTCATCGCCAAGCTGTTCTGAAAAGCCATCCTGTTCACATTCTACAAATTCTCCTGCGATCCAGAACCTTCCTGACTTTCCCAATCCCCTTTCATGTTAAAATCCCCCATAATTATTTTGACATTTTCCTTCTGACACTTGTAGGTCACTTCCCAGCTGCTCTTTGGGGGCCTTGTATACAACTGCTAATAGGGTTGTTTTACCCTTCCCATTTCTTAACCCATAAGGATTCTACCACTTCTGACCCTATGACCCTTCTTTCTAGTAATTTTAATATCATTGCTTACCATCAGGGCCACGCCAGCCCCTCTACCCACCTGTAACCTTGGATAGTCTGCTCCCAATCACATCCATTAAGCCATGTTTTGGTGAGGGCCACAATGTCGTATCTTTTAATCTGTAGCTGTACGAGGTCACCTGCTTTATCCCTAATGCTCTGCATTTAAGTATGGTACACTTAGACCAGAATCTGTTTAATGATTTTGCTTCATTTCTATTGTACTGCAAATTATCCTGTCTCCTTACTTGCCTGATCTCATGAGGTATACAAAATCATTTGAATAATCAGGTGAATGCAGATCAGATTTGCTCAGATTAGAGGAGTGGTAAGAAGTGCTCCTTGGTTTAAGGCAGTGGTTCTTAAGGTGGTATGCAAATAGAGAAAAAATGTTGAGTAAGTAATCACTAACCATAGAGCACCTGTGGTGTATGGAAAGGGATGCCAGAGGTGGTTGAGGCAGGTCCTAATGCAACATTTAGGAAATGAGCCAAAGGTGGGACATTTTGGCCAGTGTGAGCAAGTCAGGTCAACATGCCTGTTTCCATGCTCTAATTCTAACCCTCCTCCCCTCCCAGTCCAGCTTGTAACAATAGGAAGAACCGTATGACCTTACCTCAAGTGAGTGGGATATAATTCCAGCCCAATGACATCAAGGGCATTCCAGGCGATGACTGAGATGGCACTGAAAAGGCATGACACAATCAAACTCTGGGTTTTGGTCTTCACTTCCCAAATGAAGAACACGCTGGTCCCTGAAAGAAACAGACTTGTACCTAGGAGACAAGCAATTGAAAAGTACATCACTAAATATTACTTTAACGTAGGTTGGGAGCTAAAGTTCGCAGCATATTTGAATGTTATTAGACATTTTATTTCCATTTAATGCTGCACTGTTCCTGGTCAAGCTAGTCCTTGCCTTCCATTTGACAGAGGATGAAAGGTGGTTGGCAAAAAATTCCTCCTACTCTATTCTGCTGGACTTGCTCCAGTTTGACTTCATTGTTTAACCCACTACCCCATTCAGCTAAATCAAATTGGAACTTGGCCAAGTATAAATGGTGTTGGTTCAGAGCCTAGCTGATGAAAACACGCACTGGCAAATGGTTCTAGTTTATGAAGGAGAAAGTTTTTGGGATCTTAGATTCTGGGTTATGAATTCTCAATGGTTTAAAAAAAGTGTTAATTCCATTATATATCAATGTAGTTTAGAAATTCAAGTTCCCAGGAATGAACAAGTTGGCAAGCATAGGCTACCCAGCACAGGATCTGACCTCCCATCTGTTGCAGACTCTTTAATGAGGGTCAACACCATCAAAAATAAATAAATGAAAAGGCTGTGGTCGCAGAGAGATGCAGCTGGTAAATGGGTCCTTCTGCTTAGAGTCTGCACTGGACCATAAACCACCTATCCACCCTGTCACTACATAAATTCTCACATCTACTCCCTAGATTCTCCCACTCCAACATATTAGAAGTTATTTTCAACACCCAATTAACCTACCAACCAAATAAAAACAAAATTATGGAAATCCATTGCAGGTCTCAGGTTTGTGACTTAATGTTGATCTCTTCCTCTCTCAATTCTGTCCTAGGGCTTTTGATCTGCAATGTTAACTGTTTTAATTTCAAGTTCACCATCCCATTGTACTGGTACAATCGGTTGAAACCCCATTCTTCAATGCCCAGCACAAACCTCCACAGTCATAACAGACAAGTTCAGTACATACTTAAGATTCTGCTATTTATTAATAATAGTTTTAAAGCAGTTCATGGGAAGAAGCTGTTCCTCAGCTTGGTGGTTCTGGCTCTATTACTTCTGTATCTCTTTCCCAATGGAGCAGCAGAAAGATGCTGCGCACCCTCTTTAAACAATGATCCTGGTAAATCACACTGATGAAAGACCCCAGTGATCCTCCCTGCCACTCATGGTCCTGTGGATTGATGCAGGTACAATCGGCCAGGATGCTCTCACTAGAGCTCCTGTAGAAGGTTTGCAAAATGGGGGCCAGTAGCCTTGCCTGCCTCAGTCTTCCCAGAAAGTGCAGACACTTTTGCACCCTCCTGACAAGTGAAGAGATGTGTATCCGGGATAGGACTTAAGTGGACTCCAAGGATCTTGGTGCTCTCTCTTCTCTCCACTACCAAGCTGTTAATGTGTAGTGGAGGGTGGTCGCTCCTGAAGTCCAAGATCATCTCCTTTATCTTGACCATGTTGAGACTTGGGTTGTTAATCCTGCACCTTTTCACAAGCTTTCCCACCTCTTTGCTGTGCGACTTGTTGTTGATGAGGTCAACTCCTGTTGCGCCATTTAATGACTCTGGATCTGGTGGCTTAACCATTGTTGGTTTTGTAACAGGACAAGTTGGTTCAAAGTCCAATCCAGTGGTTCAAGCACAGCTCTGGTTGACACTCTAGTGGAGCAGAGAATGGTTGTAGTAGTATTGTGCTCGTCTGGTACCTAAACTGTGGTGCTCACTGTATATTCATACAATCACATGTAAGTGGCCAACATGCACCCCCAACTCACAATGGTAGGTTGTTCACTTTGTATTGCTGGAAGTAGGGGCTCTTTGAATCAGGCCCTCCTCTTTATATCTAGAATGGTTGGTTACTCACAGAGCAAGAACTTGCCTCCCAGCAGATCCATCATCAGCACGGAGAAGATATTTCCAGGAAGATTGGCAGCCGCTAAAATGAATCCTTCTTTGTAAACTGCAAAAGAAAAATAAAGGTTTAAAATCCCATAACAAACCGTGAAGAATGAGAGAACCGTATATACTCGTGTAATAGTTGATTCCACGTCTGGCCCAAAAATCGCGCATTTTTTGTATGACCCGTATGATGTTTCTTCCGTTACGAGAAAAAAAAACTTGGGTTCTCTTTTAAAACAAATATTTATTAACTAAGCAAGCAGCGTGCAGAATAGAACATACACATGCCTCCACTCATGTGGAGGCATCCATCTTGAATCTACCTAAGATGCTACACACTCTGTCTCTGCGTTTCCCTGGTGGTAGCACTCTATTACTACATCCTCTTTCCTTGAGATGTTTAATCAACTGTGACAAATTAATACAGTATTCTTTTTAAGTTCACACAAATGTAACATGAACATCAGCAGCACAAGCTTTTTCTTTTATAGATTTAGTCTGTCAGGTTCTTTGACAACTCCATGTGCATCTTAACACATGTGTTGGCTCCGCTGCTCCACTACTGTCTAGCATGGGCGGTGTTTCCTCTGTTTCTGTGCAGGCTGAATCCTCTGCATTTCTCCGTTCCTGCAGTATCTCTGGCATTTTCAGCAGGCTCCTTCGATTCCTCCTCAGTATTTGACCCTCCTCCGTTCTGACCGTGTTACTTGGCTTTACTTCTCCTAGGACAGTGGTCTTTTTGTCCAAAGTGTTGGAATCTGTGTCTCGCTGTGTAATGTTGTGCCAGTGACCCCAAGCTTCTTGCTAATTTGTCTCCCTTGCAGACAGCTTTGTTTCCGTTTGACATCTCGGTTCTTGTGGTACATAGTCTACGTCCCATCTGAAGTTCAGCAGATGTGCCATGTTCAAGTGGTGAAGTTCCATAACTCGATAGAGCTATATACAGATCTGAACCATTGCCCAGTGCTTTCTTGTGCAACTGTTTAACTTTGTGCACTCCTTTTTCTGCTTTACTCTTTAACTATTGAAGCAGAGGACTTGAAGCCATGTCAGAAATCATACTCTTCTGCAAAGTTCTGAAATTTTCTACAACTGTAGAATGGTCCATTGTCACTTTAGGCAATTTGAGGAATTGCGTGTCTTGCAGATATAGATTTCATATATTGGATCACACAAGCAGCAGACATGTATTAGGAAGCACAAAATTCTTCAGATAGTTTGACAGATAATCAATAACCAGCAAGTAATTCTTTCCATCCATGTGGAACAATCAGTCCCAACTTTCTGCCATGGTTCTGCTGGTACGACAGTTATCATGGGTTCCTTTCTCTGCTTTGTGTGACGTTTCAAACAGTTCTCACAGCCTGAAACCATCCTGTCAATGCCAGCGTTTATCCCTGGCCAATAAACAGCAGTTCTGGCCCCTCCTCTTGCATTTTTCCACTCCAAGGTGCCCCTCGTGTACCCTTTTCACCAAGTTGCAGTGATTGAGGCTGAATTTTTTTTCAGGTCCAAATGCATTTTTTTGTATTTGTCCTAAGGAACAGCAGGACCTTGTGTATGCATTCCTGAAGGTGCCACCACAGGTATAAGTTCTCCTGTCGGGGAAGAGATACATGGGCAGTAAGAACGCTGAACAATATTTTATTTATATATACACTATGTATATAGGTACTGCACGTGTATCGTTTTTCTGGATGTGTGTCTGTGTGTTTTGCACTAAAGACCTGAGAATGCTGTTTCGTCAAGTTGTACAATCAGATGATAAACTTGAGGGAGATAATAAAGTGGAATTCATTAGCTGAGGTACATTAGCTGAAGTAAAATGCTGGAGAAACTCATCCGGTCTTTTTCAGCGTGCATAGGAGACAGAAAGATTGCTGACGTTCCAGGCCTGAGCTCAGACTCTCCTCGAGACCGGCTGAGATTCTCCAACATTTTGGTGTTTTTACTTGAATCGCAGCGACTGCAGATTTTCGTGTTTCGCTTCATTACCTGAGGCATTGAACTACGAAAACAAAGATGCTCTAGTACAGTGTTGTAACAAAATAAGTTGGGCCACAAACATGGTGTCCTGATCACATGACAGGGAGGAGATGCAGAGGATGTTCAGTGGGACTTTTCCAGTACGAGGAGTTACAAAATTTGCTCGAAACAGCATTTAAGGAGGGGACCTGATCGAGGTGTATAAAACTGAGGGGTGGACGTAGAGTCGATAGTTTAAAAAATTGTTTAAAACTGGAGAGGAATTAAAAAAAAACCTCTCCCCATAGGAAAGGTGTTTAAAGCCGGAAGGTTTAGCTTTAGGATGAGGGCGAGACATTTGGCGGCACAGGCAACCGGAGTGGTGAGGCAAATTCACAGGGCATTCAAGCATCAAGGCGAGCCCTTAACTTGCCATTGGCACTGAAGGGTATGGAACAGGTAAATGGGATTAGTACAGCTAAATGGGCTGAAGAGTCTATCTAGACGACCCTGAAAAGTAAGAATTGTTCCTCAAGGATCCAGGCACATGAGCTCATCCAGCTGACACATACCTGCTGTTCTGACAGGGTAACAGGTGACATTCTCCACATCGACACTGTCTGGGATGGACCAGTTGTTCGCACAAGCAGATCCGCCTCTGTCCTCTATCCGTTTTAGCAGCTCGGGAAACCACATCCACAGGCCATAAAACCTAGAGGGAGGAACAGAGGGAACGGGTCCCCAAATTAGTCCTTGGCGAAAGAGAAATGTCTTGAGGCTCCCAATCATTAGTCACGATCTCGACGTGGGAAGGTGACAGTCCGTTTGCCCACGCGGATTGGCGCAAGCAAGCAGGGGTTAAACCACCAATGCTGGTAGAAAGCCAAATACTGTGTCACTGCGTGGGTACACCCCACCCCACCAAGAAACTGCAGAGGGTGATCACGCAAAACCTCCTCCCTCGACCTACCCACCCTGTCACCTTGGAAATGCAGCCAATGTATCAGAAGGCTTATCCCACCTCAGCCACACACGCTACACCCTCCCTCCTCCCATTAAGAAGGAGATTCAAGGACAGTTTCCTGCTGTTACACCGGACAACAAAAAGTTTTTTCCAAAGCTTGGCTTTCTGAAAAATAAATTGTGGGGGGGGGGGGGTGGGGTTATGATAGACAACTTCAAGCTGAACACAAAGAATTTCAAATTTGTGGGATCACATAGGAAATTGGAGAAACATTAAATGAACTTTAATTGCAGAATGATGCTGACGCACTGAGTTAGTTCAACCTAAAAATGTTTTGCCGCTGATTTTCGTTTATACTCAGCATCTGATGCCTCTCGTGTCAGTGTCCAACAAGAGTTGGCCAGCACTGATGGATTCCAGTTGCCCCGATGCCACTTTTCCATGGTCGCGTTGTCCTGGTGAAACCTTTCACCGTGTTCATCACTGACTCCACCACGATCATCAGAGAGAAAGTCCAAGTGCAAATGCAGAAAATTAATTTTCATTGCTTGATGTAGACTTAAAATATGGCAGGAAATCGCAAAAATAGGTTCTATCTAGAAAGAACAGTACATGATGAGAAGTTTTTAAGATTTTCGTGATTAGCAGCCCAAATTCCATGAAATGCACCCAAAAGTGTTCAGGAAGCAAAATCTTTGTTGTCCAATGTTATCAGGACTCCTGGATAACAAACAGGAAAGTCTGCAGACCCTGGGATTGTTGTGCACTTCACAAATGTGTGGTGGAAACTCAGCAGGTCTCGCAGCATCAATAGGAAGCAAACCGAAACATTGGTTACCCTTTATTTCCTATATGTGCTGCATAGCCTGCTGGGTTTCTCCAGCACTTTTGTGTATTGCAACAGTAAAATTGTGTTGCCTTTATTCCAAACCAACTGATCTGCCTCTGTAACTCGTCACTCTGCCTTATGTTTCTCTTGCTGTCCTATGTATGGGTTGTCTAGCTGAACTGCTAGCCGAACTCAGATACTGGCCACAATGTCCCTCATCAGAAAACTGCCATGACTCTTTTGAATGTGAGAGGGGAGAGGGAGCCCTCTACTTTGATGGCTCATGTGAGGTGGACATAACTGCAATGTTTAGATGGCATTTGAAAGGGTACTTTGGATAGGAAGGGAAGAGTGGGAGGTGGAGCAAATGGGCTTCATGCAGATTTTCCTCATGGCTAGCATGGAGCAGTCGGGCCAAAAGGTCATGGTTTGATTCCTTCTCTTTCTACTTGTTCTTAATCTTCCTTTTTTCTTCTTTCTGTTCTTTTTTTCCATCTTCTCTTTTTTATTCTTTGCATTCTTTTCTCATCGACTGACCCCTGACCTGGATTACTCTATGGCAGCCCCAAGCCAAGGGAGTCAGGCTAGAAGAGACCAGACAGGGTCCTGCAACGTGAATGGTAAAAGGGGGAGGTGGGTGTAACTGTTCTGCACATCAACCGGGGGCGGGACGAGGCAGCTGTTACGAGCCCAGAGGACCCCAAAACCCAGCAGCAATAGATATTCATTAAGATAAATGGTTACTTAAACAAAAGTTGCTTTTAATTATCTTTGAACATGAAAATAGAATCAAACTTTAACTTATCTCTATTGACTAATTTAATCTACTTAACCCCCTTCTAATTCGAAGCGCACGTGTGTGTAAATTCCTCCAAGTTCACTGGTTGCAGACAATTCTTATACTGTGCACAGAATTTAACATGTATAATGTTGACCAGGCTTTGGTGCTCGAAGCTTTCCACTCAGGAAGGTTCTTGTCGGTTTTCAGAGGGGTGTGTTGTTCCAGGACATCCAACACTGATGTACTTCCATCAGTCACCTCAGTGTCTTGCTGACCAAACTTGCCCCCTTCAGGGTTCTCCAGATAATAACCTCTTTCTTTCAGTTCATCACAGAGTTCCTTTCTGTTTCACTTATTCCAAGTGAAACATTAGACAGCCAGTCCTCTCCTCTTACATGAAGCACAAGTGCTGTGACTAGGCCATCTTCCAAACTGGGTTTCTTGCCAGCTTGTCCTGTTCCCTCTTGCTGGCTGAAACACTGTCAAGTGATCTTTGTGTCTCTCTCTCTCACTCTCAGAGAGAAAGCTTGTTTGACTCTCTCTGCTTACAAAACCACATGACCCTCTTACAACAGCAAGCTCTCCTGAAGACAATATGCGGTTCCAACAATTTCATCTGTTGCCTTTGGTAAACAACAATCCATTAGTGAAATCTCTTGAGCATTCTTCAAAGCTCTTGCAAAAGCCGTTGAAGCCTCGGTATGTCTCGCATTAGCAGACCTCCAGTATTTGAAATAAGATCTGTTTTAAAGTGTTTGTATGTGACCTACTCTAACAAATCTTGCCCAATGTATCTCCCAAAAACATATATACTCTGTCACACAGTAGCGAGGGGGACACTCAGACCCAGGGCTCAGATGTACCCCAACTCACCCAAACGAAATGCTGAAAAAGATGATGGAGAGCATAACGGAGGTGGAGGCGAGGTTCTGGGAGAAGATCTTCCGGATAGGATCCACTCCCTGGAAGTAAAGACAGTGCAGTTTACTGGGCCGACTGGCGCCATTCCCGACCTGAGGAGGTGAAGCTCGCACCAGGACCCACAGATGACCACAGTCAGGTGCTTTTTTTCCATCTAATGTAATAATACATTCAGTAACTTTAGATGGTAGAATGTAAATTATATTCAATGAATGTCAAATATTAAAATGTGTGTATCTATTTTTAATAAATCCTGTTCGGATGTTCGAGATAAAGGGTTGCAATAAGGGGCAGCGATTCAAGTTCTTGGATCACTGGGACCTAGTTTGGGGGAAGTGGGACCTGTACCAAACAGACGGGTTACATCTGAATCCTAGAGGGACCAGGATCCTGGCAGTGGCATTTGCTAGGGCTACTAAGGGGCCTTTAAATTAGTATGGTTGGGGGAAGGGGTCCATATAAGGGAGGACAGCAGAGAGAAGGTTTGCCGGCAAACAGAGAAGTCTTGTAGACAAAATTTGAGGGTGGAAGGGAAGATGCTCGAGGAGGAGAGGGATCGGTGTCATGATGGAAGGGAGGATGATGACAATAGAGTTGTCCGTAAAGAAGGGGATAAGTGGAAGGAAAGATGTGGGAAATCTCTGAAATGCATTTACTTGAGTGCTAGGAGTATTGTAAGGAAGGTGGACGAGCTGAAGGCGTGGACAGACACTTGGCAGTATGATATGGTGGCAATTCGTGAGACGTGGTTGCAGGAGGGATGTGACTGGCAGCTGAATATATTCTGGGATTTTGCTGCTTTAGGTGTGATAGAATTGGAGAGGTGAGGGGGCGGGGAGTGTGGCGTTACTTGTCAGGGAACATTTTAGTGTCGATGTGAGATAGATTGGAGGGCTCGTCAAGGGAGGCGGTATGCGTGTAGTGAATGCACACTCAATTTTAACATTTAAGTGGAATTTGGATAGGTACATGGATGGGAAAGATATGGAGGGCTCTGGACTGGGTCCAGATCATTGGGACTAGGCAGAAAAATGGTTCGGCACTAGAAGGGCCGAAAGGTCCTGTTTTTGTACTGTCATATTCTATGGTACCTCACTTAACCTCAGTAGAAAAAGCTTGGTTGCATTTACTCTATCTATACCCACCATAGTTTGGTATGCAATGTATTTTATATTGGCAAACTTTATAATTAAAGTAAGAACAATTTGCACAGAGAAGGGAAGCAGTTGACCATACCTTCAGTATGTGGTCTTTGAGGCAGTTGGCGTGACTGGTGTGAAACCTGTTGCCATTTTTCTCAACGGGAGGAATCCAAAGGTGATGGACCTGTGAAGGGAAAAATTCAGAGGAACTCTGCCTCTGAAGGCTTTTAGCGTGCAAGAGGGTGGGATTCAAACTGTAGCTCCTGCCATGGGTTTGGGCAGCCTGGTGTTGGGAGGCGTTCTCAGCAATGAAGGGTGTCTGAGCAGCAGCATACGCAAGCGATCGGGCTCGTAGGGAGGCGGCACGAAAATGGGGTCTACACCCAGACTTTAGGACGGCATGGTTGGCGTAAATGGCAGCTCTAGGATAGCACAACACTGCTACAGAGCCAGCAATTGGGGTTCGAATCCAGCACCGTCTGCAAGGAGTTTGTACGTTCTCCCTGTGTCTGCATGGGTTTCCTCAAAAGTGTAGTGGGTTTGGAGGTCAATTGGGTGTAAATGGGCAGCACGGGCTCGTGGACATGTTGTATGTCTAAATTAAAATTTACATTAATCCTACATTAAAGCCACTTCATTTTTCTCAGAACTTCCCTCAAAACCGTACCATTTGCCTACAAAACTGGCAGAATATGACCCACCAACCCAGCCGTCTCTGGAATGCAAGGGGAACCCGGGGTGGGGGGGGGGGGGGGAGAGGGGATCACAGGGCGAGCGTGTAAGCTTCACGCGAACAGCAGCCGAGGTCAGCATTGAACCCGGTTCTCCAGAACTGTGAGGTAGCGCCACTTCTCACTCTTGGCCACACTTTCCACGGGTCAGTGGGGTAACGTTTTCCCTCCATCAATGCTTGCGTCCGTCGCAACCTGCTATAATCCTCCTCGTATCCAAGGACAGATTTTTCTGGGCATCTGCGGACTCCCTACTATCTCGGCTGTGGCAAGAGAGGGGTGGCGTGGGGCTGTGGCTGAAGATTGGGGAGGTTGGGAACTGGCAAGAACATGACTGTTCACTTACTGGGTAGGATTGTACTGCCCGGAGGTAATTCCAACGATACATCTGCTGGAAAACGAGCACCGCTTCTTCCTCCTTGCCAGTCTGAACAGGGAGAAGCAGGAGTCCATTTTTAAGAATTCTATGCTGACAAACACATATTGTGCTTCACAGCCCTTCACAGATAAAACTGAACACCCAAAAAGGCAAAAGAATAAGTCACCTATTGGCAGGATCCTACACTGGACGAGTTTTGAGAATTGCATGCCATTTGCTGCAAATTGCGCTTGGTGTACACAGACATATTTTCGTTTCAGCTGTAGAGAACTTCCAGTGAAATTTTTAAAAAACTACAGATGCTGGAAATCTAAAATAAAAGCAGAAAACACTGGAAACACTCAGCAGGTCAGGCGGCATCTGTGGAGAGGAGAACAGTTAACATCTGGGGCAAATTAATCAACAGAAAGCATCTCCATCCATCTCTGAGCAAGTCTCCAGCTATCTTAGTCCACCTACACTCTCCGCCCCCCCAACCCCCCCCCCCCCCCCCCCCCATTATTTGTACAGCCTGGAATACAAGCTGTAACACCATTCTTTGCATTTCCTGGTCACGTCGAGAAAAATCACACCTTGCACGTCAATTATGTCATTGATGCCACATGACTGCCTGGCACCCAGGTATCTTGCGAAGGATCATGGGAGAGGAAAAGTCAAGGAGCAGCCATCCTTTGCCATGGCAGAGCGAATCAGAGGCAGGAAGACCTATTGCTTTGGACCCGGATGCTGCCGAGTCTGAGCCTTGGACAATTCCAGCTGCTCTTTTTGAAAGGAGAAGAAAGGCAAAGGTGGACACCTTAAAAACCTCACCAGTTTATTTATCATCTGATTACACGAGTACAACTTGACGAAACAGCATTCTCTGGTTCTTGGTGCAAAACACGCGGACGCACGGTCAAACAATACATACGCAGGACATGTATACAATTAAATAAATAAATATTTTATTCCATGAATACGAGAGTCTCGGAGGGTGAGTGGGAGCAGTTCCTCTGGTCGTTCAGCGTTCTCACTGCCGGCGGGAAGAAGCTGTTCCTCAGCCTGGTGGCACTGGCTGGGGGGAGAAGAAAGACTCCAGTGATCCTCGCTGCCACTCTTATAGGCCTGTGAATTGACCTCCGATCCATTTCTCTGCATCAACCGTACCGCCCTGTGATGCAGTCGGCCAGGATGGTCTCGATGGAGCTCCTGTAGCAGGTTGACGTGATGGTAGCCGGTCGCCTTACCTGCCTGACTTCACAGGAAGTGCAGTCGCTGTTGCACCTTCCTGACAAGTGAGGAGGTGTGTTTCCATGATAGGTCATTAGTTAAGTAAGCTCCAAGGAAATTAGTTAAGTAAGTTCCACTACAAAGTTATTGACGTGCAGTGGAGGGTGGTCGTTCCTGGTCCTCCTGAAGTCCAGGATCATCTCCTTTGTCTTGTCCACGTTGAGACAAAGGTGAACGTTGAATGCTGAGGCAAGGAGATGGGCATCAACCGCAGGAGGGAGACCTCCAAAGGCCGCCTCTAGCCACGGGCAGCATGCTGGGATTTGGCTGAACCTATAGAGAGTCCTAACAGTAAGTAATACTCACTGTGAAACACAAGGACCAATCACTGGTCCAATAATTCTGCATGTTTCCAGTATTTTCTGTTTGATCACAGATTTTCAGCATCTGTGGTTTTGCCTCTTACAAATCGTTTGTGGTTTTCCATCAATGTGTGCTTGATAACACCACAGTAACCACACTATACAAATAAAACAACTTTTTATGTTTTTTAAATTTTATTATTTTTCACGCTATGAACCATATTAATCAAAATACATACAAACATTTCCCTCTTGAATATACACAGTGTCATTTTCTCCCCTTTCTACCCCTTCCCTTCCCTCCCTCCTTCCCATCCCCCTCCAAACCCATTAAACGATCAACATATACAATACAATAAACCCATTAAACAACGTCATCACACAATGAAAATAAACAAGAAAATTGTGTCATCCATTTTTACACACCGGGTCAGTTCATTTCGTCTTCTTCTCATTCTATCATTTTAGGTGGTGGAGGTCCGCGGTAGGACTTCTCTGTTGTGTTCCATGTACGGTTCCCAAATTTGTTCAAATAATGTGACTTTATTTTTTAAATTATATGTAATTTTTTCCAATGGAATACATTTATTCATTTCTATGTACCTTTGCTGTATTCTCAGGCTCTTTTGATTTCCAAGTTGACATTATACATTTTTTTGCAACTGCTAAGGCTATCATAATAAATCTTTTTTGTGCTTCATCTAATTTGAGGCCTAGTTCTTTACTTATATTACTTAGAAGAAAGATCTCTGGATTTTTTGGTATGTTATTTTTTGTGATTTAGATCTTCCCAAAACTTTTCCACTTTCTCACATGCCCAAATTGCATGTACTGTTCTTCCCGTTTCCTTCTTTCAGCGAAAACATCTATCTGATACTGTTGGGTCCCATTTATTTAACTTTTGGGGCGTGATGTATAGCCTGTGTAACCAATTATATTGTATCATGCGTAACCTCGTGTTTATTGTATTTCTCATAGTTCCGGAGCATAAGCTTTTCCCATGTTTCATTCTTTATCTTTATGTTTAGATCTTGTTCCCACTTTTGTTTGGGTTTACAGCTTATTTCATCATTTTCTTTCTCTTGCAGTTTGATGTACATGTTCGTTATAAATCTTTTAATTATCATTGTGTCTGTAATCACATATTCAAAGCTGCTTCCTTCTGGTAACCTCAGTCTGTTTCGCAATTTGTCCTTTTTTTTAAATTTTTTTATTTTTCACACTATAATCCACATTGATCAAGATACATACATTTTCCTTTTCAAATATATAGTGTCGTTTTCTCCCCCCACCTCCCTCTTCCCCTCCCACCCTCCCTACCTCCCCTCCCATTCATTTAAAGTTCAGAATCTAAGATACATTAAACCCGTCAAACAATGTTGTCACTCAATAAAAGTAAACAACAAGTTCCACTGAGTCAATTCTTTTCATTCCCTTCTCCTTCTGTCATTTTAGGTGGTAGATGTCCCCAGTAGGTTTGCTCTATTATGTTTCATGTATGGCTCCCATATTTGTTCAAATATTGTAATATTATTTCTTAAATATATGTTATTTTTTCTAGTGGAATACATTTATTCATTTCTATATACCATTGTTGTATTCTTAAGTTATCTTCTAATTTCCAGGCTGACATAATACATTTTTTTGCTACAGCTAGGGCTATCCTAACAAATCTTTTTTGTGCACCATCCAAATCAAGTCCAAATTCTTTGTTTTTTATGTTACTTAGGAGGAAGATCTCTGGGTTTTTTGGTATATTGCTTTTTGTGATTTTATTTAATATCTGGTTTAGATCTTCCCAAAATTTTTTCACTTTCTCACATGTCCAGATTGCATGAATTGTTGTTCCCATTTCCTTTTTACAGCGAAAACATCTGTCAGATACTGTTGGGTCCCATTTATTTAACTTTTGAGGTGTAATATATAGCCTGTGTATCCAGTTATATTGTATCATACGTAACCTCGTATTTATTGTATTTCTCATAGTTCCTGAGCATAACTTCTCCCATGTTTTCTTCTTTATCTTTATGTTTAGATCTTGTTCCCATTTTTGTTTAGTTTTACCATTTGTTTCTTCATTCTCCTTTTCTTGCAGTTTAATATACATATTTGTTATAAATCTTTTGATTATCATTGTGTCTGTAATCACATATTCAAAATTACTTCCCTCTGGTAACCTCAGACTGCTTCCCAATTTGTCCTTCAAGTAGGATTTCAGTTGGTAATATGCCAACACTGTATCGTGAGTTATATTATATTTATCATTCATTTGTTCAAAGGATAATAATTTATTTCCCGAAAAGCAATTTTCTATTCTTTTGATCCCTTTTTTCTCCCATTCTCTAAAGGTTATCTATTGTAAAAGGGATTAGCTGATTTTGCGTCAGTATTAGTTTTGGTAGTTGGTAATTTGTTTTATTCCTTTCTACATGAATCTTCTTCCAAATATTGAGCAGATGATGTAATACTGGAGAATTCCTACATTGTACCAATTTTTCATCCCATTTATATAATATATGTTTGGGTATCTTCTCCCCTATTTTATCTAGTTCTAATCTAGTCCAATTTGGCTTTTCCCTTGTTTGATAAAAATCTGATAGGTATCTTAATTGTGCGGCTCTATAATAATTCTTAAAGTTTGGCAGTTGTAAGCCTCCTTGTTTATACCATTCTGTTAATTTATCTCGTGCTATCCTCGGTTTCCCCCCTTTCCATAAAAATTTCCTTATTATTTTCTTTAACTCCTTGAAGAATTTCTCCGTCAAGTGTATTGGCAATGCCTGAAATAGGTATTGTATCCTTGGGAAAATGTTCATTTTAATACAGTTTATCCTTCCTATTAGTGTTAGTGGTAAGTCTTTCCAATGCTCTAAGTCGTCCTGTAATTTTTTCATTGTGGATAGTAATTGAGTTTGTATAGATGGCCAAGGGTTTTATTTATTTGTATACCTGGGTATCGCATTGCTTGCATTTGCCATCTGAATGGTGATTCTTTCTTAAATTTTGAGAAATCCGCATTATTCATTGGCATTGCTTCACTTTTATTTGCGTTAATCTTGTAACCCGACATTTCTCCATATTCCTTCAATTTCTTACGTAATTCTTTTATTGATATTTCTGGTTCTGTTAAGTATACTATAATGTCATCTGCAAATAAACTGATTTTATATTCCTTGTCTTTAATTTTTATCCCTTTTATTTTATTTTCTGTTCTTATCAGTTCTGCTAGTGGTTCTATGGCTAAAAAGAACAATAAGGGCGATAGTGGGCATCCCTGCCTTGTTGATCTGCTTAAGTTAAATTGTTTTGATATATATCCATTTACTGTCACTTTCGCCAATGGCCCCTTATATAATGCTTTAATCCAATTAATATATTTCTCTGGTAAGCTGAATTTTTGTAGTACTTTGAATAAATAATTCCATTCTACTCTGTCAAAGGCCTTCTCTGCATCTAAAGCAACCGCTACTGTTGGAGCTTTATTTCCTTCTACTGCATGAATTAAGTTAATAAATTTACAGATATTGTCTGTTGTTCGTCTTTTTTTTAATAAATCCAGTTTGGTCTAGATTTACTATTTTTGGTACATAGTCAGCTAATCTGTTTGCTAATAGTTTAGCTATTATCTTATAATCTGTGTTAAGATATTGGTCTATATGACGCTGGTGCGAGTGGATCTTTCCCTGTCTTTGGTATTACTGTAATTATTGCTGTTTTGCATGAATCTGGTAAGCTTTGTGTTTTATCAATCTGGTTGATTACTTCCAGGAGGGGAGGAATTAATAAATCTTTAAATGTTTTATAGAATTCTATTGGGAATCCATCCTCTCCTGTTGTTTTATTATTCGGTAGTTTTTTTTATTATCTCCTGTATTTCTACTATTTCAAATGGTTCTGTTAATTTATTTTGTTCCTCTGTTTGTAATTTTGGTAGTTCAATTTTAGTTAAAAATTCATCTATTTTGTCTTCTTTCCCTTAGTTTTCAGTTTGGTATAATTGTTCGTAGAATTCTCTAAAGTTTTCATTGATCTCCGTTGGATTATATGTGATTGGTTTGTCTTTTTTCCTTGATGCCAATACCATTTTCTTAGCTTGTTCTGTCTTAAGCTGCCACGCTAGAATTTTGTGCGTTTTTTCTCCTAGTTCATAATATTTCTGTTTTGTCTTCATTATATTTTTCTCCACCTTATATGTTTGTAGTGTTTCATATTTTATTTTTTTATCTGCCAATTCTCTTCTTTTAGTTGTGTCTTCCTTTATTGCTAATTCTTTTTCTATATTTACTATTTCCCTTTCCAACTGCTCTGTTTCCCGATTGTAGTCCTTCTTCATCTTAGTTACATAACTTATTATTTGCCCTCTGATGAACGCTTTCATTGCGTCCCATAGTATAAACTTATCTTTCACTGATTCCGTATTTATTTCAAAGTACATTTTAATTTGTCGTTCAATTAATTCTCTAAAATCCTGCCTTTTAAGTAGCATGGAGTTTAATCTCCAGCTATACATTCTTGGTGGGATGTCCTCTAACTCTATTGTCAATAACAGGGGTGAGTGGTCCGATAATAGTCTAGTTTTATATTCTGTTTCCTAACTCTCTCTTGCATGCGAGCTGATAACAGGAATAGGTCTATTCTTGAATATGTTTTATGTCTAACCGAATAATATGAATATTCCTTTTCCTTTGGGTGTTGTTTCCTCCATATATCCAGAAGTTGCATTTCTTGCATTGATTTAATTATAAATTTGGTTACTTTGTTCTTTCTGTTAATTTTTTTCTCAGTTTTATCCATGTTTGAATCCAAATTAAGGTTGAAATCCCCTCCTGTTAGTATGTTCCCTTGCGTGTCTGCTATCTTCAAAAAAATATCTTGCATAAATTTTTGATCTTCTTCGTTAGGTGAATATACATTGAGTAAATTCCAAAACTCCAAATATATCTGACATTTTATCATTACATATCTCCCTGCTGGATCTATTATTTCCTCTTCTATTTTAATCTCTCTTTAATTTCTTGTGCTCCATTTCAGTTAAATGTGTTTCTTGCACGAATGCTATATCAATTTTTTCTTTTTTCAGTAAATTTAGCAGTTTCTTCCTTTTGATTTGGTTATGTATTCCGTTAATATTTAAAGTCATATAGTTCAACATAGCCATTTCATACTTTGTTTATCTTTCCTTTCCGTTTCCTCATCATCACCTTTCCCTCTTATCCATTTCTGCTTTCTTGTTTTGAACACTTTATAAGACAACATTTCTAAAACATCAAACATTTCCCTTATTCTCCTATCTAAAATTTATTTAACCCCACTATCCCCTCCCCTTCCTGAGTTGCCCTTTATCCCTTGTCGGGCAACCACATCTCCCCTCTCCATTTGGATTTGCGAATTCACTCACAAGTGTCAACTGATTTTGCAGTGACCGTAACTCCTTCCCACCCAGCCCCCCCAGAAAAGATTTTAATTTTCATATACAACAAAGGTCACTCTTTTAATTCCCTCCTTACTTCCTCTCTTCCCTTTCTTTCCATTATTAATTCTTATCTATACTCTATATATTTTCCTTTAAATACGGATACACTCATGTACACACATATATACATACACACACAAATATATATATATATCTTTGGCTTGGCTTCGCGGACGAAGATTTATGGAGGGGGTAAAAGTCCACGTCAGCTGCAGGCTCGTTTGTGGCTGACAAGTCCGATGCGGGACAGGCAGACATGGTTGCAGCGGCTGCAGGGGAAAAATGGTTGGTTGGGGTTGGGTGTTGGGTTTTTCCTCCTTTGCCTTTTGTCAGTGAGGTTGGCTCTGCAGTCTTCTTCAAAGGAGGTTGCTGTCCGCCAAACTGTGAGGCGCCAAGATGCACGGTTTGAGGCGAGATCACCCGACTGGCAGTGGTCAATGTGGCAGGCACCAAGAGATTTCTTTAGGCAGTCCTTGTACCTTTTCTTTGGTGCACCTCTGTCACGGTGGCCAGTGGAGAGCTCGCCATATAACACGATCTTGGGAAGGCGATGGTCCTCCATTCTGGAGACGTGACCCACCCAGCGCAGCTGGATCTTCAGCAGCGTGGACTCGATGCTGTCGACCTCTGCCATCTCGAGTACTTCGACGTTAGGGATGAAAGCGCTCCAATGGATGTTGAGGATGGAGCGGAGACAACGCTGGTGGAAGCGTTCTAGGAGCCGTAGGTGATGCCGGTAGAGGACCCATGATTCGGAGCCGAACAGGAGTGTGGGTATGACAACGGCTTTGTATACACTTATCTTTGTGAGGTTTTTCAGTTGGTTGTTTTTCCAGACTCTTTTGTGTAGTCTTCCAAAGGCGCTATTTGCCTTGGCGAGTCTGTTGTCTATCTCATTGTCGATCCTTGCGTCTGATGATATGGTGCAGCCGAGATAGGTAAACTGGTTGACCGTTTTGAGTTTTGTGTGCCCGATGGAGATGTGGGGGGGCTGGTAGTCATGGTGGGGAGCTGGCTGATGGAGGACCTCAGTTTTCTTCAGGCTGACTTCCAGGCCAAACACTTTGGCAGTTTCCGCAAAGCAGGACGTCAAGCGCTGAAGAGCTTGCTCTGAATGGGCAACTAAAGCGGCATCGTCTGCAAAGAGTAGTTCACGGACAAGTTTCTCTTGTGTCTTGGTGTGAGCTTGCAGGCGCCTCAGATTGAAGAGACTGCCATCCGTGCGGTACCGGATGTAAACAGCGTCTTCATTGTTGGGGTCTTTCATGGCTTGGTTCAGCATCATGCTGAAGAAGATTGAAAAGAGGGTTGGTGCCAGAACACAGCCTTGCTTCACGCCATTGTTAATGGAGAAGGGTTCAGAGAGCTCTTTGCTGTATCTGACCCGACCTTGTTGGTTTTCGTGCAGTTGGATAATCATGTTGAGGAACTTATATACCCATATACACACAAACATATAGTTCGAGGTCATTTTTGCTCTCGTTACATGTCTTCATCTCTCTGTCTGTTTTGTAGTTGTTCTGAAAATTTTCGTGCTTCCTCCAGATCCGAGAATAGTCTGTTTTTCTGCCCTGGAATAACTATTTTAAGTACCGCTGGGTACTTTAGCATAAATTTATATCCTTTTTTCCATAGGATTGCTTTTGCTGTATTAAACTCCTTCCTCTTCTTCAGGAGTTCAAAACTTATATCTGGATAGAAAAAAATTTTTTGACCTTTGTATTCCAGTGACTTTTTGTCTTCTCTTATTTTCTTTATTGCTTTCTCCAATATATTTTCTCTTGTTGTATATCTTAGGAATTTTACTAAAATGGATCTTGGTTTTTGTTGTGGTTGTGGTTTAGGGGCTAATGTTCTGTGTGCCCTCTCTATTTCCATTTCTTCCTGTAATTCTGGTCTTCCTAGGACCCTGGGGATCCAATCTTTTATAAATTCTCTCATATTCTTGCCTTCTTCATCTTCCTTAAGGCCCACTATCTTTATATTACTTCTTCTATTATAATTTTCCATTATATCTATCTTCTGAGCTAACAGCTCTTGTGTCTCTTTAACTTTTTTATTAGATTCTTCTAATTTCTTTTTTAAGTCATCTACTTCCATTTCTACGGCTGTTTCTCGTTCTTCCACCTTGTCCACTCTTTTTCCTATATCTGACATGACCATCTCTAATGTATTCATTTTTTCTGATGTACTTTTTATTCTCCTTTTTATTTCACTAAATTCTTGTGATTGCCATTCTTTTATTGATTCCATGTATTCTTAAAAAAATATATATATCCATGTACTTGCCCTTCCCTTCTTCTTCCATTTCTCTGTGTTCTTCCTCTTCTTCTTCCTCTGGGTTGGTGGTCTGTTGTTTCTTTGATTTCCTTTTACTCTCTTCTTTCTTGCTCTCGTTATTTTCTATGTTCTCTTCTTCTTGTTGTGCTGTGGCTGTCATTCTCAGGTGTGGAGATCGACTCCTCAGCTGGTCCCCCCTCCTGTCAATGTTTTTTTTTGTCTTGCGCATCGCGCATGCGCGATTGCGCACTTTTGCTTGGCTCCAAGAGCCATTTTTGTAGTCCCTAGCTCGGGACTTCGACTGACCTGAGGGAGCGGGCTTCTCTCTCCACAGCGGGCCTCCTCGGACAGGTAAGGCCTTCACCTTCTTCTTCCGATGTCTTTTCTTCTTCTCTTCTTCCCGTTGCTTTCGACTTTTCTTTCTTCGTTGCCATTTTCTTCCCACCATTACTTTCACTTTATTTTAATTTTCGTGTTTGTGCCTTTGCTTTTTCTGTTTTTTTTTAAACTTTTCCGGAGAAGGCTGGAGTTCCCCGACCAGCCACTACTCCATCACGTGACTCCTCCCCCCAATTTGTCCTTCAAGTAGGTTTTCAGTTGGTGGTATGCAAACATTGTACCATGAGTTATACCATATTTGTACTTCATTTGTTCATTTGTTCGGCTCCGAATCATGGGTCCTCTACCGACATCACCTACGGCTCCTAGAACGCTGTCTCCGCTCCATCCTCAACATTCATTGGAGTGACTTCATCACCAACATCGAAGTACTCGAGCTGGCAGAGTCCGCAAGCATCGAATCCATGCTGCTGAAGACCCAGCTGCGCTGGGTGGGTCACCTTCCCAAGATCGTGTTATATGGCAAGCTCTCCACTGGCCACCGAGACAGAGGTGCACCAAAGAAGAGGTACAAGGACTGCTTAAAGAAATCTCTTGGTGCCTGCCACATTGACCACCGCCAGTGGGCTGATCTCGCCTCCAACCGTGCATCTTGGCGCCTCACAGTTCGGTGGGCAGCAACCTCCTTTGAAGACCGCAGAGCCCACCTCACTGGTAAAAGACAAAGGAGGAAAAACCCAACATCCAACCCCAACCAACCAATTTTCCCTTGCGACCGCTGCAACCGTGCCTGCCTGTCCCACATCCGACTTGTCAGTCACCAATGAGCCTGCAGCAGACGTGGACATACCCCTCCATAAATCTTCGTCCGCGAAACCAAGCCAAAGAAGAAGACTTCATTTGTTCAAATGATAATAAACTATTTTCCAAAAAACAATTTTCTATTCTTTTAATTCCTTTTCTCTCCCATTCTCTGAAGGAAAGGTTATCTATTGTGAAAGGGATTAGTGGATTTTGCATCAATAATAATTTTGGTAGTTAGTAATTTGTTTTTTTCCTTTCTACGCGAATCTTCTTCCAAATGTTGAGCAGATGGTCCAGTACTGGTGAACTTCTATATTGCACCAGTTTTTCATCCCACTTATAAAGTATATGTTCTGGTACTTTCTCCCCTATTTTATCTAGCTCTATCTTGGTCCAATCTGGTTTTTCCCTTGTTTGATAAAAATCTGATAGATATCTCAATTGTGCTCGCTATCCTCAGTTTCCCCCCTTTCCATAAGAATTTCCTTATTATTCTTTTTAGTTCATTGAAGAATTTCTCTGTTAAGGGAATTGATAACGATTGAAATAGGTATTGTATCCTTGGGAAGATATTCATTTTAATGCAATTTACCCTTCCTATCAGTGTTAGTGGTAAGTCCAATGTTCTAAGTCATCTTGTAATTTCTTCAGTAATGGCTGATAATTTAATTTGTACAAGTGGCTTAAATTATTATCTAACCTAATACCTAGGTATCGGATTGCTTGTGTTTGCCATTTAAATGGTAATTCTTTTTTAAACTTTGTGTAATCCGCATTATTCATTGGCATTGCTTCACTTTTAACAAATAAAACAACTGTTCGATGCGAGAGTCCTTCCAGCTCCCACTCAATGCTGCATTATTCCAGTGGTACAAATAAAACCATGCAAAATGATGGAGGAACTCCGCCGGTCTCACAGCGTCCAGAAGAGGTTCTGTGAATTGGAGGAACAACACCTCATTTTCTATCTGGGCACCTTTCAACTGGATGGCATTAACATCAACTTCTCTGGTTTCCGCTAAACCCCCCACCTCTTCTTCCCCCAGCTGTTTTTCACTCTCTCTTTTTCTCTTCCTTTTCCCCTCATTCTCTTTTCACACTCAAAATCAATTCTCATCTCTCCTCTTATCATATCCAGTTAACAACTTGTGATGGGCCCAGAGAACCCCAAAACCCAGCAACAATAGAAAATCACCAAGACAAATGGTTACTTAAACTGAAGTTACTTTTAATTTTCTTTAAACATAAAAGCAGGATTAAACTCTAACTTATTATTATTAACTTAACCCCCTTCTAATTCTAAGCGCAGGTGTATGTAATGTGTGTAAGTTCAGAAAAGTTATTTGATTCCCAGTCCAATCTCACTTCTCACTCCTCCAAGTTCACCAGTATCAGGCAACTCTTATACTGTGCACAGAATTTAACATTTATGACTCTTCACCAGGCTTTGGTGCTTGAAAGGTAAATGGTTACCACTCAGGAAGGTTCTTGTCGGTTTTCAGAGAGAGATTTGTTGCTCGTTGGACACAAACTGATTCCTTCCGATCAGCCGCTTCAGTGTCTTGCCGAAGAAACTTGCCCCATCAGGGTTTTCCAGATGATAACCTCTTTCCTCCAGGTCACCACAGAGTTACTTTTTGTTTCCATTATTTCAAGTGGAAACATTCTGCAGCCAGCCAGCTTCTCCAGCCAGTTCCCAACTGGCTGACTTAGAACTCACAACCCGTCTTCAAAATGGGGTTTTCAAACCAGCTTCCAAATGCCACTGCAGAAAAGCAGCAGTCTCCCACTCTCTCTCTCTGTCACACTCAGAGAAAAACCTGTTTGACTCCCTCTGCTTGCAAAACCACATGATTTTCCTAAAAACAGCAAACTGCCTTCAGACAGATTGTGGCACCGGACCCGATCTTCTGCATCCGTTCATCTGCTGCTTTCCAAAACAATATTACTCCACAGCATATCCTATTAACACCTGGACTGCCTGGCTTGAGCAGAGCTCTGGCATTTTAAATGAGATCTGTGTTGTGACCTAACTTTTAAAAAAACCCCGTAATTTATCTCCTTTTAAAACATACAATATAAAATATAATCTGTCACAACCTTTTGTTGTTCTGGAACCCCTCCCCCACCCCAGTCAGTGGTCATTCTTTATTCTGACACCTTCCTGTTCTTTGCTTATTCCTTGAAGGAAGGCTCAGGCCCGAAACGTCAGTCATATATCTTTACCTCCTAAGATGACCTGCTGAGATCCTCCAGCATTTCTGGGTTTATTTTTACTACAATCACAGCCTCTGCAGACTTTCGTGTTTCACTCCAATGGTACAAAGCACGCTTTCACAGAGATTGGACCAGGGAACGGTGGAATGAATGAGAACAATTGACGTTCAAACGGTTGTTCTTTGAAGGAACAAAAGGAGGATTTGGCAGAGTAGTGTCTGGCTGACAGATATTCATGAGTCAGAAATGACTCATCACACCCTGTGAAAAATGTAATAATTTCAAGGCAAAAGCAGACAACAGGATGTTTATTCTAATCAGATTCAGCTTAGAATCAAAAATTACCCTCTCACGTACAAGCTTGATTTTGCTGACTACGAACTTACTGTATGTGGAGCTGATTTAGTTTGTAGATAATTTCCCCACTCAAATCTGCAGTTCCTCTTACTTTGCACTCTATTTCAGAATATTTTTTCTGTATTTGCACAGTTTGTTTACATTTCTTCCTTTTGCATATGTTTCTTTTTTTATTGAGTTACTGATTAAGTAGAAATTCTGCCAAGCCCTCAGCAAAATGAATGCCAGAGTTGTATGCGACATTCTGTACAGTGCAGAAATACAGAGATTACACTGCAAGATGCAAACCACTAATTAGCCACAGAAAGGCTGGCCAGATTACAGTTTGCCAAGATCTTTTGAAAGAGCCTGCAGAATGGTCTTGTGGACAGATGAGATCATGATTAATCTATATCAGTAGGGCCTCCCTCGCCTTGAGACTGGCTCCAGAGCGGATGGAAAAATGGGAACTTGCCCTTCAGAGAGCAGCCCTAAAAGGCCGCTCCAGCGTCCCATTCATATCCAGAGGCACCTCGTAGCCCCCTCCGTATCCACCAGAGGCGGGGCGACTGGTGCCGCAGTGCCACCTGTCATCAATACGCGGCAGAGCAATGGCCGCCTTCCCTACCCATAATCCCCCACGCAGCTGAAACCGCTCAGTGGTTCCCAGAACAATTCCAGCTGCGTGGGGGATTATGGGTAGGGTGCTCTGCCACGTTTTGAGCCGCAAAGAGCGGCCCTGAAGGCCGAAGAGGCCCAGTGCGGTTGTCCCAGCCCGCACCGGCTGCCCCCTGATGGCTCCTGCTGCCCCGCCGGCCCTCGCTGACAGCTCCCTCTGCCCCGAAAGTTCCCGCTGCCTCAACTTGGAGGAAGAGGGGTGAATGGGGAGATGGGTCGTGGGCTGACAGCATCATCAGCCCGCCCCTAAACAGTGCGGTTGTACATTCAGACTGATCGGCGGAGGGCTGCGCTGCAGAGATTATCCCTCTCGGAGAGGGGTTGGAATATGCGGCCTGGAGACTGCCTCCACACATTCAGAAAGGTAGGTGATTATGCGTTTTGGCGGAATTTCTCCACCTTTACCTCAACTTTTGGGCTATCTGAAATGGCCCAGTGTGATGGCAAGAATAAAGTGTGGAGGCGTAAAGGAACTATCCAAGATCCAAATCATACCACCTTTGCCATGGTTTGCATCTTGCAGTGTAGCCTCTGTATTTCTGTTCATGAAGTCTTCTGAGGACAGTAGTCACACCTGTCTCCTGAAGAGTGTTTCTGATCCGTCAGACATATGTTTGGGGATTTGTCTTCATTTTCTTCTGTCATCAACAGTGTATGTCTTCCTTGGAACACCGGTCCCTTTCTGATTACTGAGCTCACCAGTACGCTCTTTTTAATGATGTTCCAAACTGTTGATTTTGGTCATCCTAGCGTTTGGGTGACGTCTCTTACTGTGTTATTCTTGTTTTTCAGCCAGTATCGGCTTCTTTGACTTTCATTGGGCCCAGCTCTGGTCCTCATGTTGAAAAATGGCAACTACAGACTCCAAAGGTGATCAAAAGCTTAGAAGTAAGCCTCGCTCTCTTGCACCTGCACCAATGAAGCAATTAAACCTACCTGAATACTCACAAATACCTGTGAAGCCAAATGTCCCACACATTAAGGTGCCCTTAACTGAGGTAATGATATATAAAAAGTGCTGTCATTTCTACATGGTCAAATCAAAATGTATACAAATAACTTTAAATAAGATCTGGATGTGCAATGGGCTGAAGAAGTACAGACAGAAACAAGTGCTTCAGCCCATTTAGTCTGTGCTGAACTATTATTTTGCTTGGTCCCAATGTCCTGCACCCAGACCATAGCCATTCATAATTTAAATTCCCCTTATAATTTAAAGCACCATCACTGAACTTATCATTCCTGAAAGTTTACACTTGCTCCAAAACCTCTGCCCTTCCTGCTCCCGCAGGACAAAATCCTCCCGTAGTTTAAAAGGGGAGGTGGAGGTGACGAGAGTTCAGGGTCATTGTATGATGCCAACTGAGTGAGGCAATCCCACTCTTGCAGGTTGAGACCACATCTCTGGGAGACCGTGTGTTTGCCCACGCCTCGTTATCCAGGCAGGCGGGCAGCTGAAGACCCTGAAGAGGGGTCTGGCAGACAGGGAACAGGGTCTGGGCCATGCTGTAGATGTTAAGCATGGGGGGGTTCAATTTCATTTTCTTGGGGGGGGGGGGAGAGCGATGGCCAGCAGTTGGATAATGATGAAGGAGGGGGTGGGTACGTAGGAGGAACTGAAGAGTGGGGAGATGAGTGAGGGTTGTGAGATGGGAGCTGGGACTGAAGGAATGAGGACTGAAGCAAGGAGGGCATCAGGCGGGGTAGGGGGTTGAGAAAGAGGGGATGTGAGTGGGCACACAGGTGGTAATTCATTGAACATACCTTGGCTTCCAGTTTTACATATAGCATGGTAACAGTCCCTTTCAGCCCATGAGCCCATACCACCCAATGGGCCTGCACCCCAGTACATTTTGAGTTATGAGGCAGACACAAGGGTCAAATGTCCTACCCCTGTTTCCTGTGCTCTTCCCCTACTCCGCATTGTTGTGTTACCGTAAAAGGACAGAGAGTGACCTTGTTTGGTTCCCGTTGCTACCTCAGTCAATCACTTGGAGAGATTGTAACACCAGTGAGCACCAATTACTCTGGTTCCTCTCCACTGGATCTGCAGGGAGGCCACGCAGAAATGAAAACCTTTCCTTTACAAGTCCACAAAGGGCCCTAACCCAGGTGGTAATTGAACCGTCTATGTCTTACTTAAAACTAACACCACCATGGGAGCTCCTTCACACACGTTTTTAAAGTAACGCAGAACAGCTGGTAATGCCCACATCCGGGAAGATAATAACTAGACCACTAAACGGAGTGGTCGATAGCCTTTTTAAAACATTTAACCTGTCCAAACAGGAACAACGATTTGATGCACTGTTTGCATTTTACATACAGAAAAAGACTGTAGGAACTCCCCACAACATGGTGGAGCAGTTCCAGCAGTGCTCAGTCGAGAAAGGGCTCAGGCCCAAAATGCCATGTGTCCCCTGCTCCAGACCCCAGTGTCTGCAGACTTCCTTTTTTTTTTAAATCACTGATCCCAGTTTTTGTTTTAGCGTGCTGCATTCTCACCTCCATCAAGAATTTAGGGCTCTCAGGCATCCCTAATGCGTAGATCAGTGCAGAGGTCAGACTGGGTACTGAGCATAGCATCACAAAGGTCCTCCAGCTCTGAATATGCATGGTTCCAAGGTGAAAAGAAAGGGAAGTCCTGGGGATGACCAGGAATGCGAGACCTGAGGACACATATCAGACAGCATTACATCAGCTTATCAGAAGGGGCTTGTTTTCACACAGCACTCAATCCACATCTAACAGAAAGGCTGAAAATGGAATAAATGGGTCCAGTAGCTATCCCGCCTTCACCCTACCTGCTCCCTTTCCCTCTCCATTTGTCTGGCACCCATTCCCACCTGCTTCTGTGCCCCAACTCCACACCCAATAGCTTCCCCTTCACCTTCTAGCTTCTTCTATCTGTCGCCCTTCCATCCCTAAGTTGACCAATGGCTTCATTCTCATTCCTCCCCCTTTATCCTGGCTGTCTTCCCCCTCCACATTCATCAGAAATCTAAAACCTTATTTCCCTTTCCACAGATCCTTCTGGCATTTTCTGTTTTAACTCTAGATCCAGACTTGTTTTTACTGGAAATTCAAAAAATGCCTAAGGCTCAGATTATACGATAAAATACCAAGTCTATCTTTTCATGTGCAATTCATGCCAACATATCTTGTTGACATTGGGCTTTGGCATATTTGCATTCACACACCTGCCTTTTAGCTGATAACTGCATCAATGCCACTCAGAATAGAGACACAGTTGTATAGCACAGAAACAGGCCTTTTAACCCAACTTGTCCATGCTAACCAAGGTGCCTACTTCACTTCGTCCCATTTGCCTGTGCTTGACCCATATTCCTCCGAACCTTTACAGCACCTTGAGCTTGCAAACGCCCGGGATTGACTGATCTTGGAAGCTAAGCAGGCTTGGAGGGGAGACTGCCGAGGAACAGCAGGTTTCTGCAAGGGGCGCTAGACAAAGTGGGGACTAACACAAGTTAAATAATTTCATGTATGTCACATTCTAAATGTAGTGTTACCTGACAATAATGGAACGATGACCTTTATCCATGTGCCTGTCTAAACATTTATTAAATATCTCAGGATAAAATTAAATTAAGTTTCTGTAACAACTCTGAATCTTAGTAACTAACGATGAATCTTGCGAGCTTGGCTGTACTTTAACACAAAATAAAATTCCAGCCACATAACTCTTTCTTGTATGCATGAATAAATTAAGGAGCTGCACCACTCCCAGTTCATTTTGACATAGATTTGCTCCACAACATTGAAAGATAATACAAAGGCAGGGTAATATTTTGATTTAATTGCTTTGGGGGGAAAAAAAAATAAAGAAATCTGTTATTATTGCACCATTGAAAGAAGAATCATTATAAAAACATATAGGATTATGAAGGGTATGGATAGGATAGATGTAGGAAGGTTTTTTGAGCTGGCCGTGGAAACTAAAACGAGAGGACACAGTCTCAAGATTCGGGGGAGTAGATTTAGGACAGAGATGAGGAAAAATAGTTTTTCCCAGAGAGTAGTGAATATTTGGAATTCTCTCACCAGGGAAGTGGTTGAGGCTGCTTCATCAAACATATTTAAAATTCGGTTCGATAAATTTTTACATGATAGAGGAATTAGGGGATATGGGGAGAAGGCAGGTAGGTGGAGTGAGGTCATAAATTAGATCAGCCATGATCGTATTGAATGGTGGAGCAGGCTCGATGGGCCGAATGAGGTGATAGAGGAATTAGGGGATATGGGGAGAAGGCAGGTAGGTGGAGTGAGGTCATAAATTAGATCAGCCATGATCGTATTGAATGGCGGAGCAGGCTCGATGGGCCATTTTTGGCCTACTCCTGTTCCCACTTCCGATGTTCCTATGAATTGATTTCTGCGGGATTATTCGAAACTAAAGTTCATAAATCACCAGTCTTTCCCCATTTGCAGTGAAGAACCTCACTATACAGTCTCAGTCTTTTCTAAATGAATGATCTGTGGCTAACTTAGCAGCTTACCATTCAATTCAAAAAATGTTCGTTCTTTTTGCTGAACAATGTCTTTCCAGAACAGTAATTACTAGATCATTTGTTGCAAAGGAAAATATTTGAATGTCAAAAATGGCCAACTTTAATCCACTTTGTATTAATGAACTGCTGACAAGATAGTTCATCATTTAACAAGGGTTCCAAACAAGTAGATTATAATGTACTTGACAGAAATTACTGTGATTAAAGTAGCTTCCTTGCAATGTATTCATGGTTCTTGGTCAGTTCATTAATTTACTGCTGCATGTGAAATGATGCTCCCATGTTGAGTCAAGGAACAGAACAGGGAAACTCTGCTCAGCTTTGATATCTGGTACAGTAAATTCCAGACTGCTTGGGGATTGGGTCGGTCCGATTTTCGTATTTTCTGGCTTCTTGGGCAAAACGTTTAAAATTCAAATTTAAGGAGGAATAAACAATAAATTTTGATAGTTTATAAGTGAAACATTTTTTGATATTAATGTCAAAGTACAAAAAAAACCAAATAAATATTACTTCTTACATTTCTGTGTGGTCACTTGCGGCCCCTGTGCATCTGTGGCACTTAAGGAAAAGCCGAGAGTTTTCGAGATCTACTGGGATCGTTGTCTGAAGAGGACGCACAAAATTATCGAGGTCCCCTTCCACCCCGCACGCAGCATCTTTCCGCTGCTCCCATCGGGGAAGAGAGCCAGGAGGATCAGAGCCAGCACCACCAGGCTGAGGTACAGCTTCTTCCCATGGGGCATTGAGAACGCTGAATGACCAAAGGAACTGCTCACACTGACCACCCGAGTCTCACATATTCATGAAACAATATTTATTTATTTGTATACATGAATATTTGTCCTGCATATGCATTGTCTGTCTGTATGTGTGTTATTTGAGTCTGCAGGTTTTGCACTGAGGACCAGAGAACACTGTTTCTCGTTGGGTTGTACTTGTGCAATCAGATGACAATAAAAATGACTAGATTCTCAGGTGTCTGAATTTCTGTGATCCCTGGATTTTTGGACTTTTTTCTCTACTAAATCTAAGACATTCCCAGGTGGAATCCAAAACAAATAATCCCAAACCCACACGTTACATCTTGATAAAACAAAATTAACAATACTGGCTGCTGCCAGTATTCCCACCAAGAAGCTGCCACGGTGTGACGCTGACTTGGGAAAGAATGACCAGTTATCTTAGATAATAAGAGGAACCCAGTTGATGCTGGTCACTCTTCAGAGGGGGCATTTTACTCCATTACAGACACAGTGAAATGGAAATCATACCTTGGCCACATGCTAACATGGTGGCACAGTGAGCATAGCGGTGGGCGCAATGCTGCTACAGCATCAGCGACCTTGGTTCGAATCTGGCACTGCCAGCAAGGAGTTTGACCGTTCTCCTCATGTCTGTGTGGGTTTCTTCCTACCCTTCAAAATGTATGGGGGTTGTAGGTTAACTGGGTGTAACTGGGCGGCACAGGCTCATGGGCCGGAAGAGCTTGTTACCATGCTCCATTACTATTAATTCAGCTTCCCAAATGCTAGTATGCTGTTCTCTATTGCCATTGGGGAACACTCTAAACCCCAGGATATTAAGATTCAGATTTTATTCTTGGTGTACAAGATGACTTTCTAAAGGGAATTATTAATATGCCCTATATATTATACAGACCTGCAAAGGGAAAATGTACTGGTGCATTAGGAGATGAAGCAAATGAGCTAGCATCAATAGGCCAAATGGCCTTTCCCTGAGCTGTGCCACTTTATAACGATTAACACAGTGGTTAGTGCACCGTGGTTGAAGGAACACTCAGGCAGCTGGTGACTCGAGGCGAGGAACCCACGCAGGCTGCGGGCTAAGGTGGTCACGGTTTTCACACTGTGCTGCGGACTGCTGGAGATTGGCTCGAGACTGGTGGAAGGGGTGCCAGGTATCGGAACTGGGACGCGAGAGGGTACCGAGGGGACCCTGATCGTGTCGGAGAATCGGATCTAGAGCTCGGACTGCTGATGGTTTGGACAGGAGTCTGTGCGGCTGCAGAAGTACTGGAGGTGAATCCATGACTCTGAGGGGACTCTCTGTGGCTTCTCTTTCTTTGACTGTAAGAGCTGCTTCAGACAATTTCTGCTGATGGCAAATCTTTTGCCTTACGGCAGATTAAAGCAAATTCCATGTAATATTGCACTATCTTTATTACATAGCAATAAATTGAATCTTGAATGTTGCTATTACGGTGCCTATGACCCCGTAATTTGGCGCGATCTGCAAGGAGTTTCTCCATTCTCCCAATGACCTGGTTGTGCTTTCTACAGGTGCTCCATTTCCTCACTCCCACCTTCCAAAACATACAGGGTTGTGGATTAATTGGAATTAATTGGGCAGCACTAGCTTCAAGCGCCAGAATCAGCTTCTAACGTAGTGGTCCTCAACCTTTTTCTTTCCACTCACATACCACTTTAAGTATTCCCTAAGGCATAGATGCTATGTGATAGCAATTGCTTAAGGTGGGACGTGGGTGGAAAGAAAAAGTCTGAAAAAACACTGTTTTAATTGTACCTCATGGACTCGTTATGTGCATGGTTTCATATCTCCAAAGGAAATGAGCCAATGACAATATTTCTCAAGCCAAATATTTTAATTGCAGTGATTCTCAACCCTCCCTTCCCACCCACAGACCATCTTAAGCCATCCCTTACTAATCACAGAGCACTGATGGCCTAGGGATTACTTAAAGTGGGATGTAAGTGGGAAGAAAAAGGTTGAGAACCACTGGTTTAAGGATTTGTAAATAAAAAATATAACTCGTACAGACGTGATGATTGACTAAGCATGTAGTGTTTCTCCGCCCATCTGAACTTTGCATGAGGCAATTTGTGACCCAGTGAAAAGTCACTCCCACTGACCTACAAGGGAGTGCCAGGAGCATTGGATGCCAGGAGCATCGGGCAATTTCACAAGAATAGGATCATTTAGACTGGTGTTTGATGATGGGCGCGATTCCACTCACCTGCTGCCAACATGTTCCCGGACATCCAAAACGTGGCTAAAGCACTGACCATGCAGCCTCTTTTGTTCTGCGGTAGGAATTCCGAAAAATAGGAGAATACGACCGGTAGAGAACCTCCAACACTGAAATTCAAATACCGCAGCATACATCAGAACACCACATGATGAGACGTAACGTCAATTAAGGGAGAGGTGGAATAGCATGGAACGACTACACTCATTGTTGGTTAGAAGAATGACCAGGCATCTTATACAAACATAAAATAGTGCAAAGAATTGAAAAGATAGACGTTGGCAGGTGAGAACTCAAGATTCAAGGGAGCTCACTACTCCAAAGTTCAATGAGCTAAATTTTATCCCAATATATCCTCTAAATGTGGTAAATCTACAACTCAGGAAGGTATATGCTCTGGTGATGTCCCTCCCTCTAACCACTGGAAGGAGGTATTTACTACTCTATCTTTAATTCTTGACGTAAATCTCTCTCTTCGAGCCCTTTTATTTGTTATTTTTGGAGTGAGTGGACAAATGAACTTAATTTTGACTCCACCTCAATCCCATGTGGTCGCTTTTGCTTCCGACTGCTAGACGGCTCGTTCTGCTGCAGTGGTCCCTCCCACACATACACAATGGTTATTGATTTTGATGGCATCCCTCTCCCTAGAGAAAATCAGGTGTTCAACTACTAAAACAAATATTTTTTTTTTCTCTGGGGTTCTTTTTTTGATTATTTTCAAAATTTATAGATCAATTATTTTTGGTCTTTATTAATTTTTTTTCATTTCCTTTTCTTCTGAACCTATTAGTATTGAAATTAGTGGTTGACACCCAATAATTGGTTGGGGTCAGAAATGAAATTAGTTTGTAGTGGCCCGCGCCTCGGGCTGACACAGGAAATGGCTGCCGAACATGGCGACCAGCAAAGCTTCGTGCAGGCTGAAACGCCCGTTTCCATAGGCCGCCGGCAGAGCGGTGAAACAGGCCAATCACCGCTGTTGGATTACGGGGGGGGGCCCCCCCAATCGGTGGTGACGCGGCCGAGCTGACTATAAAAGGCAGAGATGCCAATGAATAAACTCAGTGTCAAATACACTCTATTGATGCATGTGTCTTTCTTCTCCTGCAGATTCGAGCTACAGCCTTAGGGCTATAACCTAGCCGTAGCCGTAGCAACCTCGCTCCAAGTTATAGATTATTTTCTTTTCCTTTTTTTAATAAATGACATTGATGATACGTATTTTGTTTACCGAAGCTAACTTTCTGTAATTTTAATTTACTGTTTTCTGAACTTTGCTTCTGAAGTTATTTTTTTTAAAAACCAATAAAAAGATTGAAAAAGAAGATCCAAGGGAGCAGATTTAAAATGGTGATGAGGAAGAAGTGCTTCTCCTAGAATTCCTAGTAAAGGCTACCTCTTTAAACATATCTAAGAAACAGATAGAAAGATGTTTGCATAGTGGGAGAATTAAGGGTTATAGGGTACAGGCCGGTAAGTGGAGCTGAATCCACTTATTGTTCAGCTTCATCAAGACACTAGCACACATTTTGGTCAACAGAGTTAAAGGATTTTTGCAGATCAAGATATCAGTCTGGGTGGAAAACTTGTGGTGTATCAGACAGCAGTGATCCCTGGCCCTGACTAACTATAGCAGTGAACCCAAAGTACTGGAAAAATCCCCAACATTAACTCCACAAAAATTCACATGGCAACACCCCCTAACTGCGAGGCCCTGGTTACAGTCAAATGGTCACATATGGTTGGCCACACTGTTCACACCGTTGGCAGCAGATTCCCAAAACAGGCACTCTATTCCGAGCTCCGGAATATGGACAGAGACAAGGTTTCAAGTGTGTGTTTGTAGCCTCCTTGGGGAAATGCAACATCCCCACCTACTCTGAGTCCCATGACCCAAGTGGAGCAGGAGCACTTGGGATGGCATCGAGAAGCTCAAGACCATGCAGATGAGGCAGGCAGAGGACTTATCACTGGAATTTACGAGAATGAGAGGGATCTTAAAGAAAATTATGATGGTCATTGAGGTAGATAAGTTGTTCCCATTAGTGGGGGAGATTGGAACTAGAGGACATAGCTTCAAGATTCAGGGGAGTAGATTTAGGATGGAGATGAGGAGGAACTGCTTTTCCCAGAGGGTGGGTGAATCTATGGAATTCACTTCCGAATGAAGCTGTGGAGGCAACTTCAGAAAATACATTTAAGACAAGGTTGGATAGATTTTTACATTGTTGAGGAATTAAGGGATATGGGGAAAAGGCAGGTAGGTGGAGATGAGCTGATCGTCAGATCAGCCATTGAATGGCAGATGGGCTGGATGGCCAACTCCTGCTCCTTTTTCTTATGTTCTTGGAAGCAGAAAGAGTGTACAAGTATCCATCTGCCCCATCAGACAGCTCCTGCCCCACCTGAGGACAGGTCTATGATTGGCCTGATCAGCCACCACAGAGTGGGGGTGTCCTCCTTGAAATTGAAGGACAGCTAGAGGAGACGCAACCCCTCCCCCCAAACGCCACAAAGGATAGGAGGCCCAAGGAAGCCCGATCCATTACTCACCCCACTCCACTAAAGAATCGCAGCATTAGAAACATCCAAAAGTTAGATGCCAAGCTAGATGCAGCTCCAAAGACACCATTCACTGTCAAGGAGAGGATAAGGATTCTCCGACGACCTTTCTGATCTGCGAGGGCCCCCCACACGTAGCCCCCAATCATCATACCTGCAGAAATGGGGAGAAACACCTACTGTAAGCCAGGATGTGACGTGTCATTTCCTGGTTCATGTCTTTATCCTATACCGCTACACATTCAATTTTGGAGTACGTAGCGGCTGCAAATTTGTGCGCTCCCTCAGTTCCTTCCAGTGGCGTGTGTAAAACAAAGGTCTGCAGACACCGTGATTGAAGTAAAAACACAACACTGGAGAAACTCAGCAGGTCAAACAGTGTCCTCTATACAGCAAAGAAAAAAAGATATATAACCAACGTTCCAGGCTTGAACCCTTTCTTTCAAAGTATGATGAAGGGCTCAAGCTTGAAATGTACAGCACAGTAAGAGTCCGTTTTGGCCACCCAATTAACCTACACCCCCACCCTGAATGGTGGGAGGAATCTGAAGCCCCTGGGGAAAACCCACACAGACACAGGGAGAACATACAAACTCCTTACAGACAGCGCGGTTCCAATCGCAGGTGCTGTAAAGGCCAACCGAGCCAGCCATTTTTTATCTTTTTTTTCCCCCTTCCTGTTGTGTGTCATGTCTTCACCGAGCAGATAGCCTTGCAGTAACAACCCATTAAAAAGAAGCTTCCACCAGTAGGGCAACAAACAAGTTTACTTGAACCCAGAGCTTTTTACTGGTTTGAATGGAAAACTCACCAAGTGTAGTCCACCTACTCCGCAAGAAACCCCCTCCAAAATGGGGGGGGTCGCATTATACTCGAAATGCATTATACATACATATTTACGGTAATCCAAATGCTAGTATCTGAATGTTAAATTAGATATGTTTTTTTAATGTTGTGCATTTAGAAAAGTCCCAAACCAATTCCACATCAGGCTGTTGATAAGTATCATGACAAATTAGGAGAAAGTTCCTAAGATTTTGTGAAAACCTGCACGCAACAAGCGCAGTAAAATACTAATTTTGAAGAGCACCAAGTAACCGTTTGCAATCTCTAAACAGCTTTTCAGAATTTTCTCGATCTTTTGTGCCAACTCCATCGTGATTTTTTTTCAGATTCATTGTCATACATGACATCACATACAACCCTGAGGTTCTTTGTCCTGCGGGCCGGGCAGAATTACCACTAATTGTTAAAAAGAAAACTACACAACGCACACATGTAAGCAAATAAATAACTGAAACAGGTAACAAAATGTAACAAACTGTGAGAGAATTTAAAAAATCCAAGTGCAAAGGTAAGAGGCCTTAATTGGGTCTCTGATTGAGTTTGTTGTTGAGGAGACTGATGGTGATGGGGTAGTAGCTGTTCCTGAACCAGGTGGTGCAAGTCTTGAGGCACCGATACCTCTTTCCTGATGGTAACAGCGAGAATCGAGCATGTGCTGGGTGAAATGGATCCCCCTGATGATTGCTGCTGCTCTCCGACGGTAGCGTTTGGATGGTTTTATGCATGAGGAGAGAAGCATTCCACAAATCATTTACACCATTTGACATACATGGAACGCTGCATCTGAATGAACCTCAAGACAGTAAATATTTTGAGGTTCACTCTGACGTCTGATCATTTTAATTTTAGAAATACAGCACGGCAACTGGCCCTTTCGGCCCGTGCCGCCCAATTACACCCAACTGACCAATAACACCGGTACGTTTTTGAAGGGTGGGAGGAAACCCACGCAGGGAGAACATACAAGCTCCTTACAGATTCAAACCCCAGTCGCTGGTGCTCTAACAGCATTGTGCTATCTGCAACACTAACCCTGCTGCCCCAACAATACTGGGGAAGAACCTTCAGAAGTCTGATGATGTTCTGCGTCTTACTTGCTAAACTATGCATGAGGTGTTTTACTGGTCTGTTGTAAAACAAACTCTACAACTGCATCTTGGTACATGTGACGATAAACTCGATAACTCTTTTTCCTCACTGAATCGTTTCCAACCTCTAAACAACTTTTTAGAATTTTCTCGATCTTTTGTCCCAACTCCAACATGATTTTTTTTTTCCGATTCATTGTCAGTATATACATGACATCACATACAACCCTGAGATTCTTTGTCCTGCGGGCCGGGCAGAATTACCACAAATTGTTTAAAAAAAACTGACAGAACACACACGTAAGTAAATAAATAACTGTAAACGGATAACAAAATGTAACAAACTGTGCAATACAGAGAGAACAAAAAGGATAAAAGGGCAGCATGGTTAGTGTAGCTGTTAGCACAACACTGTTACGGCGCCAGCGATCGGGACCGGGGTTCAAATGACGTGCTGTCTGTAAGGAGTTGTTACGTTCTCCCCGTGTCTGCGCGGGTTTTCCCAGGAGCTCCAGTTTCCTCCCACTGTTCAAACGGTTGTGGTGAACTGGGTGGGCAGCAGGGTTGTATGTCTAAATTTTTTTTTTAATTAAATATTCCATTGTCTAATATATCAAATAATGTCAAATGAGATTTCCCCAACAAACCAAAATGCAAGCCATTATCATGTACAGTTTATGTGAATTTAATAGGCATAAATTTGTCAATGATTTATTTCTAATTTTGTAATTGCAACTGTATTTCATTGAATTATAGACTTAGGATGTAAATGGGACAGACAAATATTCCCTCTCACTCTGCCAATTACCAGTTCATATTAAATGGAGCCTATTGGCACAATGTGCAAAAGCTATAAGAGAATTACCTAGGAAGATACTTGCTGTGAGCCAACCCATATCTGCTGTGCCAAAATGAAGATCACACCGGGCGGTGGGAAGCAGAAAAGACACGCACAGAATCTCCACGGCATCACTGGCATTCGCCCAGCCGCAGATAACCAACAGCAACATGTGAAATGTCCCAAAACCTTTAAAATAAAAATTCCAACAGAAATCATGTACAAAGCACAGAACCTGACCGTTGCATTGCTTAGCAAATGTTATCCCAATCCTCACAATTCATTGGAGACACGAGAGTGCAAACAGCGAGAAGAACTCAAAAGGTCAGACAGCATCTGTGGAGGCAGACAACCACACAAAAAAAAACACTCTGCTGGAGGCACTCATAGGGTCAATCACCATCAATGGTGCTCGGTTTTGGGTTGAAACCCAAAGAGTGCAGAGGGGAGATAACCTATATAATGAGGATACAGTGGGAGGGTTTGGAGAGGTAGGGAATGTAGACTTGTAGGGAGTATGGTTAGCCAGTAGGGGAATGGTGAACAAGGGACAGGTGAGGATGATGGATAGATGGAGATAGTTGAATAGCAGGTGCTATACAAAGGGATACAGAGGTAAGAGGTAAGAAGGGGGCCAGGTGGAGGAAGGTGTCATACAAGGAGCAACACTTAACATCTGGGTAGTCTACAGGTCAATAGTATGAACATTACATCTTCAAATTACAGAGAACGCATCCCTTCTGAGTTACTTCCATTCTTGATCCTCCCCTTCTCCACACTCTCCCAACCACATTTCTCTCTCTCCCCCTTCTGGTTCCATCCTCTTCTATGAAAAGGATTCCTCCCCAAAACCATTCAGCTCCATCTTGTCTAAGGGCAGCATGGTTAACACAGCGACCTGGTTTGAATCCACTGTAAGGAGTTTATACATTGTCCCTATGACCTGTGATGCTCCGGTTTCCACCCACCCTCCAAAAATGTATGGATTAATTGATTAATGGGATGTAATGGGTAGCAAGTGTTTCAATGGTCAGAATCGGCTTCTACTGTGTTGTGAATAAATTTATTTGTCCTTCATCTCTCTTTAACAGCTTTCATTTAACTATCACCTACCCTATCAAGTTCCTGCAATGGCAGCCTTTTTTAATATTTTTTTATTTTTCACACTGTGAACCATATCAACCAAAATACATACAAACATTTCCCTCTTAAATATACACAGTGGCATTTTCTCCACCAATTTTCCCCCCTACCTTCCCTCCACCCTCCAAAACCATTAAACATTCAACATATACAATAAACCCATTAAACGATGTCATCACACAATGAAAAATAAACAAGAAAAATGTGTCATCTACTTTCACACACTGGATCAAGTCTTTTTGCCTTCTTATCATTTTAGGGTGTGGAGGTCCGAGGCAAGCCCTCTCTTATGTTCCATGTATGGTTCCCAAATTTGTTCAAATAATGTGACTTTATTTTTTAAATTATATGTAATTTTTTCCAATGGAATACATTTATTCATTTCCATGTACCATTGCGGTACTCTCAGGCTCTCTTCTGATTTCCAAGTTGACATTATACATTTTTTTGCAACTGCTAAGGCTATCATAATAAATCTTTTTTGCGCTTCATCCAGTTTGAGGCCTAGTTCTTTACTTCTTATCTTACTTAGAAGAAAGATCTCTGGATTTTTTGGAATGTTGCTTTTTGTGATTTTATTTAATACCTGATTTAGATCTTCCCAAAACTTTCCCACTTTCTCACATGCCCAAATTGCATGTCCTGTTGTTCCCATTTCCTTCTTTCAGCGAAAACATCTGTCTGATAATGTTGGATCCCATTTATTTAACTTTTGGGGCGTGATATTATAACCTGTGTAACCAATTATACTGTATCATGCATAACCTTGTGTTTATTATATTCTTCATAGTTCCAGAACATAACTTTTCCCATGTTTCATTTTTTATCTTTATGCTTAAATCGTTTTCCCCACTTTTGTTTGGGTTTATAGCTTATTTTATCATTTTCCTTATCTTGCAGTTTGATGTACATGTTCGTTATAAATCTTTTAATTATCATTGTGTCTGTAATCGCATATTCAAAGCTGCTTCCTTCTGGTAACCTCAGTCTGTTTCCCAATTTATCCTTGAAATAAGCTTTCAGTTGATGATATGCAAACATTGTACCGTGAGTTATTCCTTATTTGTACTTCAATTGTTCAAATGTTAATAAATTATTTCCCAAAGAACAATTTTCTATTCTTTTAATTCCTTTTCTCTCCCATTCTCTAAAGCACACATGTCAAACTCTGGCCCGTGGGCCAAATTTGGCCCCGATATAATTATATTTGGCCCACAAGATCATTTCAAAAATGAATTAGAGGTAGCCCGCTGGCCGCCGCGCCAGTATAGCGCATGCACAGTAATACAACAAATCCCAGAATGCATTGGCGTCAGTCTGCTAATCGCCCCCACCTCCTCTGTTTACGTTGCAGGGTCTCACCGTGGACTCTGGTTTTGGGGCCTGGCTGGTGTCAGGGGAAGCCAAGGCCGCTTCCCAGCGCCCGGAACCGGAGGCCTCTGGCCTGAGCTCGCCAGGACCGTTGCCCACTCCCCCTCCCTGCTGCAGGCCAACCCGCGACTCACGGTGACGGGGCCGCTGATCCGCCGAGATGCCGCCCTGCAGCGAGAGCCGATGCCCCCGCACTGTCGTTGTCCAACCCGATCGCCCGCAAACCCCGCCCTCCCGCACGCAGGCCTGAGTAAGGATTATGAACTTTAATCTCAGGATAAAACGATCTTCCAATAGTTTCATGTCACTGTGATAAATATAATCCTGGTTAAAAATGGTCCTGCACCTGGATACAAGCTCATTAGGCATAAAACTTGAAAAGTGTGTAAATCAAAGGATATCTGTACCAATGGAAACAGGGCATGGCAAATAACCCTGCTAGAGTTCATGCCCACAATCAGTCACCCATTTGATTGTTTCAGGAATCATGTTATTCTCCCACATTCTCAATAGCCCTCAGATTTTACTATTTGACAGCACACTAGCAACATTTGACAAATCCTCTATAGGGAAATATTATTTATTGAATATTTTATTTCTCATTTGTTAATGCTTCTGGAAAGAGTTTATCCAAAACTATTATTAAACATTTATTTTAATAAGAAAAAGTTTAACATTACATATGTTGAAAGAAGAGAAAACATGCAGATGTTGTTGAAAATTTTCAATAAATATTTAGTTCGGCCCTCGACTTAGTCCAAGTTTTTAATTTTGGCCCTCCGTGAATTTGAGTTTGACACCCCTGCTCTAAAGGAAAGGTTATCCATTGTAAAAGGGATTAACTGATTTGCATCAATAATAATTTTCGTATTTGGTAATTTGTTTTTTTCCTTTCTAAATGAATCTTCTTCCATATATTGAGTAAATGATACAATACTGGTGAGCTTTTATATTGTACCAGCTTTTCATCCCACTTATGAAGTATATGTTCCGGTACCTTCTCCCCTATTTTATCTAGCTCTATCTTAGTCCAATCTGGTTTTTCCCTTGTCTGATAAAAATCTGATAAATACCTTAATTGTGCTGCTCTATAATAATTTTTAAAGTTTAGTTACTGCAAACCACCTTGGTTGCACCTCTCTTAATTTATCTAACGCTATCCTTGGTTTCCCCCCCTTTCCACAAAAATTTCCTTATTATTCTCTTTAGTTCATTAAAGAATTTCTCTGTTAAGGGAATTGGTAACGATTGAAATGAGTATTGTATCCTTGGGAAGACATTCATTTTAATGCAATTTACCCTCCCTATCATCATTAGTGGTAATTCTTTCCAATGTTCTAATCTTCCTGCAATTTCTTTATTAGTGGCTGATAATTTAATTTGTACAAGTGGCTAAAATTATTATCTAACCTAATACCTAGGTATCAGATTGCTTGTGTTTGCCATTTAAATGGTGATTCTTTTTTAAATTCTGTATAATCCGCGTTACTCATTGGCATCACTTCACTTTTATTTGTGTTGATCTTGTACCCTGATATTTCTCCATATTCCTTCAATTTCTTAATGTAATTCTTTTATTGATATCTCTCGTTCTATTAAGTATAATACGATGTCATCTGCAAATAAACTGATTTTATACTCCTTCTCCTTTATTCTTATCCCTTTTATTTTATTTTCTGTTCTTATCAGTTCTGCCAATGGTTCTATTGCTAAGGCGAACAGTGAGGGAGATAATGGACATACCTGCCTAGTTGACCTACTTAATTTAAATTGGTTCGATACATATCCATTTACTGTTACCTTTGCCAATGGTCCATTATATAATGTTTTAATCCAATTAATATATTTTTTCTGGTAGATTGAACCTCTGTAATACTTTGAATAAATAATTCCATTCTACCCTGTCAAAGGCTTTTTCTGCATCTAAAGCAACAGCCACTGTTGGCATCTTATTTCCTTGAAATGTATGAATTAAATTAATACATTTACAGACATCATCTGCTGTTCGTCTTTTCTTAATAAATCCAGTTTGATCTTGTTTTACTATTTTTGGTACACAATTGGCCAATCTGTTTGCTAATAATTTCATTATTATCTTATAATCTAAATTAAGTAGAGATATTGGTTTATATGATGCTGGTGTTAGTGGATCCTTTGCTATTACTATAATTATTGCTGTCTTACATGAATCTGGCAAGTTTTGTGTTTCTTCTATCTGGTTCATTACTTCCAGGAGAGGAGGAATTAATAACTGTAAATGTTTTATAGAATTCTACTGGGAGTCCATCCTCTCCAGGTGTTTTATTGTTTGGCAGCTTTTTTAATATATCCTGTATTCCTCTATTTCAAATGGTTTTATCAGTTTGTTTTGTTCCTCTTCTTGCAATTTCGATTTTAGCTAAAAACTCTTCTATTTTATCATCTTTCCCCTCGTTCTCAGTTTGGTATAATTGGTCATAAAATTCCTTAAAGTTCTCATTAATCTCCATTGGATTATATGTAATTGGTTTGTCCTTTTTCCTTGATTCCAATACAGTTCTTTTACTTTGTTCTGTTTTAAGTTGCCAGGCTAATATTTTGTGTGTTTTTTCTCCCAATTCATAATACTTTTGCTTTATTTTCATTATGTTCTTCTCCACCTTCTACGTTTGTAAAGTTTCGTATTTTACTTTTTTGTCCATCAATTCTCTTTTTGTTATATCATCCCTTTCTGATAGTTCCTTTTCTGTACTTACTATCTCCCTTTCCAACTGCTCTATTTCCCAATTGTAGTCCTTTTTCATCTCAGTCACATAACTTATTATCTGCCCTCTAATGAAGGCTTTCACTGCATCCCATAATATAAATTTGTCTTTCACTGATTCCGTATTTATTTCAAAGAACGTTTTAATTTGGTGTTCAATAAACTCTCTAAATTCCTGTCTTTTAAATAGCATGGAGTTTAACCTCCATCTGTATGTTCTTGGTGTGATGTCCTCCAGTTCTATTGCTAATAACAGGGGTGAATGATCAGATAGTAGTCTAGCTTTATACTCAATTTTCCTAACTCTCCCTTGAATATGGGCTGACAACAAAAACTTATCAGTCCTTGAGTAAGTTTTGTGCCTACTCGAATAGTATGAAAATTCCTTCTCTTTTGGGTGTTGCCTCCTCCATATATCCATAAGTTTCATTTCCTGCATTGATTTAACCATAAATTTGGCCACTTTATTCTTTTTGCTAGTCTTTTGTCCAGTTTTATCCAACACTGGATCCAAATTAAGGTGAAAGTCCCCTCCTATCAATATATTCCCTTGCGTATCTACAATCTTCAAAAAAATATCCTGCATAAACTTTTGATCCTCTTCATTAGGTGCATATATATTGAGCAAATTCCAAAATTCTGAATATATCTAACACTTTATCATTACATACCTCCCTGCTGGATCTATTATTTCCTCCTCTATTTTGACTGGTACATTTTTATTAATTAATATAGCTTTTGAATTTATATGATGCTGCCGCTACGTGCCCTACCAGGTCTCTCTTTAATTTACTATGTTCCACTTCAGTAAGATGCGTTTCCTGCACAAATGCAATGTCTATTTTTTTCTTTTTTCAGTAAATTTAATAGCATCTTCCATTTAATTTGGTTATGTATTCCATTAATATTTAGTCATATAATTCAACATGGCCCTCTCATATCCTGATTATACCTCATTTCCGCTTCCTCTCCACCACCATCCCCCTTTTCCCCATTTTCATCTCTCAGTTTTCCCTTTTTAAACTCAATGAATGACAACACATTTTAAACATAAAATACTTCAACAACTCCCACATCCAATATTCCCTTAGCCCCAAATGTCCCCCCCCCCCCTCTGAGTTGCCTCTTATCCCTTGCCGGGCAACCACAACTCCTCTCTCCATTTGGATTGTGAACCCGCTCGCAAGTGTCAACTGATTTCGCAGTGACGGTTATTCTCTCCCACCCAACCACCCCCAGAAAAGACATTATTTTTTACACATATAACAAAGTTCACCCTCTTTTTTTCTCCTTACTTCCTTTCTTCCCTTCTCTTTCCCTTCTTTAGTTCTTACATATACATTATTTTTACATCTTTTTATATATTTTATCGCCATTCTTCATTCTTGTTACAACTCTTCATCTCTCCTTCTGTCCTGCAGGCATTCTGCAAATTCTCGTGCTTCCTCCGGATCTGTTTTGCTCCACAGGGATAAATATTTTAAGCACAGCTGGATGTCTTAACATAAATTTATAACCTTTTTTCCATAGGATCGATTTTGCTGTATTAAACTCCTTCCTCTTCTTTAAGAGTTCAAAACTTATGTCTGGGTAAAAAAGTATTTTTTGACCCTCGTATTCCAATGGTTTATTGTCTTCTCTAATTTTATTCCTTGCCCGCTCCAGTATATTTTCTCTTGTTGTATATCTCAAATATTTTACTAAAACGGATCTTGGTTCTTGTTGAGACTGTGGTTTTGGGGCTAGTGTTCTGTGTACCCTTTCTATTTCCATTCTTTCCTTTGGGACCTTTGGGATCCATCCTTTTATAAATTCCTTCATATCTGTGCCTTCTTCATCTTCCTTTAGGCCCACTATTTTTATGTTGTTTCGCCTACTATAATTTTCCAACATATCAATTTTCTGAGCTAACAACTCTTGTGTCTCTTGTGATAACTTTTTTATCACTTTCTTCCAATTTTCTTCTTAAGACATTAATTTCCATTTCAACAGCCGTTTCCCGCTCTTCCACATTCTCTACTCTTTTCCCTATTTCTGTCATGACCAGCTCTAATCTATTCACTTTTATCTTCTGTGCTTATCATTTTACTAAATTCTAATGTCAACCATTCTTCTAATGCTCTCATTTGTTCTTGAAAAAAACTTTATCTATATTCTGTCCATCTGTTTTACCTTCTATTTCTCTGTGCAGATCTTGGTCTTCTTCTTCCTCTTCTTCTGTGTCTGTACCTGTGTTTGTGTCTTCTTCTTCTCTTCCCTGTATCTGTGTCTCTTCTAACTTTCCTGATGAATTGCTTGTCTCACTTTGCTGGGCTTCTTCTTGCTTGGCTTCCTGCTGTTGGTCCTCTTCTTCTGGGCTACTCATCTGTTGGGCCTCCTGCTGCTGCTCTTCTTTCCTATCACACCCTTTCCTGTTGCTTTCCTCCTCTTCCAGCTGAGAGCCCTGGTGTCGGGCATCCCTCAGCTGGTCGCGCTGTGTTTGCCTGCTCCTCGGCTGAGCTCCCCTCCCGCCAGTGTTCTCCTTCTCCTTAGTAAGCGCAGTTGCGCACTTTTGTTTGGCTCAGAGAGCCATTTTTGCAGTTCAGCGGTCGTGACTCTGCGGGGTCGTCACCAACCTCGGAGAATGGGCTCTCTTCTCCACGACGGCTCCCTGTTTCTTCATGCAGGTAAGGCCTTCTCCTTTCTCTTCTGACGTCTTTTATTTTTTTTCCCTGTTGTTTTTACTTTTTCCTTCTTGTGTGCTATTTTCTTTCTTTTCTCTACAACTTCATCTTTTATTTGTTATATTTTGTATTTCTTGAACTTTGTGCTTTCTTCACTTTATTTCTTCTTTTCTGGAGAGGGCTGGTATTCCCCTACCAGCCACTACTCCATCACGTGACTCCCCGCAATGGCAGCCTTTGACTCCACAAATAACCCCCCCCCCGTATGCATCTCCAACTTCACCCAGTAGGACTCAACTTATTCCACCCAATCACTTTTATTTCGACTGCCTCATTATCTATGACACCCAACAATCAACTGCCTCCATCTCCCCATATGTCTGCCATCCTTCTGCCATTCTCCAGTCCCCTACTAGCCCCCAACATACTCGCTGTCTTCATTCTTGATAAAAATGTCGATCATCCATTCGGGGAACCTAAACAAATTAAAGATTGGGGGCTTGCTGTTTTAAAGCAAATAAGGGTGGGTAAATCTCCAGGGCCTGACAAGATATTCCCTCGGACCTTGAGGGAGGCTAGCGTAGAAATTGCAGAGATTCTGGCAGAAATATTTAAAATGTTCTTCGCCACAGAAGTGGTGCTGGAGCACTAAAGAGTAGCTCGCATTGTTCTGTTGTTTAAAAAAGGCTCCAAAAGTAATCCTGGAAATTATAAGCTGGTGAGGCCAACATCAGTACTGTAGTAGGTAAATTATTGGAAGGGGCTCTAAGAGATGGAAATATACACGTATTCGGATAGCCAGGACTAATTAGAGATAGTCAACATGGCTTTGTGCATGGTAGGTCATGTTTAACCAATCTTATAGAGTTTTTCAAGCAGGTTACCAAGAAAGTTGATGAAGGAAAGATTGTGGATATTGTCTACATGGACTTTAGTAAGGCCTTTGACAAGGTCTCACCTGGGAGGTTGGTCAGGAAGGTTCAGATGCTTGGTATTCATGTTGAGGTTGTAAACTGGATTCGACATTGGCTATACAGGAGAAGCCAGAGAGTGGTAGTGGATGATTGCTTCTCAGACTGAAGGATTGTAACTAGTGGTGAGCCTTAGGGATCATCGTTGTTTATCATCTACATCAATGATCAGAATGATAATGTGGTAGTTTGGATTAGCAAATTTGCAGATGACACTAAGATTGGAGGTATTGTGGACAGCAAGGAAGGCATTCAAAGCTTGCAGAGGGATCTGCACTAGCTAGAAAAATGGGCTAAAATGGCAGTTAGTTATAATGCAGACAGGTATGAGGTGTTGGATTTTGGAAGGACAAACCAAGTAAGGACATACATGGTAAATGCTATGGAATGGAGGTCTGCAGTAGAACAGAAGAATCTGAGAATACAGATACATAATTCCCTGAAAGTGGCGACACAGGTAGATACAGTTGTAAAGAGAGCTTTTGGCATATTCAAAAATCAAAGCACTGAGTATAGGAGTTAGGATGTTATGATGAAGTTGTACAAGACATTGGTGAAGCCAAATATGTATTAATGTATGCAGTTTTGGTCACCTAACTACAAAAAAGATATCAATAAGAATGAAAGAGTGGCAGAGAAGATTTACTAGGATGTTGCCCGGACTTCAGGAATTGAGTTACAGGGAAGGGTTAAACAGATTAAGATTTTTTTCCCTGGAGCGTAGAAAAATGAGGGGCGATTAGATAGGTATTTAAAATTGAGAGGTAGAGACCAAGTAAATGTAGGTAGGCTTATTCCACTGAGGATAGATGAGATACAAAGAGGACATGAGTTAAGGGTGATAGAGGGAAAGTTTAGGAGAACATTTGGAGGAACTTCTTCACACAGAGAGTGGTGAGAGTAAAAGCTGAAGTGGAGAATGTGGATTCAATTTGAACAAGTACATGAGTACATGGATGGGAGAGGTATGGAGGGCTATGGACTGGGAGCGTCAGTGGGACTATGCAAATAAGAAGAGCCGAAAGTCCTGTTTCTGTGCTCTAATGTTCCCTGGTTCTATCATTCTACTGTTTGAGAGGCAGAGTGAATGTTTCAGGTCCTTACCAGTTTCCTTCACTGCTTCTTCGAAGGTCAGTTCAATGCGGCGGTTCCCCTCCCCAGTGGACGTTTGCGATTTGTCCCATTCATGGATTTCTGTTGAAAGTGAAGTCATTTCTCATCACCAAGGAGGTTTGTGCAAAATGCAAAGCAGCTTTCACATAAATGTAGGTGCAAGTCAGAGGGGGGCATTAACTGGTCAAAAATAGATAAACAGAAGGAAATGCGAGGAGGGGGGAGCACAGTTGGTGTAATGGTTAGCACAACCCTTTTACAGTGCCAGCAATCTGGACCAGGGTTCAAATCCCGCACTGTCAGGAGTTTGTACGTTTTCCCCGTGTCTGTGTGGGCTTTCCCCGAGGGCTCTGGTTTCCTCCCACTGTTCAAAACATTCTGGAGTGTAGGTTAATTGGGTGTAAATTGGGTCCAAAACCTTATTGAAGCAGTTGATTTTTAGAAGCAATTTAAAGGAAGAAAGAGAAGGGATATAGAGTATTGGGAACTCGTCCCAGCCAGAATCCTCTAAAAGTCAAGTTGAAGTCCACTGTATTATTTAAATTTTATAAACAAACTTTATTCACAATAAAAATATTGACAGCACAGTCTTGACATTCTTAGAATCATATTCACAAAACATTTCAATTTTATACATTGTAGTGTTAACCATTTATTTTACTACATAACACCTTTTCCACTGATGTTTAGTCCCTGGGTTTAGTCCTCCCACCAGTCTCAGCTCCTCAGGGCCTGGTAATGGAAGCATCCTAGACTGTGGTCATTCACCACAGATCCCTTGTGTAGGCTGCACTGAGCTTGGAATGTGCCAGTTGGCAGCATTCCCTCACATCACTGGGCCGAAAGACCAACAAGGTTCGAGCAGACTCAAGAGTTGTTTGTCCAGCAGCACTGGATGTCTATCCATGAGGGCATCTTCGGGAACAGCCTGTAAATCAGATAACCCTCAGTTACGTTCCTGTTAGGGATGATCCATGACAAGGACCCTTGCATCCTTCTCCACAAACTCCAAGTCAGAGGTAGGCAAACTACGGCCCCTAGGCCCACAGCAGTCCACTTAAATGGCCCAGGGTGAATTTTAAAAATAAAATGGAATATAGACTGTTAGAACATCATCTCAAATAAAAAATTGGACTTCTTAGTTTCAACACCAGATGCCACTGCTATTTTGAACAACTACTAGACCGACTGTTGCAATGTTACTCATGGATGAAAACATTTCCATCTCTCCATTGTCCCTTTCTTGATCGTTTCTCATTATTATTTTGCATCCAGGTTTTTATTTTGCACTGCTTTTTGAATTAGAGCTTTAAACCCTGCCCGTTAATTGCTCTCTTTGGCATCAATCAGATGCCAGATACATTTTTATTGGCATCTCAGGAAAAAGTTTTCGCTTTTACTACATTGGTAGCCAGACGAGCTATTTTACTGAAATGGAAAAGTGATTTATCCCCTACTCAAGCATAGTGGTTTATATGATGTAATGTCCCGTTTAAGTTTAGAGAAAATCAAATATAATATTAAAGATAGAAAGTTTCAATTTATGAAATTATGGGGCACATTCTTAGAATTTTTTATAATTGGAAGAATTAATAATTACTGTAAGTTTCGGTGATTCTTTGCCTGTTCTCCTGGGGTCGCCAGAGATTCCACATTATTGATTTTTTTAAAATAACTCAACATATAAGGTAACTTTGATAGAGGGAAGGGTTAGATTAGTTTAGTTTGTAGTTTTTTTTCCTTTATTATTTTATCAAATTATTTCAATAAATGGGTTTGACACAATTGCGTACATTATTTCTACCAATAGTTCGAAATTCTACAAATAACTATTGACGTAGTTCTTTTCATTATTTTTTGTGTTTACTCGTGTACAAATGAATCATAATGTAATGTCAATTTTTAATATATTGCTTATATGTTAAACTCAATAAAAATATTTTTAAAAATGAGTTTTAAAGAGTTATATTGTATTCCTTTAAATTTAAGAGCAGCCCATACAGAAATGCCAACTGTAATATGTGATCATATCAATAAACTACTATAATGTCAATAATTAAACTGTTTAGTACTGTCGTGCAGTTATCTTGATAGAAAATGAATTTTCAATCGCACAGGAGTTTTCTGGTCTAAAAACACTGTTTTTCTTGCAGCGTAAGTGGTTAAAACTGCCAGGTTTAAATATTGTTTGGCCCATAATTCTTTATATTTTTCTGTTGTGGCCCACTCCCAAAAGAGCTTGGCCACCCGGCTTTTAAGTAAATCCACAGTCTGCAATAAGGTGGGCAACTGTTACCACAGGATTGTAATCATCTCTAAGGCAATTTGCACTGGTGGGGGTGATATTCAGGTTATTCATGAAGGATCTCACTGGGAGGATTCCTCTCACTGGCAGCAACAATAAAGATACTGTGGAGATGGATTAGGAATATTTCTACCCTTTACAAATAACCAGAGAATGTAGTTTAACCTGACATTTCAGTTAGACATTTTAGCAAACAACTAGAAAATTTAAATGCTATTCAAATGACGATCTCAGATGCCAGGTGCAAGTTAGGTTCAGTTACAAATTAAACACTGGGATTCAAATAGGATATAAAAGAAAATCCAAACGAAGTAACATTCTCAGAATTGCTTGATGCTTCAATCTATAACATTTTGGGCAACAAATTTTCTCAAAAGGTTCGCTTCCTCAAAATAAATTGGGGATTAACATAACATAACATATAAAGACCCCAACAATGAAGACGCTGTTTACATCCAGTACCGCACGGATGGCAGTCTCTTCAATCTGAGGCGCCTGCAAGCTCACACCAAGACACAAGAGAAACTTGTCCGTGAACTACTCTTTGCAGATGATGCCGCTTTAGTTGCCCATTCAGAACCAGCTCTTCAGCGCTTGACGTACTGCTTTGCGGAAACTGCCAAAATGTTTGGCCTGAAAGTCAGCCTGAAGAAAACTGAGGTCCTCCATCAGCCAGCTCCCCACCATGATTACCAGCCCCCCCCACATCTCCATCGGGCACACAAAACTCAAAACGGTCAACCAGTTTACCTATCTCGGCTGCACCATTTCATCAGATGCAAGGATCGACAATGAGATAGACAACAGACTCGCCAAGGCAAATAGCGCCTTTGGAAGACTACACAAGAGTCTGGAAAAACAACCAACTGAAAAACCTCACAAAGATAAGCGTATACAGAGCCGTTGTCATACCCACACTCCTGTTCGGCTCCGAATCATGGGTCCTCTACCGGCACCACCTACGGCTCCTAGAACGCTTCCACCAGCGTTGTCTCCGCTCCATCCTCAGCATCCATTGGAGCGCTTACATCCCTAACGTCGAAGTACTCGAGATGGCAGAGGTCGACAGCATCGAGTCCACGCTGCTGAAGATCCAGCTGCGCTGGATGGGTCACGTCTCCAGAATGGAGGACCATCGCCTTCCCAAGATCGTGTTATATGGCGAGCTCTCCACTGGCCACCGTGACAGAGGTGCACCAAAGAAAAGGTACAAGGACTGCCTAAAGAAATCTCTTGGTGCCTGCCACATTGACCACCGCCAGTGGGCTGATAACGCCTCAAACCGTGCATCTTGGCACCTCACAGTTTGGCGGGCAGCAACCTCCTTTGAAGAAGACCGCAGAGCCCACCTCACTGACAAAAGACAAAGGAGGAAAAACCTAACACCCAACCCCAACCAACCAATTTTCCCCTGCAACCGCTGCAATCGTGTCTGCCTGTCCCGCATCGGACTTGTCAGCCACAAACGAGCCTGCAGCTGACGTGGACTTTTTACCCCCTCCATAAATCTTCATCCGCGAAGCCAAGCCAAAGACATATAACATAACAATTACAGCACGGAAACAGGCCATTAGGCCTTTCTAGTCCGCACCGAACCAAACACCCCTTTCTAGTCCCACCTCCCTGCACAATGCCCATAACCCTCCATCTTCTTCTCATCCATATACCTGTCCAACCTTTTCTTAAATAATACAATTGACTCCGCCGCCACTATTTCTCCCGGAAGATCATTCCACACGGCTACTTCAAACTGAACACAAAGAGAATTTCAGATTTGTTGTATCACGTAGGAAGTTGGAGAAAATGACATTAACTTTCATTGAATTTTATTGAATTACTTTTCAAAGAAATTCAATGTTCATTAAAGGAACTATTCCACTATTGAGAAAGAACTGTTGTCTATAATATTTGCTCTGCAGAATGTTGATGTACATCTCATGAACCAATTGTGATATTTACTGACCACAATCCTCTGGTGTTTTTCTATAAAATGAAAATTAAAAACAGAAGATTGTTAAACTGGAGTTTAATATTACAAGAATATAATTTGCAAATTAATCATATTAGAGGTATGATTGTCATGATGTTAAAAATGATCATGAATACGGGGTTCTGACTGCTTCGTTCAGCTCAGTCAAAGCCCTTGTGGTCCATACAAGAGGAGATGGCTGGCTGTATAAGGTTTCACTTGAAGTAAGAGAAACAAAAAGGAACTCTGTGGTGACCTGAAAGAAAGAGGTTATCATTTGGAAAACCCTGATGGGGCATTTCTTCCGCAAGACATTAATGTGACTGATTGCAAAGAATCAGTTTGTGTCCAGCGAACAACAAATCTCTCTCTGAAAACTGACAAGAACCTTCCTGAGCGTTAACCATTTACCTTTCAAGCACCAAAGCCTGGTGAACTTCATAAATGTTATTCTGTGCACAGTATAAGAATTGCTTGCAACCAGTGAACTTGGAGGAATGAGAAGTGAGATTGGACTGTGAATTAAAGAACTTTTCTAAACTTCTTTCTTTTTCTTTGGCTTGGCTTCGCATACGAAGATTTATGGAGGGGTAAAGTCCACGTCAGTTGCAGGCTCGTTTGTGGCTGACAAGTCCAATACGGGACAGGCAGACACGGTTGCAGCGGTTGCAAGGGAAAATTGGTGGGTTGGGGTTGGGTGTTGGGTTTTTCCTCCTTTGTCTTTTGACAGTGAGGTGGGCTCTGCGGTCTTCTTCAAAGGAGGTTGCTGCCCGCCGAACTGTGAGGCGCCAAGATGCACGGTTTGAGGCGATATCAGCCCACTGGTAGTGGTCAATGTGGCAGAAACCAAGAGGTTTCTTTAGGCAGTCCTTGTACCTCTTCTTTGGTGCACCTCTGTCTCGGTGGCCAGTGGAGAGCTCGCCATATAACACGATCTTGGGAAAGCGATGGTCCTCCATTCTGGAGACGTGACCTACCCAGCGCAGTTTGATCTTCAGCAGCATGGATTCGATGCTGTCGGCCTCTGCCATCTCGAGTACTTCGATGTTGGAGATGAAGTCGCTCCAATGAATGTTGAGGATGGAGCGGAGACAACGCTGGTGGAAGCGTTCTAAGAGCCGTAGGTGATGCCGGTAAAGGATCCATGATTCGGAGCCGAACAGGACTGTGGGTATGACAACGGCTCTGTATACGCTAATCTTTGTGAGGTTTTTCAGTTGGTTGTTTTTCCAGACTCTTTTGTGTAGTCTTCCAAAGGCACTATTTGCCTTGGCGAGTCTGTTGTCTATCTCGTTGTCGATCCTTGCATCCGATGAAATGGTGCAGCCGAGATAGGTAAACTGGTTGACCGTTTTGAGTTTTGTGGGGGGGCTGGTAATCATGGTGAGGAGCTGGCTGATGGAGGACCTCCGTTTTCTTCAGGTTGACTTCCAGGCCAAACATTTTGGCAGTTTCCGCAAAACAGGACGTCAAGCGCTGAAGAGCTGGCTTTGAATCGGCAACTAAAGCGGCATCGTCTGCAAAGAATAGTTCACGGACAAGTTGCTCTTGTGTCTTGGTGTGAGCTTGCAGGCGCCTCAGATTGAAGAGACTGCCATCCGTGCGGTACCGGATGTAAACAGCGTCTTCATTGTTGAGGTCTTTCATGGCTTGTTTCAGCATCATGCTGAAGAAGATTGAAAAGAGGGTTGGTGCGAGACCGCAGCCTTGCTTCACGCCATTGTTAATGGAGAAGGGTTCAGAGAGCTCATTGCTGTATCTGACCCGACCTTACATTATATACACGTGCACTTAGAATTAGAAGGGGGCTAGGTTAAGTAAGTTAATAGTAATGTTAAAGATAATTAAAAGCAACTTTTGTTTAAGTAACCATTTGTCTTGATGAATTTGCTGCTGGGTTTTGAGGTCCTCTTGGCTCATAACAATAGGAAGTAAAGATATATTGCTGACAGGAATAAGCAAAGAACAGGAAGGCTGGGGGAGGAGTCCAGACCAACAAAAGATGTCAATTGGATATGATAAGAGGAGAGGTGAGAATTGATTTTGGCTCTGTGAAAGGAGACAGAGGGAAAAGAGAGTGAGATAGAGCTGGGGAAAGGCAAAGGGTCTCGTGCACTGACCACGCACAAATTGGAAGACCCACACCTCATCTGGGCACCCTCTAACTGGATGGCATTAACATCGACTTCTCTGGTTTTCGTTACTCCCCCCTCCCCGTCACCTTTCCCCAGTTCTCTCTCCCTTTTCCCTGCCACAATTCTCACCTCTCCTCTTATCATATCCAATTAACACCTCCCCTCACTTTCCCTTTGTTCTGTCCTCCAGCTCTCCACCCCATCCCCTCTCCCCATTTGCTGGTGTGCTGTCCGTCCCTCATCCATCTATCCTTCTACCATTTCCCCATCACTTTGTATGGCCACCGGCCTACATTTTGCTCATACTTTGATGAAGGGTTCAAGCCCGAAATGTCGGTTATGTATCTTTATCTTTGCTCCATAAGGAACACTGTTTGACCTGCCAAGTTTCTCACGCATTGTGTTTTTATTTTATGTCAAATCAAAGTTGCTCTTTTAATATTGTGCATGACCTATGTAGAAACATTTTACAGGTTCATTATGCTGGGATGGGGATCAAGTACACATTACTGACTAGCATCAAGGTAACTGCCAGCTGGAGAAATGGGTCATGGACATACAATTTGAGCTCAGTCCTAAATTTACAGAAGAATCAGAAAAGGAAACACGAAACTCAAGTGAAATAAGTAAGTCTGCAGACACTGTGATTGTAGTACACAAAATAAACTCAGCAGATCTTACAGCATTTACAGGCGGCAAAGATATGGCAAGGTATGAGCAAAAGGGCCTGAATTAAAAGGCGGGGTGGGGGGAGAGGGTTGGTGAGAGAAGAAAGGGTGAGGCTATGGATAGGAGGGAAGGAGAGAAAAAGCTAAGAATTGATGGGGGGGGAGAAGTGAATGCAGAGCTGGAGGAAAGGAGAAAGAAAGAGAGGAAAGGAGGGATAGGGAAAGGGAGAGACAGGGAGGAATGAATAAACAAAGCATTCGGCTATATGTAAAGGCATAACAATATTTAACTTTAAAGATATATAAGAATTCAAAGAAAATTATCTCGAACTTATTTTCCCTTCATAGTTCACCAAAGAATGAGATGCCAGCTTAGTATGCGCAGATATTACTACATATGTTACAGTCACTATGGTAACATTATAAACAATACTTCTTAAAAATTAACTAAGAATCAAAAACACAAGGTTTTAACCTTTACAGGAGGTGTGGGGCACTTTTATGCATCAGTGAATTTGGTGGAAACCATAACCGAACAGGTACTTCAACAAGCAGGGCATCATCAGGCTGCCCCTAAACAGCCGTACATTCAAGCCACTTTCAGGTGGAATAGCCGGGAGAATGCGGCTTCAGAGCCGGCTGCGGGTGTGTGCGAAGCAACATTCAGGTTGTAAGAGATCAGTAACACTGATCATTGTGAGAGATCAGTATCACTGATCTAAAAGAAAAGTGAGGATTGTGAGAGAAGAGTACAACTGATATAAAAATATGGAGATGAGGAAACTAATATAGATATATGGGTAAATGAATAAAGTCAGTACGAACAGGATAAGACATGGATATTAGAATGTAGGAAGCAGAATCAGTCTGAGTAAGATAAGAATCTCCTAGCCTTAGACAGAATCAGCAAGTTCACCCATGAATGAGATAAGGATAGACAATAGATAATAGAATGTAGGAAATAGAGAGTTAGTCTGAATAATAAGGGTCTTCTGGCCCTAGATAGAATTAGCAGGTTTGCATATGGTCGGGAAGGTGTAAATGAGAACAAAGACAGGACAATGAGGATAATAACATGATAAGACACTGACAGGATACCCCCCCCCCCCCACCAACAGTCCTCCAAGTTCACAGAAACAGCACACAGGCAGGCAGGATTGCCTAATGCCAAACCAATCCAGGAGGCAGAAGAATGTAAGGGAGAGGGTATTCAACTGTATAAAAGTTGGGTGAGCCCCAGTGTATGTGTGTATTCCCAGGGTAAGGGGAAGCGCCCAACTTTGCATTGTTGTATAATAAATGTTCTTTGTTCTCAATTTTTGTCTCGAGCAATTTCTGTGAAGGTACTTCTGTTTCTAACAAGGTGGCAGCGCTGAAGGCGCTATTCTGGCACCTGAAAGGCCTGCCGCAGGGAGAGGCGCCGTGGAGCAGTCGGCAGGAGCCGGCCGTCATCCCACCCACTTTCAGGTGCCCGGGGTGGTGGGGGGGAGGAGCGTTCGGAAACGGAGAACGCACCCACCCGAGGAGGGTTCGGTAAGTACTCCTCGGATCAGGGTTCTCCCGCTTTCAGGTGTCCTCTCAACAGCTCCGTTCGGGTATTTTAGGCGGCTTTACGTTGGGGGTATTCCGGCCACCTGAAAGCGGCTTCAGATTGACCGGCGGTGGGCAGCGCTGCGGAGATTATCCCTCTTGGAGACGGGTTGGAATGTGTGGCTCGGAGACCACCTCTGCACATTCAGAAAGATAGGTGATTGTGCGTTTTGGCGGAGTTTCGACCTTTTTTTCCCCCACTCACCTTAAGTAATCCCTTACATCGCCTTCCCAAGATCGTGTTATATGGCGAGCTCTCCACTGGCCACCGTGACAGAGGTGCACCAAAGAAAAGGTACAAGGACTGCCTAAAGAAATCTCTTGGTGCCTGCCACATTGACCACCGCCAGTGGGCTGATCTCGCCTCAAACCGTGCATCTTGGCGCCTCACAGTTCAGCGGGCAGCAACCTCCTTTGAAGAAGACCGCAGAGCCCACCTCACTGACAAAAGACAAAGGAGGAAAAACCCAACACCCAACCCCAACCAACCAATTTTCCCCTGCAACCGCTGCAACCGTGTCTGCCTGTCCCGCATCGGACTTGTCAGCCACAAACGAGCCTGCAGCTGACGTGGACATACCCCTCCATAAATCTTCGTCCGCGAAGCCAAGCCAAAGAAAAAGAAGAAAAGAAGAAAATCCCTTACTAACTACAGAGCACCTATGCCACAGGATGTGGGGGGGTGGAAAGAAAAGGGAGGGAAGCACTAGTTTAGAAGGAAATGGGATTAGTACAGCGTAGATGGGCAGAAGGGCTGGACAACGATAACAGGTTGTGAATCTTGTGCCAGTTTTGGCAAGATTTCAAGCAAGTGTTTTTTTTGGAGATGGATGGATTGCAAACCGAACCGTTTCCATGGGCTGTAGCAGCCCAGCCTCAAAAGAGGCCCTTTGGCCCACTCGGTCCATTCCATACTATCCCGCTCCGACGTTACCAGGCAGACGGACGGCGAGGAAGGGAATGGCGGCGAGAGGGGAGCCGCGGGGGGAGGGGGGGCGGAGGAAGGGAATGGGCAGGATCGTGGGGAGGGGGTGGTGGGGGGAACCTCCGATCGTTACCTCTGATCGTTACATCCTCAACGTCCGCAGGCCCCAGGAGCGGTTCCCGGACTGACATCCGTCCTCTCATCTTGGCCGGGTCGCCCGCTCCGCGACGCCGTGACCTCAACGGGGCCGGTGGCGGCTTCAACTCCCGCACCACGTGGCGGGGGGAGGAGGAGGAGGAGCCTGGCGATGTCATGGTAACCAGAGGCAAGCAGGCCCGGGGAGCGGCTTCAACTCCCGCACCACGTGGCGGGGGGAGCAGGAGGAGGAGGAGCCAGACGATGTCATGGTAACCAGAGGCAAGCAGGCCCGAGGAGCGGTTCCCGGACTGACATCCGTCCTCTCTTTCTTGGCCGCAGGCGCCGTGACGTCAACGGGGCCGGAGGCGGCTTCAACTCCCGCACCACGTGGCGGGGGGAGGAGGAGGAGCCGGGCGATGACATGGTAACCAGAGGCAAGCCTGCCACCTGGTCCACAGGTACCAGGTGAATCACAACCTTCCTTTGATCTCTTGGCTTCTTTCAATGCACCTCACAGATAACACTGATATCTTTACCTTTGCTACCTAAAGGCACTGTTTAACCTGCTGGATTTCTCCAGCATTTGTGTGTTTTTTCACTTAACCAGCAGAATTCTGTGCTTTACCCTCCCACCGTGACAGAGGTGCACCAAAGAAGAGGTACAAGGACTGCCTAAAGAAATCTCTTGGTGCCTGCCACATTGACCACCGCCAGTGGGCTGATATCGCCTCAAACCGTGCATCTTGGCGCCTCACAGTTCGGCGGGCAGCAACCTCCTTTGAAGAAGACCGCAGAGCCCACCTCACTGACAAAAGGCAAAGGAGGAAAACCCAACACCCAACCCCAACCCACCAATTTTCCCTTGCAACCGCTGCAACCGTGTCTGCCTGTCCCGCATCGGACTTGTCAGTCACCAACGAGCCTGCAGCAGACGTGGACATACCCTTCCATAAATCTTCGTCCGCGAAGCCAAGCCAAAGAAAAGAAACCCTTGATATTTCTATTATTATTCTATTTCTATGGTATAAAGATGTGCCCTTCATAAACCATAAGATCATTTGGCATCAACAATATTCATCGATCAGAATTTATTCTCATGAACGTGTCACAAAATAAATATAGGTCAAAACAATAGGGCAATATCATGTATCGTTATGAGACCAAAACCCACGACGAAGGGTAGTTGCTTTTAATTATCTTTGAACGTGAAAATAGGATCAAACTTTAACTTTGACTCACTTAACCTCCTTCTAATGCTAAGCGCAGGCGTGTGCAGTAAGTTCAGCAAAGTTCCGCTCTCACGGGTTGCAGGCAATTCTTGCACTGTGGGCAGAAGTTAGCATTAACAAAGTTCACCAGGCTTTGGTGCCGAACGAGTAAACGCTCAAGAGGGTTCTTCCTGGTTTTCAGAGAGAGAGTTTTCTCATTCCAGGACAGCCACTCCGGGGTCTTGCTGACAAAACCTGCCCCCTTCAGGGTTCTCCAGATGATAACCTCTTTCTTTCAGGTCACCACAGAATTCCTTTCTGTTTCTCATATTCCAAGGGAAACACCGACAGCCAGTCCTCTCCTTTGACCAGCCTGTCCCTCTGGAACCGATATCTGTGTCTCTCCTCTCTCTCTCTCTCTCTCTCACACTCTCTCAGAGCAAAGCCTGTTTTTTACTCCTCTCAAAAGGAGACAGTAAATTCTGTTTTCCAGACAAAGCTGCTACTGCCTGTTGTTACATTTGTTGCCTTTTGCAAATAACAGTCCATGGTGAGACTCTGAGCCTCTTGCAAAACCTCCTGCAAAGATTATGTGTTTTGAAGTGTTTGTGTGTGACCTGCTCTAACAAACCTTTCCCAATTTATCTCCCAGACACCTCTATAAACTCTATCACAATATTATGTCATCATGTCGTACACGATGATGCCATTACCCATATATAATGTGCATTAGACTCCACTATTTTAGAATTATCATCACGTTCCGTGTACTTGGTGTTCTGTTAAATACACAACAGATTGGCGAGGAGGATCGAGACAGAACCCCTGGAAACACCAGTCAGTAGGCCATTTCATGTTGGGCCTCCACCCTGAGACCAGCCACAGAGTGGATAGAAAAATAGGAAAGGCTGCTCCAGCATCCCATTCATATCCAGAGGCTCCTCGTATCTCCCTCTGGATCTGACGGAGGTGGAGGCGACGTGCCACAGCGCCACCCATCATAAATACACAGCAGAGCAATAGCCGTCTTACCTACCCATAATGTCCCACGCAGCTGAAACCGCTCTATGGTTCCCAGAACAGTTCCAGCTGTGTGGGGGATTATGGGTAGCGAAGACCGCCATTGCTCTGCTGCAGTTTGAGCTGCAGAGAGCGGCCCGGTGTGGCTGTCCCAGCCCACACTGGCTGGCGCCTGATGGCCCCCGCTGCCCTAACAGTCCCTGCCGCCCCGATGGTCCCTGTTGACATCTCCCACTGCCTCTGACTTGGAGGAAGATATAAACAAAATAGAGAGAGTGTAGAGAAGGTTCACGAGAATGTTGACAGGATTTCAGGGTCTGAGTTCCAGGGAAAGGTTGTGCAGACTGGGGCTTTTTTCTCTGGAGTGTAGAAAATTGAGAGGGGACTTGATAGAGGTGTTTAAGATTTTAAAAGGGACAGACAGAGTAAATGTGGATAGGCTTTTTCAATTAAGAGTGGGGGAGATTCAAACTAGAGGGCATGGTTTAAGATTGAAGGGGGAAAATTATAAGGGGAACACGAGGGGAAATTTCTTTACGCAAAGGGTGGTGGGGATGTGGAATGAGCTTCCGGCAGACGTAGTCGAGGCGGGATCATTGGTTACATTTAAGGAAAGACTGGATAGTTACATGGAGAGGAGAGGACTGGAGGGGTATGGACCGGGTGCTGGTTAGTGGGACTAGGAGGGTGGGGATTTGTTACGGCATGGACTAGTAGGGCCGAACTGGCTTGATCTGTGCTGTAAGTGGTTATATGGGTGAGTGGGGAGATGGGTCGCAGGCTGACGGCATCATCAGCTCACCCCTAAACAGCCGCTTAGCACGGCTGTACATTCAGATTGATCGGCGGATTATCCCTCTCGGAGAGGGGTTGGAGTATGCGCCTCGGAGACTGCTTCTACACATTCAGAAAGGCAGGTGATTGTGTGTTTTGGCGGAGTTTTTCCGCCTTTACATCTCAACTTTTGGGCTATCTGAAATGGCCTATAGATGATCTTAAAGAGGAAATACCAGGGAGTCTGCACTGTGGGCCGCACGAGCTTCCTCATGGAGAACAAAGGAAAAATGGCTAGAAGGAAATTCCAGTTTTTAATGGTGATCCATTGCAATATCTGACATTCATGAATTCCAGAGACGGGTCGTGTATTCAGCAATAACGTGGCTTTTCAGTGTAAAAAGGGCTACTGCCATTTAAAGTGTTTGCCCTTGCTTTGAGGGATGTAATGGCCGACAATCCCTGCTATATCTGGTATCTGTCTCTGTCTAACTTCGTACAGAATTGCTTTTTTGTTGCTGAATTAGCCTTCCGCAGGTTATACCTTGGGCAAACAGGATTGTGCTGGATTCTGGGGACACCTTGGGGGCGAAAACAGTGTCAGTAAAGTCACGCCTGGGCCCTTCATCAACTTAGAATATTACAGCACAGAACAGGCCCACTATGTTGTTCTGACCTACATAAACCTACTCAGCAAACTAAACCTTCCCTGCCTCACACCTGTAATCCTCTTTTTTTCTTCCATCTATGTGCCTGTCTCAGAGCCTTTTAAATGTCCCTATTGTACCAGCCTCCACCACCACCCCTGGCATTGCAATCCAGGCATTCAAGGGTAAGGAGGCGACAGCTTGCAAAAGGGAAAATGGGGTGGATGTGGTAGAACTCCATTACTCAGTGTATAAAAAACAGTACTTCTGACTCTCTCCCCTGAAATTTCCCCCCCTCCCTCACCTTAAACAGGTGTCCATTAGTTTTTGCTACTGTTGCCCCAGTAAAATGGTGCTGGCTGTCCACCCTATCTGTGCCTCTCATAATGTTGTAGATCTCTATTAAATCACTTCTTATCCTTCATCGCTCCAATGAGAAAATCCCTAACTCTGTTAACCTTGACTATTTGCAAACTTTCTCCAATCCAGGCAACATCCTGCTCAAGGTATGTTGTTGTTGTTAAGTCATGACTTGCGCTTGACTTGGATTAAAGTGAAGGAGAATTGCGCAGGTCATCAGCCTCACTCCCACACCCCGTCCTATCTGGACCCATGGCAACCCATAGTCGAGACGGATGGAGATAGATCAGGGTGCAATCGAGACGGCTGGAGATAGGTCAGAGTGCAGTGGATGGCCAGCAGTGTCTGGGCCCTCTTAGCACTCCACGACGCATTGTGAAAATTGCCTTTCTGTCCATTGAACCAGTGATGGTTTCTTCCACACAGTCCACCGAATCCAGGCTTCACACGCTAGGCAGACAGGCCCTGAGTGTCGTGGGTCCACGGCAGTTCTTGCGGCATGCTCGCGAGCTTCCCCACCCATTGTTGGGCACCCTCATCCGCCTTTGCTGCTATCGGGAGATGTCTCCTCTTCTGTCTGCTCCACCGATGGGATGATCACCTAGTGTGTTGTAATGACAACCCCTCCCCCCCAACTTGGTTTCGCCCTCTAGCTGAAGCAGTTTCCAGAATGTGGCATGAGGAGCCAAGAAGTGAGAGATTTAGGAGATGAGTGAGGTCCAGTGATGCCTACCATCCCCACCTTAGTGAGGTGTGGCTATCAGCTCCAAAGGTACTCCCTCTCCTCAGAGCTCTCTACACCCTTCAAGGTATGACATAAACAGGCAGACCATTGAATTAAAAAAAGGTGAGGAGAGGAGGAGGGAGGAAGGAGCAGGGAGAGGAGCACAGGCAAATAGGTAAGAGGGTAGAAGAGAAAAAAGCTGAGATGGAATGGGGGGATTGGGTAGCACTCTGAATGGAGAAGGAAGGGCAAGGGATGGGGAGCTGCAAGACAGGAGGGATAGGGAAAGATAGAGACATTGGGGAGGGTTTTGACAGAACCTAGAGAAGTCATTAGGTGCCTTCAAATTGCAGCACCTGGGAGGAGGAGTCACGTGATGGAGTAGTGGCCGGACGGTGAACTCCAGCCCTCTCCAGAAAAGTCGGGAAAAACAAAGGAAAACACAAAGGCACAGAAATAAAAGTTACAGAAAAGTGAGTATAAAGGTGGAAAGAAGATGGCAACAAAAAAAGAAAAATCGAAAGCAACGGTAAGAAGAGAGGAAGAGAAGACAAAGGAGGAAAAAGGTGAAGGCCTTACCTGTCCGAAGAGGCCCGCTGCGGAGAGAGAAACCCGCTCCCTCAGGTCGGTAAATAATGGACTACAAAAATGGCTCGCAGAGCCGAGTAAAAGTGCGCAACCGCGCATGCGCGAGGAATCGCGCATGCGCGATGCGAATGAAAAAAAACACACCGACGGGAGGGGGGACCAGCTGGGGAGTCGATCTCCACAGCCGGCAACGACAGCTGCAGAACACCTGCAGCAAGAAGAGACCACAGAAGACAATAGAAACAAGAAAGAAGAGGAGGAAAGGGCACCAAAGAAACAACAGATGGTCAACCCAGAGGAAGAAGAAGAGGAAGAGGAAGAGTACAGGGAAATAGAAGAAGAAAAGAAAGGCAAGGTAAAGGATATACTTGCTCTTATTAAAGGATACATGGAGTCATTTAAAGAATGGCAAACACAGGAATTTAAGGATTTAAGAAAAAGAATAAACCACACAGAAGAGAAAATGAATAAAATAGAGATGACCTTAACAGAAATGGGAAAGAAAATGGACAAGATGGAAGAGCGGGCAGTAGCAGCAGAAATGGAGGTAGAAGACTTAAAAAAGAAATTGGAGGAATCTAATAAAAAAACTAAAGAGACACAAGAACTACTAGCTCAAAAAATAGATACAATGGAAAACCATAACAGAAGGAATAACATAAAGATAGTGGGCCTTAAGGAAGATGAAGAAGGCAAGAATATGAGGGAGTTTATAAAAGAGTGGATACCTAAGACCCTAGGATGTCCAGAACTACAGCAAGAAATGGAAATAGAAAGGGCACATAGAGTATTGGCCTCTAAACCACAACCACAACAAAAACCAAGATCTATTGTAGTAAAATTCCTAAGATATACTACAAGAGAAAAGGTACTGGAGAAGACAATGGAAAAAGTAAGAGAGGGCAACAAACCACTGGAGTATAAAGGGCAAAAAATCTTCATTTATCCAGATATAAGTTTTGAACTCCTAAAGAAGAGAAAAGAGTTCAATACAGCAAAGGCGATTTTATGGAAGAAGGGGTATAAATTTATACTAAAGCATCCAGCGGTATTGAAAATATTTATTCCAGGACAACAAAACAGACTATTCTCGGATCCAGAAGAAGCACGAAAATTTGCAGAACAATTACAAAAATAGACTCTCTAATGAGAGTAAAAATGATCACGATTGATATGTATGCGGGTAAAGAGGTATAAGAGTGAATAGAGACAATGTGCATACGTGAAAGTATCTGTACTTAGAGGAAAATATAGATAGTATAGACAAGAATTAATAAGGGAAGGTAATGGAATAGAGAGAATAAGGAGGGAATTAAAAGAGTGACCTTTGTGACATATGAAAAGTGAAATCTTTTCTGGGGGGGGCGGGGTGGGGGGAATAGCGGTCACTGCAAAATCAGTTGACGCTTGCGAGTGGATTCGCAAATCCAAATGGAGAGGGGAGATGTGGTTGTCCGACAAGGGATAAAGGACAACTCAGGAGGGGAAGGGGAGATTGGGGATAAATAAGATAGAAATAGGAGAATAAGGAAAATGTTGGATGTTGTAGGAATGTTGTCTTATAAAGAGTTGAAAATAAGAAAACAGAAATGGAAAAGGAGGAAAGGTAATGATGGAAAAACGGAAAGAGAAGATGAACAAAATATAAAAGGGCTACGCTGAACTATATGACTTTAAATATTAATGGAATACATAACCAAATTAAAAGGAAGAAACTACTAAATTTAAATGAATAAATGTATTCCATTAGAAAAAATAACATATTGGTTAAGAAATAATATTGAAATATTCGAACAAGTAGAGGAGCCTTACATTAAATACAATAGCGAAAACCTACCGGGGACAAACATTACCTAAATTGATGGAAGGAGAAGGAAAGAAAAGAATGGACTCAGTAGAATTTCTGGTGTATTTTTGTTGAATGACAACATTGTCTGACTGGCTTAATGCAACCTAGATTGTATACCTAAAATGGATGAGAGGGGGGGGTGGGGGGGTGGCTTGGGAGGAGGGGGGGGGAGAAAAAGTCACTGTATATGTGTGAAAAAAAATAGTGTATATCATTGCTAATGTGATTTATGGTGTGAAAAATAAAAAATTAAAAAAAAAAAAAAATTGCAGCACCTGGGTAACCTTCCTAGGTCCCAGCTACGATTACTGGGTCGTGGGTGCCGAATGCACCTTTCAAATTGCAGCCAGGCCGACCTGATAAATCGGGGCCTGGCAATTTAAGGGGGATCCCGTCCCCACGATGACCGGAGGTATCGGCCGTCAGTCGGTACTTTAATTTGATACAATTTAGAATACGTTGATGCTATCGTAAAGCACACCTGTCACTATTATTGGGGATGAATGAAGCAATATGCCTTCACTCTCTCTGGGACATTTAATCAGTTGCCTCCATTTCTGCAATGACTTGTGCTTCTCGGCCTTCTAATGCAGTCTCGATGCAGAACAGCTTAAGAAAACTTAGTTCTTTTCAGGATTCAATAACCAAAGGCAGTTCATTGCCCAAAATGTACCACGTAACTGTGTATTCCTGGAGCATTAATTAATGACACCATCAAAACTGTTTCAGCTTTGCTTCTGATACCCAGAAACCCTGTGTTCCAATACATTACTAGTGTTAGTAAGTAAAAAAGCCCTTATATAAAAATCATTGTCATGGTAAGCCCCTCCACCCCGTGATGTGCCGCTGCAGTGCACTGAGGGGGGAGCAGTTGTTGCTGTGTCGTGCCACTCTGGTTTGCGGCGAAGCTCAATGCAGGATTGTTGGAGCAGTGGATTTTGGGATTTTTTGGTAATTGCGCCCGCACTTCTGCATTGAGCCGTCACTGCGAACCGGACTGGCGTACGCGGCATGGACCCCCCCCCCACGATCACGGAGGCAACCACTCTCCCACGTTCGTGGCAGCAATCACACCCCTGTGGGCAGCAGCAGCAACTTCTCTTGCCCCATTCGTGCCCACCCCCCCCCCCCCCAGCCAGGGGTTTCCCTATGACGTACGCAAGCAAGCGCTGATGTCACCTGAGTAACCAGGTCGGCTATTTCCCCTTTTAAACCGCCGGAGCAGGAAGCCTGGTTAAGTTTTATTGGGTTTCCTGACCACCTCTGAGGTAGTTCAGAGACCCTTTCAAATCGCCCTGTACCTGGGTCGCTAACTGTGCAAATTGCCTGGTTAACCCCATTTTACATGGCATTTGAAAGGGCCTAATAATGTTAATACCGTCTGGTTGGAAAGTGCGCGCTCGGAATATAAGGTGGTGTTCTTCCAATTTACAGGTATTGCAAGAGGCCATGGATAGATTGCTCCAATTTACGAGATCTCCACTAGAGGACAGCAAAGGGGGTAGGAAAATAGCACTGAGCATCATGTGGCAGAGTAATGGCTGAACGTTCAACCAGCATAAATTCTGAAGCTGCATTCTGGAACCATCCAAGAAGGACCCATGGTCTAGGCTCTGTCTGCTGGAGATTGAGGGTGGTGAACACTGATTGCCCCAGGAGGCTGCATGAATGGCAATGGTGCAAAGAAGTGCTAATGCTAACATGCGCAGACCTAAATAGGTAGACTGAATAACACTGGGAATGGAAGGAGCTTTTACACTATCATGGATCCCCAGCTTTCATGCTATTTCATGTATGTGTGTGTGCGCGCACGAGTTTTTGAAATAAAAAGCTGTCCCTTGACAAAATCAAAAAACACAACCTTTATCCTGTAGTTCCTCTAAATAATAATTGGTGAAACATTAAGTGGCATTTTATGCTATCTTCTCATTCGCCACAGGTGGGCAGAAAAGGGGACATGAAGTGACCTTGGCAAACTTCATGTCCCCTTTTCTTAAGTCCATTAGAAGGAAAAAGAATAGGTACCTTCAGGGATGTGGATGCACCAGGGGGAAAATGATTAGGGTCATAAATAAATGCTTCTCTGATGACGACCATCAGGAAAGAGGTGTCGGTGCCACGTGACTCGCACCACCAGGTTGAGGAACAGCTGCGATCCCTCCACCGTCAGACTCCTCAACAACAAACTCAATCGGGGGCTCTGACTTTTATTGATTTTTTTCCTCTCTGTAATGTAGTTTGCTTACATTTCAGTATTTATTTACATGTGCATGTTGAGTCAGGTTTTATTTTGCACTGCCAATTAGTGGCAATTCTGCTTCGCCTGCAGGACAAAGAATCTCAGGGTTGTATGTGATGTCATGTATGTCCTCTGACAATAAATCTGAATATCCAATAAGAGAAGGATTTGGAGGGTTAGAAGAGAGACTGCGCTGTTCTGTCACATATTTGTATCAGGAAGGAAGTGTTAAGATTTTATTGCCCTAAAGCAGGGGTGTCAAACTCAAATTCACGGAGGGCCAAAATTAAAAACTTGGACTAAGTCGAGGGCCGAACTAAATATTTATTGAAAATTTTCAACAACATCTGCATGTTTTCTCTTCTTTCAACATATGTAATGTTAAACTTTAGGATATAACTTTAGGAGGATAATGTTACAGGTCAGGAGTAGGTAGCTCAAGTTCACCCTTTGCTTGACCTGAGGGAAACCTATTTGGTCCCTGTGGAGATGTAGTCAGCATTCACAGGCTGTGTCCATTTTGGCCTGCATCAGGAGCATTTCCTGCTCACTCCTCAGGCTCTAGGCCTCTATTCACCCTCGACCCACAATCCCTCTACCTGACCAGTCCTTTACCCAACCTCTACTCATCCCTCACTCCACTCGCTCTGCCTCTACCCACCCCATCCATTACACGCCCCTTTACTGCCTCTCCCCTCAACCTGTTCCTCCCTCTACCCGTCTCTCACCCTCTAATCACGCCTCCCCTACTCGCCCTGCCCCTCCCCTTTTACCTCTTTCCTATCCACCCCTCCTTCTACTCATCCCTCCCTCTAACTGCCCCTCGCACCACCATAACTTCCCCTGCCCATTACTCCTCACCTACACCCTCTGCCCACCCCTGCTTACCCACCCACTCAGGCCCAGCGCGCTGCCGATCAGCCTTTGCGGACAGCCACTATCTCTCTCTTCACGTGCAGGGCCGAACCAGCCGTCGCTGGGGTCCGCGCGGGTGCAAGCGCTGAAGGCCGTGGCAACCGGGAGAAGTGCGCTCGCGCTGTGGAAGGGCCATCCGGTGCCAGTCGCACGGGGCTCGCGCTACCCGGGGGCCGTGCGCAGCCTGCCATGCCCGTCGCGCCGACAGGAAATCACAGGCGCTCGCCCATCCACCGCACCGCTCGACAGGTGGGAGAAGTGACTGGTTGTGCGGGGAGCCTTCCAACCGGCTTGCCGGCTGATGACATCGACAGACTTCTCGTGTTACAATTTCTCGTGTTACAATGGGGAAGGATGTCCAATGAAGGGGGAGGATGGTGGGGGTGACATTACCAAAAAACAGCATCGGCTCTCGCTGCAGGGCGGGCCACCTCTAATACATTTTTGAAATGATCTTGCGGGCCAAATATAATTATATCTTGGCCCGCGGGCCAGAGTTTGACATGTGTGCCCTAAAGCATAAAAGAATGAGGGTCGATTTGATAGAGGTATGTAAAATTATGATGGGTATAGATAGAGTCAATGCATACAGGCTTTTGTCCACTGTGAGATAAAAACAAGACAAGGGTGAAAGGGGAAAAGTTTAAAGGGAACATTAATGGGAACCTCTTCATGCAGAGGGAGGTGGGAATGTAGACCGAGCTGCCGTATGAATTGTTAAATTTTGACATTTAAGAAAAACGTGGACAGGTACATGGAAGGTTTTGCAGGAATATGGTTGAGGTATAGGTCAGTGGAACCAGGCAGAATAATAGTTTGGCACAGACTAGAAGGGCCAAAGGGCCTGCTTCTGTGCTGTAGTGTTCTTAGGTTCTAATAGATGTGGTAAAGTAGATGGAATTTAATATTTAAGTTTATTTCTCACTTTCTACAATAAAAAGTCATAAAATCCAGGCAGCTCGGGGATTGGGTTGGTCCGGATTTTCGGATTTTCAGTATTCTTGGGCACTACTTTTCAAAATTAAGGATAACAGGTAAATTTTGATAGTTTATTTATTAAACATTTTTTTCATATAAAATACAAAATTCTAAAAACACAAATTTTGACACGTTGTGGTAGCAGCAAGCAGACACAAAACACAAAAAACTACTACAGGCTTTATTCTGCTAAAAGTCTGTACACACCAGTTTCAGCTGTGGTGGTTCCTGAGTGACTGACTCAGGAGGGTCCGACTCAGGCTTATATTCGGGTCGGCTGATTGACGGCCACGTGGTCCTCCTACAGATACAGAGATCGCCCCCTGCAGTAGGCTAATGGTCATATCACCACACAAATAAATATTTTTTTCTTACAGGGCGACATGGTTGGTGCAACACCTTTACAGTGTCAGCGATTGGGACTGGACTGGGGTTTGAATCCTGCACCGTCTGTAAGGAGTTTCTACATTCTCCACGTGACTGCGCGGGATTTCTCCGGGGGTGTAGATTAATGAGGTCTAAATTGGGCGGCACGGATTTGTGGGCTGAAATGGCCTGTTACTGTCTACATTTTTAAAAAATTCAGTGACTTCCGTGTGGTCACTTGTTGCCATTATGCATCTTTGGGGCTTATGCGTGTTCACATGCAAGCATACAAAAGCTGAGAGTTTTTGAGAAGCCCAGATTCTCGGGTGATCCCTAAAAACTCAGCAGATCACGCAATATCCATAGGAAATGAAAGGCAAACAATATTTCGGGGCTGAGCCCTTCTTGCTTCTTCTGCTCCAGACATTTGAGCTCAAAATCGAGGCTAACACCCTGGTGTTACACTGAACACGTCCATCTTGTATGTGTGCACTATCCTGTCAAAGGCTTTCTCCTGGTCCAGGTTGGTCAGCCTGTCCATTGTCAGAAAAGCAGCTCCATCTTCCACTAAATTAGATTTAAGAGATCCTTTAGCATAATTATGGTTAAAACCAGGGAAATTATACTTGATGTCCTGAGAAATTTTTCTCTGTCAGTCAATAAAACCAATGATCAGAATTTATTTTCACGAACATGTCATGAAATTTTTTGTTTTGTGGCAGCAAAAATGTGAAAACATTTTATATAAACCACCTTACAAAATAATTTTTTTTTAAAGTGCGAGAAAAAGTCAGTCAAAGAGGTTCACTGTTCATTCAGAAATTTGATGGCAGAGGGGAAGAAACCGTCCTTGTGCCACTGAGTGCTCGTCTTCAGGCTCTTGTTCTCGTTCCCCGATGATAGCAGTGTGGTGAGAGCATGCTCTCATGTGGTGGGGGCCCTTGAGGATAGAGACTGCTCTCTTAAGACACCACCTCTTGTAAATGGCCTCGATGGAGTGGAGACTGGTGTCCGTGATGTCACAGGCCGAATTAACAACCCTCTGGAGATTTTTTGTCCTCAGCGTTGGCCAGACAGTGAGTGATGCAACCAGCTAGAATGCTCTCCATAGTACACCTGGAGAAGTTTTCAAGAGTCTTTAGTGATGTACATAATCACCTCAAACTCCTCACAAAGTATAGTTGCAGGCAACTCTTCTTCGTGATTGCATCGACATGGAGGCTCCAGAACGGATTCTCCACATACCATTGGCTACACTTTAAAAACATCAGTTGACATAAAGCAATTTGGAATGCCCGGAACCATATATCAAGGCAAGTAAAATCAAGATGATTTTATTCTTATCTGTTTGCACAAGTACAACCTGATGAAATAGCGTTCTCTGGTCTTTGGTATAAAACATGAAGACACACAACTTGACATAACACATACCGACAAACAAGTATTCCTATGTACAAATAAATAAATATTGTTTCAGAGAGTCTCGGGTGGTTCATGTGAACAGTTCCTTTGGTCGTTCAGCATTCTCACTGCCTATGAAAAGAAGCTGTTCCTCAGCCTGGTGGTGCTGGCTCTGATCCTCCTCGATCTCTTTCCTGAAGAGAGGAGCTGAAAGATGTTGTGGAAGGGGTCCTCAGTGATTTTGCGCTCCCTCTTCAGATAACGATCCCAATTTATAAATCCAAGTCCTCCTAATGCCTCTGGAGGTCTAGTAACTTGCACCAAGAAGACCGGCTGTCAACAAGATGGTAAGAAAAGGCAGGAAATGTAGACACTCTAATAAAGAACAAGTAAATTAAGCAGTTTAAATATTAATAACATACTTATGCCTTGTGTCAATCCCATGATGACTTTTAATCCCTGGGAGGTCTGTGGTTGTCATAGCTATGTTGAAAAACTGGGAAATACTTTCAAAAACAAGAAACAATACAGTCGGTGCCATAGTAACTGACATGTACAGACACAGTCAAAGCATTGGCAGACTCTGGTTTTCTCCCACCATTTGAAACGTAGGTCAATTGGGCGTAAATTGGATGGCACGGACTTGAGGGCTGAAACAGCCTGTTAGCGTGCTGTATGCCTAAAACAAAATTAAAAAAATAATAACCATACTTCCAGCAGCAAGAGATGAAGATCTCTGCATCCTAGTGCCGGCTTCGTGCAGTTTTTGGTCTCTAAAGCAGGACAGAATTTTGCAGTCTGGATACAGCAAAACCCATTCAGGCAACCGGCAAAAAAAAAGAGGAAAATAAATTTAAAAAATAAATAAGAATAAAATAATAGGTAAAAAAATATGTATGCTTAAAATTGTAAAATTAAATGTACTCTGAAGTAACTAACACCTAAACCTTTGGTGAAGATGGGAGCAAATATCACTGGTCAACGTAAGATTTTACTTTCTGAAAACCTTTGGATATATTTTATGGATTTCACTTTTATGGATTTCACAATTATGAAAATCACTTTTAAATTTTCCTTTCACGTACCGTCTGCGGTGTGCTATCGAACAGAAAAAACATAAAGTCTGTTTTACAGGCTTTTTTAAAAAAATTTTTTATTTTTCACACTATAAACCATATTGACCAAGATACATACAGACATTTTTTCTCTTGAATATATACAGTGTCATTTTCTCCCCCTTTTCCTTCCCTCCCTCCCTCACCCCTTTTAAGTCTGTTTTACAGGCTTTATTCAACATAAACTTCCACAGAGCTGGCCTTGAGGGGCCAGATGTAGCATATATCCCGGAGGGTGATTGACAGCTGACTGGGTGGGGCTTGGTCCATTCAGGTCAGCTGATTGACAGCCAGCCAGGTGTTGCCTTGTCCCGCACGCTCTTCTGCTTGTACAGAGGTCGCCCCCTGCAGTAGACTGGTGGTGTACCACCACACCATCTTTTAGATATAACCTATTTCTGTGATTTCTTGTCATATTTTTAACATGCTTCAAGCATACAAAATAAGAGGAGGAGTCACGTGATGGAGTAGTGGCCGGACGGTGAACTCCAGCCCTCTCCAGAAAAGTCAGAAAAAACAAAGCAAAACACAAAGGCACAGAAATAAAAATCAAAGTAAAGTGAATATAAAGGTGGAAAGAAGATGGCGACGAAAAAAGAAAAGTCGAAACCAACGGTAAGAAGAGAGGAAGAGAAGACAACGGAAGATGAAGGAGAAGGCCTTACCTGTTCGAAGAGGCCCGCGGTGGAGAGAGAAACCCGCTCCCTCAGGTCGGTAGAAAGTGGACTACAAAAATGGCTCGCTGAGCCGAGTAAAAGTGCGCAACCGCGCATGAAAAAAAACACACCGACGGGAGGGGTGACCAGTTGGGGAGTCGATCCCCACAGCCGGCAACGACAGCTGCAGAACACCTGCAGCAAGAGGAGAACACAGAAGACAACGAAAACAAGAAAGAAGAGAAGAAAAGGGCAACAAAGAAACAACAGATGGCCAACCCAGAGGAAGAAGAAGAGGAAGAGGAAGAGTACAGTGAAATAGAAGAAGAAAAGAAAGGCAAGACAAAGGAGGTACTTTCTCTTATTAAAGGATACATGGAGTCATTTAAAGAATGGCAAACACAGGAATTTAATGATTTAAGAAGAAGAATAAACAATACAGAAGAGAAAATGAATAAAATAGATATGACCTTATCAGAAATGGGAAAAAGAATGGACAAGGTGCAAGAACGAGAAGCAGCAGTAGAAATGGAGGTAGAGGACTTAAAAAAGAAATTAGAGGAATCTAATAAAAAAGTTAAAGTGACTCAAGAACTGTTAGCTCAGAAAATAGATATAATGGAAAATTATAACAGAAGAAATAACATAAAGATAGTGGGCCTTAAGGAAAATGAAGAAGGCAAGAATATGAGAGAGTTTATAAAAGATTGGATCCCTAGGATCCTAGGATGTCCAGAACTACAGCAAGAAATGGAAATAGAAAGGGCACATAGAGCATTGGCCTTTAAACCACAATCACAACAAAAGCCAAGATCTGTTTTAGTAAAATTCCTAAGATATACTACAAGAGAAAAGGTACTGGAGAAAACAATGGAAAAAGTAAGAGAGGGCAACAAACCACTGGAGTACAAAGGGCAAAAAATCTTCATTTATCCAGATATAAGTTTTGAACTCCTGAAGAAGAGAAAGGAGTTCAATACAGCAAAGGCGATTTTATGGAAGAAAGGGTATAAATTTATACTAAAGCATCCAGCGGTATTGAAAATATTTATTCCAGGACAACAAAACAGACTATTCTCGGATCCAGAGGAAGCACGAAAATTTGCAGAACAATTACAAAATAGACTGAGAGATGAAGACGTGTAACGAGAGTACAAAAGACTGCAAACTAAAAAGACATAAGTTTTGAGCTCCTGAAGAGGAGGAAAGAGTTCAAAACATCGAAAACGATCTTATGGAAAAAAAAAAACTATTCTCGGATCCAGAGGAAGCAAGGAAATTTGCAGAACAACTACAAAACAAACAGAGAGATAAAGACATGTAATAAGCGTAAAAATGACCACGATTTATATGTATGTGGGTAAAGAGGTATATGTGTGTATATGTATAATGTGCATACATGAATGTATCCGTATTTAGAGGGAAATATAGATAGTATAGACAAGAATTAATAAGGGAAGGAAAAGGAATAGTGGAAATAAGGAGGGAATTAAAAGAGTGACCTTTGTCACATATGAAAAGCGAAATCTTTTCGGGGGGGCTGGGTGGGGGGGTATTACGGTCACTGCAAAATCAGCTGACGCTTGCGAGTGAATTCGCAAATCCAAATGGAGAGGGGAGATGTGGTTGTCCGACAAGGGATAAAGGACAACTCAGGAGGGGAAGGGGGGATTGGGGCTAAAGAAGTTTTAAATAGGAGAATAAGGAAAATGATTGATGTTTTAGGAATGTTGTCTTATAAAGGATTCAAAACTAGAAAACAGAAATGGGTAAGAAGGAAAAGTAATGATGGAGAAACGGAAAGGGAAGATAAACAAAGTATAAAATGGCTACGTTGAACTATATGACTTTAAATATTAATGGAATACATAACCAAATTAAAAGGAAGAAACTGCTAAATTTACTGAAAAAAGAAAAAATTGATATAGCATTTGTGCAAGAAACACATTTAACTGAATTGGAACATAAGAAATTAAAGAGAGATTGGGTAGGACACGTAACAGCAGCATCGTATAATTCAAAAGCAAGAGGAGTAGCTATATTAATTAGTAAAAATGTGCCATTTAAAATAGAAGAGGAAATAATAGATCCAGCAGGGAGATATGTAATGATAAAATGTCAGATATATTCGGAGTTTTGGAATCTACTCAATGTATATTCACCTAATGAAGAAGATCAAAAGTTCATGCAAGATATCTTTTTGAAGATAGCAGATACGCAAGGGAACATATTAATAGGAGGGGATTTCAACCTGAATTTGGATTCAAATATGGACAAAACTGGGAAAAAAATTAACAGAGAGAACAAAGTAACCAAATTTATAATTAAATCGATGGAAGAAATGCAACTTTTGGATATATGGAGGAAACAACACCCAAAGGAAAAGGAATATTCATATTACTCGGCTAGACATAAAACATACTGAAGAATAGACCAATTTTTGTTATCAGCTCGTATGCAAGATAGAGTAAAAAAAACAGAATATAAAGCTAGAATACTATCGGACCATTCACCCTTAATATTGACAGTAAAGTTAGAGGACATCCCTCCAAGAATGTATAGATGGAGATTAAACCCCATGTTGCTTAAAAGGCAGGATTTTAGAGAATTTATTGAAAAACAAATTAAAATGTATTTTGAAATAAATACGGAATTAGTGGAAGATAAGTTTATACTATGGGATGCAATGAAAGCATTCATTAGAGGGCAAATAATAAGTTATGTAACCAAGATGAAGAAGGACTATAATCAGGAAACAGAGCAGTTGGAAAGGGAAATAGTAAATATAGAAAAAGAATTAGTAATGAAGGAAGATATTACTAAAAGAAGAGAATTGGCGGATAAAAAAATAAAATATGAAACACTACAAACATATAAGGTGGAGAAAAATATAATGAAGACAAAACAGAAATATTATGAACTAGGTGAAAAAACACACAAAATCTTAGCATGGCAGCTTAAGACAGAACAAGCTAAGAAAATGGTATTGGCATCAAGGAAAAAAGACAAACAAATTACATATAATCCAAAAGAAATTAAGGAAAACTTTAGAGAATTCTATGAACAATTATACTGAACTGAAAACGAAGGGAAAGAAGGGAAAATAGATGAATTTCTGACTAAAATTGAACTACCAAAACTACAAATAGAGGAACAAAATAAATTAACAGAGCCATTTGGAATAGTAGAAATACAAGAGATAATAAAAAAAATTACCAAATAATAAGACACCAGGAGAGGATGGATTCCCAATAGAATTCTACAAAACATTTAAAGACTTATTAATTCCGCCCCTCCTGGAAGTAATCAACCAGATTGATGAAACACAAAGCTTACCAGATTCATGTAAAACAGCAATAATTACAGTAATACTAAAGCAAGGGAAAGATCCACTCTCACCAGCGTCATATAGACCAATATCTTTACTTAACACAGATTATAAGATAATAGCTAAACTATTAGCAAACAGATTAGCAGAGCATGTACCGAAAATGGTAAATTTAGACCAAACTGGATTTATCAAAAAAAGACGCAGAACAGACAATATTTGTAAATTTATTAACTTAATTCATGCAGTAGAAGGGAATAAAGCACCTACAGTAGCAGTTGCTTTAGACGCAGAGAAGGCCTTTGACAGAGTAGAATGGAATTATTTGTTCAAAGTATTGCAAAAATTCAGTTTACCGGAGAAGTATATTAATTGGATTAAAGCATTATATAAGGGACCGTTAGCGAAAGTGACAGTAAATGGACATGTATCAAAGCAATTTAACTTAAGCAGGTCAACACGGCAGGGATGCCCACTATCACCTTTATTGTTTGCATTAGCTATAGAACCACTAGCAGAATTGATAAGAACAGATAATAATATAAAAGGAATAAAAATAAAAGACAAGGAATATAAAATCAGTTTATTTGCGGATGATGTTATAGTGTACTTAACAGAACCAGAACTATCAATAAAAGAATTATATAAGAAATTGAAGGAATATGGAGAAGTGTCGGGTTACAAGATAAACGTAAATAAAAGTGAAGCAATGCCTATGAATAATGCGGATTTCTCAAAATTTAAGAAGGAATCACCATTTAGATGGCAAATGCAAGCAATAAGATACCTAGGTGTACAAATAAACAAAAATCTAGGCCAACTATATAAACTCAATTATTATCCACTAATGAAAAAATTACAGGACGATTTAGAGCATTGGAAAGATTTACCACTAACACTAATAGGAAGGATAAACTGTATTAAAATGAACATTTTTCCAAGGATATTATACTTATTTCAGGCATTGCCAATACAACTGACAGAGAAATTCTTCAAGGAGTTAAAGAAAATAATAAGGAAATTTTTATGGAGAGGGGGGAAACCAAGGATAGCACTAGATAAATTAACAGAATGGTATAAACAAGGAGGCTTACAACTGCCAAACTTTAAAAATTATTATAGAGCCGCACAATTAAGATACCTATCAGATTTTTATCAAACAAGGAAAAAGGAGGAGTCACGTGATGGAGTAGTGGCCGGACGGTGAACTCCAGCCCTCTCCAGAAAAGTCGGGAAAAACAAAGGAAAACACAAAGGCACAGAAATAAAAGTTACAGAAAAGTGAGTATAAAGGTGGAAAGAAGATGGTGACAAAAAAAGAAAAATCGAAAGCAACGGTAAGAAGAGAGGAAGAGAAGACAAAGGAGGAAAAAGGTGAAGGCCTTACCTGTCCGAAGAGGCCCGCTGCGGAGAGAGAAACCCGCTCCCTCAGGTCGGTAAATAATGGACTACAAAAATGGCTCGCAGAGCCGAGTAAAAGTGCGCAACCGCGCATGCGCGATGCGAATGAAAAAAAACACACCGACGGGAGGGGGGACCAGCTGGGGAGTCGATCTCCACAGCCGGCAACGACAGCTGCAGAACACCTGCAGCAAGAAGAGACCACAGAAGACAATAGAAACAAGAAAGAAGAGGAGGAAAGGGCACCAAAGAAACAACAGATGGTCAACCCAGAGGAAGAAGAAGAGGAAGAGGAAGAGTACAGGGAAATAGAAGAAGAAAAGAAAGGCAAGGTAAAGGATATACTTGCTCTTATTAAAGGATACATGGAGTCATTTAAAGAATGGCAAACACAGGAATTTAAGGATTTAAGAAAAAGAATAAACCACACAGAAGAGAAAATGAATAAAATAGAGATGACCTTAACAGAAATGGGAAAGAAAATGGACAAGATGGAAGAGCGGGCAGTAGCAGCAGAAATGGAGGTAGAAGACTTAAAAAAGAAATTGGAGGAATCTAATAAAAAAACTAAAGAGACACAAGAACTACTAGCTCAAAAAATAGATACAATGGAAAACCATAACAGAAGGAATAACATAAAGATAGTGGGCCTTAAGGAAGATGAAGAAGGCAAGAATATGAGGGAGTTTATAAAAGAGTGGATACCTAAGACCCTAGGATGTCCAGAACTACAGCAAGAAATGGAAATAGAAAGGGCACATAGAGTATTGGCCTCTAAACCACAACCACAACAAAAACCAAGATCTATTGTAGTAAAATTCCTAAGATATACTACAAGAGAAAAGGTACTGGAGAAGACAATGGAAAAAGTAAGAGAGGGCAACAAACCACTGGAGTATAAAGGGCAAAAAATCTTCATTTATCCAGATATAAGTTTTGAACTCCTAAAGAAGAGAAAAGAGTTCAATACAGCAAAGGCGATTTTATGGAAGAAGGGGTATAAATTTATACTAAAGCATCCAGCGGTATTGAAAATATTTATTCCAGGACAACAAAACAGACTATTCTCGGATCCAGAAGAAGCACGAAAATTTGCAGAACAATTACAAAAATAGACTGAGGGAGGAAGACGGGTAATGAGAGTTAAAATGATCACGATTGATATGTATGTGGGTAAAGACAAAAATAGACTGAGGGATAAAGACGGGTAATGAGAGTAAAAATGATCACGATTGATATGTATGCGGGTAAAGAGGTATAAGAGTGAATAGAGACAATGAGCATACGTGAAAGTATCTGATACTTAGAGGAAAATATAGATAGTATAGACAAGAATTAATAAGGGAAGGTAATGGAATAGAGAGAATAAGGAGGGAATTAAAAGAGTGACCTTTGTGACATATGAAAAGTGAAATCTTTTCTGGGGGAGGCGGGGTGGGGGGAAATAGCGGTCACTGCAAAATCAGTTGACGCTTGCGAGTGGATTCGCAAATCCAAATGGAGAGGGGAGATGTGGTTGTCCGACAAGGGATAAAGGACAACTCAGGAGGGGAAGGGGAGATTGGGGATAAATAAGATAGAAATAGGAGAATAAGGAAAATGTTGGATGTTGTAGGAATGTTGTCTTATAAAGAGTTGAAAATAAGAAAACAGAAATGGAAAAGGAGGAAAGGTAATGATGGAAAAACGGAAAGAGAAGATAAACAAAATATAAAAGGGCTACGCTGAACTATATGTCTTTAAATATTAATGGAATACATAACCAAATTAAAAGGAAGAAACTACTAAATTTAAATGAATAAATGTATTCCATTAGAAAAAATAACATATAGGTTAAGAAATAATATTGAAATATTCGAACAAGTATAGGAGCCTTACATTAAATACAATAGCGAAAACCTACCAGGGACAAACATTACCTAAGTTGATGGAAGGAGAAGGAAAGAAAAGAATGGACTCAGTAGAATTTCTGGTGTAATTTTGTTGAATGACAACATTGTCTGACTGGCTTAATGCAACCTAGATTGTATACCTAAAATGGATGAGAGGGGGGGGGGTGGGGGGGTGGTTTGGGAGGAAAGGTGGGGGGGGAAAAAAGTCACTGTATATGTGTGAAAAAAAAACAGTGTATATCATGGCTAATGTGATTTATGGTGTGAAAAATAAAAAATTTAAAAAAAAAGGGAAAAGCCAGATTGGACGAGATTAGAATTAGATAAAATAGGGGAAAAAGATAGATACCTGAACACATATTATATAAATGGGATGAAAAATTGGTACAACATAGAAGTTCTCCAGTATTACATCATCTCCTCAATATTTGGAAGAAGATTCATGTCGAAAGAAATAAAACAAATTATCAATTACCAAAACTAATATTGACGCAAAACATGTTACTCCCTTTTACAATAGATAACCTTTCCTTTAGAGAATGGGAAAAAAAGGGATTAAAAGAATAGAAAATTGTTTTTCAGGAAATAGATTCTTATCCTTTGAACAAATGAAAGATAAGTACAATATAACTCAAGATACAGCGCTGGCATATTACCAATTGAGATCCTACTTGAAGGATAAATTAGGAAGCAGTTTGAGTTTGCCAGAGGCAAGTAACTTTGAATATGTGATTACAGATACAATGATAATCAAAAGATTTATAACAAATATGTATATTAAACTGCAAGAAAAGGAGAATGAGGAAACAAATGATAAAACTAAACAAAAATGGGAACAAGATTTAAATATAAAGATAAAAAAGGAAACATGGGAGAAGTTATGCTCTGGAACGATGAGAAATACAATAAATACGAGGTTACGTATGATACAATATAACTGGATACACAGGCTATACATTACACCTCAAAAGTTAAATAAATGGGACCCAACAGTATCTGATAGATGTTTTCGATGTAAAAAAGAAATGGGAACAACAATTCATGCAATCTGGACATGTGAGAAAGTAGAAAAATTTTGGGAAGATCTAAACCAGATATTAAATAAAATTACAGAAAACAATATACCAAAAAATCCAGAGATCTTCCTCCTAAGTAACATAAAAAACAAAGAATTTGGAATTGATTTGGATGGTGCACAAAAAAGATTTGTTAAGATAGCTCTAGCCATAGCAAAAAAATGTATTATGTCAACCTGGAAATCGGAAGATAATTTGAAAATACAACAATGGTATATAGAAATGAATAAATGTATTCCATTAGAAAAAATAACATATAGTTTAAGAAATAATATTGAAATATTCAAACAAATATGGGAGCCTTACATTAAATACAATAGCGAAAACCTACCGGGGACAATCATTACCTAAGTTGATGGAAGGAGAAGGAAATGAAAAGAATGGACTCAGTAGAATTTCTGGTGTATTTTTGTTGAGTGACAACATTGTCTGACTGGTTAAATGTATCCTAGATTGTATACCTTAAATGGACGGGAGGGGGGGGGTGGGGAGGGTGGGTTGGGAGGAGGGAGGGGAAAAATGGCACTGTATATGTGTGAAAAGGAAAAAGTGTGTACCATGGTTAATGTGATTTATGGTGTGAAAAATAAAAAATTAAAAAAAAATAAAAAAATTCAAGAGCTTGTCCATAAATGTCTTGATGAACCTTTCACATGCATAAATGCTGGCAGGAAGCTTTCTCCATCTGCATAGTTGGCTTCTTTGTTAAAGCCTTTGATGCATAGGCCGCAGGTTGCCACCTGTCCTCATGCTGCTGCAGTAGTACTACTCCAAGGCCATGATCAGCCGAGATCCTGGTGCGCCGATCTGGATCGTAAAATTTTAATACAACTCTCTTCTTGCTCGTGCGACCAGATCCACTCACTTGTCTGCTCAAGGAGTGACCTCAGTGGTGCTGACAGAGTCGACAGATGAGGGGTGAACTTCACCAGGTAAGTCACCATCTCTAAGGAACGTCTCACCTCCTCTTTGTTTTTGAGGCCTCACAAAATTCTCAATGGCTGCTGTCTTTCCTGGATCGGGCGTCAATCCCTGTTCAGATAGGACATCTCCTATGAAGGTCAGTGTCTTTACGCCAAACTCACATTACTTAATTTCAAATTGATGTTCCATGCTTGCACTTGCCTTAGTCATGTATCCTGTTCATTCTTGACGGTCCCCATGCAATAATGGCATTCATCACGGTCTCAACTCCCAGGTATACTTTCGAAGATCATGTGGATGGTTTTGTGGTTGGCTTCTGGTGTGGGAAAGATCCCATATGGAGGGTGAAGAAAACAGTATCTTCCTTGTGGAGTACTGAAAATGCATAGTCTCGAACCTGCCTCATCAAACTTCATCTGCCAAAACCCCGATGACACATCAAGCTTGCTAAACCACTTGGCACCTGCAAACAGGGACATAATTTCCATCCATATCGGAAATTTTAAAAATGCTCTCTCTGGATGGCTTTATTGAGATCCCTTGGGTTCAGACAAATTCGCAATGCTCCATTTTTCTGTTGCATGATGACCCAATCTGTAGGTTCTTCAGTTTTCTGGATGACTTTCATCCATTCCATCCGCACTAGTTCTTGTTTAAGTATGTTGCTAAGTGAAAACGGAACTTTCCTGCATGCGTGGACAACAGGAGCCACTGTCTCATCTACATGGACCTTGTGTACACCAGGTAAACATCCAAACCCTTGAAAGGTATCTGAGTACTTTTCCATGAATGTTGAGTGCTTATCTTCGTCTGTGAAGCCACTATGAAAACTCTTTCCACCAGGTTGCTCTCTTCTCACGCACTCAGACCTAATATTGGCCAGAGTCTCCTTTCTACAATTGGGAGCTGTGACTTTAGATGCCGCCCTTTGTGTTTGACACCAGACAGCCCCCTTTTTTGCTGGAACGTTCTCTCCAGTGTAATCTGTCACTTTTAATTTCACAGGATATATCCTGTTCTTAACAGTGAGGGTCTTGTAATTCTCCATAGATAAGATATTCACCTGGGCTCCAATGTCAAGCTTACCACCAGCAGTCTTTAGAAAATCCATGAAGAATTCCTCCATTTTTTCGCCTGTTTTGCGGCACTTGGCAAAATGATTCTTCCCACATTTATTGCAGACTTTCCATTGGCAGGACACATCTTGGGAATATGTCTACCTCCCCACCTGCTGCATTTGCTGTTTGAGCCTGCCTCTTTGCTTTGTTGTAGCTTGGGGAAACTCCTGGTGCTCTGCTTTCTGTTTTCACCGCATGCTCTGTTGTGCTTATCCTCTGCAGCTCCTTAGCTTGTGCTTGTGTGGTCTCTACTGCCCTACACATATTCACAGCCTTTTCCACTATTAAATCTTTTTCATGCAACAGTCTTTCTCTAAGACCATTATCTGGGATTCCACAAACTATTCTGTCTCTAATGAGTGAGTTTTTTTCAAATCTCCAAATTCACAGGACTTGGTCATTGTGTGAAGTTCGGCTAAGTATTGGTTGAAGCTTGTACCTTGTTTCTGGTCACAGGAGAAAAACTTGAATCCCTCAAATGTGACATTTTTACTTGGATCAAAATATAGTGTCCAACATGAAAGCTGTTTCATCAATTTGAAAACTGTTGTAGATGTGCAAGGCATCTTCCCCATCATGTGCAGAAACACAGATGCACTCCGTTTTCCATCAGTCTCTCCCATTCTAGTTTGTAAATAAATGTTGAATCACTGATTGAAGCATTTCCAATTATCGGTTAGATTGCCAGTAAACTGCCTTGGTGTGGGAGGACTTAACTTGTTCATGATGGGGAACTATTGTCTTTTCTTCAAGTCAAGTCACCTTCATTTATTGTTTGTACCATGCTTGTACAGTAAAGATAAGGTTTTTCCAGGAGCATATTTACATAAATACAAGTTAGAATAGGAGTTAAACACATTAAAATAGATACAGTACATTATCCACAAATGTTCTGGGAATTCAGGGGTTTGGTGGCTTGGGGGAAAAATAAATTGTGGCCCAAGCTAGGGCCCGAGTGCTGTGGTACCTCCTACCAGATGGCAGAAGGGAGTATGAGGGGCGTGTGGAGCCCTTCACAATAATTATTGCCTTTCGCCTGCATCAACGTCCCTCGTGGGAGGAGGAGAAGCCCCCAGTAATCTTTCATGCTGACTTCACTCTCCTCCGCAGCGAGGTACAGCTCCCAAACCAGGCGGTGATGCAGTTGCACGGTATGCTCTCGACGCACCTCTCGGTAGAATGTAGTTCGGACGCCATGTAATGTCTGCTCGGCGTTTCAACGCTCAAAGAGCTTTACTGCTTCGAGCCGCTTGAACCCATAACGTGAGCGACTGCTGTCGTAGTCTCCATTTTGTTTCCGCGCCAACCACGCACATTGGCCACTGGGAAATTTGGTTCTGTACATACATGCGTCATAACACTTACTTGGCGCATGGATCCGTAAAGATTCATCAATTTTTTCTTTTCTTTGGCTTGGCTTCGCGGACGAAGATTTATGGAGGGGGTAAAAGTCCACGTCAGCTGCAGGCTCGTTTGTGGCTGAAAAGTCCGATGCGGGACAGGCAGACACGGTTGCAGCGGCTGCAGGGGAAAAATGGTTGGTTGGGGTTGGGTGTTGGGTTTTTCCTCCTTTGCCTTTTGTCAGTGAGGTGGGCTCTGCGGTCTTCTTCAAAGGAGGATGCTGCCCGCCGAACTGTGAGGCGCCAAGATGCGCGGTTTGAGGCGATATCAGCCCACTGGCGGTGGTCAATGTGGCAGGCACCAAGAGATTTCTTTAGGCAGTCCTTGTACCTTTTCTTTGGTGCACCTCTGTCACGGTGGCCAGTGGAGAGCTCGCCATGTAACACGGTCTTGGGAAGGCGATGGTCCTCCATTCTGGAGACGTGACCCACCCAGCGCAGTTTGATCTTCAGCAGCGTGGACTCGATGCTGTCGACCTCTGTATCAATTAAGCCAATGTGTCATGTGACAAGTATAACTATAAAAGATTTATATATTATATGAATGATATGAAAGGATAGGTAAATATTCCTAGTTGCAGTGAGTGTAAAAAGAGGATGATTTCCTCATCAATCATTTGCTGGTCTTCAATGATAAACCACTTGGGGGTTGCAGCTGGTTCAGGCAGCGCCTCGGCCACCCTGCTGCTTGGGGTCTTTCACCGAACCGCTCCCAGCATCCTCCGCTCTCTTCAGCCGCTGGATCCAAGATGGTGGGTGAGCGGGGAGAGACGTCGAGGGGCAATCGGGTGCCATCCGCCTGGAGAACGGGCACCGCGGCCGCTCTCACGCACTGGCCACGGCTCGATCCGGCCTCCTTGTCGGCGGGGAGCGGGGAGCGGGCGGGGATGGGTGACGAGAGCCGAGGGCTCGGGCCCGGGCCCGGGGACTTCACCAGGCCCGGCCCTGCCCGCTCCCTCCTGACTGGGGCTCCCCGGCCCTGCCCGCTCCCCGCTCCCTCCTGGTTGGGGCTCCCCGGCCCTGCCCGCACCCCGCTCCCTCCTGGTTGGGGCTCCCCGGCCCAACCCGCTCCCCACTCCCTCCTGACTGGGGCTACCCGGCCCTGCCCACTCCCTCCTGACTGGGGCTCCCCGGCCCAGCCCGCTCCCTCTTGACTGGGGCTCCCCGGCCCAACCCGCTCCCCGCTCCCTCCTGACTGGGGTTCCCCGGCCCAGCCCGCTCCCCGCTCCCTCCTGGCTGGGGTTCCCCGGCCCAACCCGCTCCCCGCTCCCTCCTGGCTGGGGCTCCCCGCTCCCTCCTGGCTGGGGCTCCCCGCTCCCTCCTGGCTGGGGCTCCCCGCTCCCTCCTGGCAGGGGCTCCCCGCTCCCTCCTGGCTGGGGCTCCCCGCTCCCTCCTGGCTGGGGCTCCCCGCTCCCTCCTGGCTGGGGCTCCCCGCTCCCTCCTGGCTGGGGCTCCCCGCTCCCTCCTGGCTGGGGCTCCCCGCTCCCTCCTGGCTGGGGCTCCCCGCTCCCTCCTGGCTGGGGCTCCCCGCTCCCTCCTGGCTGGGGCTCCCCGCTCCCTCCTGGCTGGGGCTCCCCGCTCCCTCCTGGCTGGGGCTCCCCGCTCCCTCCTGGCTGGGGCTCCCCGCTCCCTCCTGGCTGGGGCTCCCCGCTCCCTCCTGGCTGGGGCTCCCCGCTCCCTCCTGGCTGGGGCTCCCCGCTCCCTCCTGGCTGGGGCTCCCCGCTCCCTCCTGGCTGGGGCTCCCCGCTCCCTCCTGGCTGGGGCTCCCCGCTCCCTCCTGGCTGGGGCTCCCCGCTCCCTCCTGGCTGGGGCTCCCCGCTCCCTCCTGGCTGGGGCTCCCCGCTCCCTCCTGGCTGGGGCTCCCCGCTCCCTCCTGGCTGGGGCTCCCCGCTCCCTCCTGGCTGGGGCTCCCCGCTCCCTCCTGGCTGGGGCTCCCCGCTCCCTCCTGGCTGGGGCTCCCCGCTCCCTCCTGGCTGGGGCTCCCCGCTCCCTCCTGACTGGGGCTCCCCGCTCCCTCCTGACTGGGGCTCCCCGCTCCCTCCTGACTGGGGCTCCCCGCTCCCTCCTGACTGGGGCTCCCCGCTCCCTCCTGACTGGGGCTCCCCGCTCCCTCCTGACTGGGGCTCCCCGCTCCCTCCTGACTGGGGCTCCCCGGCCCAGCCCATTCCCCGCTCCCTCCTGGCTGGGGCTCCCCGGCCCAGCCCTCTCCCCGCTCCCTCCTGGCTGGGGCTCCCCGGCCCAACCCGCTCCCCGCTCCCTCCTGGCTGGGGCTCTCGGCCCAACCCGCTCCCCGCTCCCTCCTGGCTGGGGCTCCCCGGCCCAACCCGCTCCCCGCTCCCTCCTGGCTGGGGCTCCCCGGCCCAACCCGCTCCCCGCTCCCTCCTGGCTGAGGCTCCCCGGCCCAACCCGCTCCCCGCTCCCTCCTGACTGGGGCTCCCCGGCCCAACCCGCTCCCCGCTCCCTCCTGACTGGCGTTCCCCGGCCCAACCCGCTCCCCGCTCCCTCCTGGCTGGGGCTCCCCGGCCCAACCCGCTCCCTCCTGACTGGGGCTTCCCGGCCCAGCCCGCTCCCCTCTCCCTCCTGACTGGGGTTCCCCGGCCCAACCCGCTCCCCGCTCCCTCCTGCCTGGGGCTCCCTGGCCCAGCCCGCTCCCCCCCGCTCCCTCCTGACTGGGGCTCCCCGGCCCAGCCCGCTTCCCGCTCCCTCCTGACTGGGGCTCCCCGGCCCAACCCGCTCCACGCTCCCTCCTGGCTGGGGCTCCCCGGCCCAACCCGCTCCCCGCTCCCTCCTGACTGGGGCTCCCCGGCCCAACCCGCTCCCCGCTCCCTCCTGACTGGGGCTCCCCGGCCCAACCCGCTCCCTCCTGACTGGGGCTCCCCGGTCCAACCCGCTCCCTCCTGGCTGGGGCTCCCCGGCCCAACCCGCTCCCCGCTCCCTCCTGACTGGGGCTCCCCGGCCCAACCCACTCCCCGCTCCCTCCTGACTGGGGCTCCCCGGCCCAGCCCGCTCCCCGCTCCCTCCTGACTGGGGCTCCCCGGCCCAGCCCGCTCCCCGCTCCTTCCTGACTGGGGCTCCCCGGCCCAGCCCGCTCCCCGCTCCCTCCTGACTGGGGCTCCCCGGCCCAGCGCGCTCCCTGCTCTCAGCCTCCTCCTTACTGAGGCTCCCCGTTGTCAGGGGGACTCACTTCTCGTCTCCCTGGCCTGAGGTCGAGGAGGCTCGGCTGAACGGAAGGCTTAATCTGGTCTGGGGCGCCATGCGGATGGAGGGACCCCCGGGTGTTTTTACCAAATTATGCCCCCTGGTTATTCCTCAGAGCAGAGGAGGATAAGTGGAGGTACATATGGTACAGAATCGAGTGAGTTGTGTAAGGGTAAATAGTGGCTGTTCCCTGCTTGTTCTTCCCCAGAGCTGAGAATCGAGTGAAACAGAAAAGTCTGCAGGTTGAAGTAAAAACAGCGCTGGAGAGGTCAAACCGTGCTCTTTATGTAGCAACGGTAACAATACATAACCAACATTTCAGGCTTGAGCCCTTCATCAAGGTCTGACAAAACAAAGGTAGACCTTGAAAGGCTCAAGCCCGAAACATTGGTTGTTTATCTTTATGATATAAAGTACACTGTTTAACCCAGTGGTTCTCAACCTTTTTCTTTCATTCACATACCATCTTAAGTTATCCCTTACAAATACTACTTATGATATTCTTATGCCATAGGTGCTCTGTACTTAGGGATTACTTAAGGTGATATGTGGGGGTGGTGGGGGGGAGTTGAGAACTACTGGTTTTGAGTTTCTCCAGCATTGTGTTTACAGAATTAAATGAGTTGTGGTAGAGTAAGTAGTTCCTGCTTCCAAAGGTGACTTGTATTTGTTAACTGTTTTTTAAAAAAAAAAGGCAGAAGGGGTATTGTGAGTCTTGATGAAAGGTTTTGGCCTGAAACGTTGACTATTCTTTTTCTCCCACTGGGCACTGAGTTTCTTCAGGTTGTGTTTAGCTTCAGATTTCAGTATCTACAGTCTGCAACAGCAGGTAGGATGTGATTCAGACTCTGGTTTGGTGGCAAGAGCGTCAGTACCATTGCATTTGTACTTCAAAAATTAGCAATTACAGGTCCCCTACTTATGACCTATGTGACTTACCACTGGGGGGAAAAACCCTATAAATTTTTTAAAAAGGGAAAATAAAATAAAAATATAAAAATTATGAGTTAGGTCCCATGGATCCAGGGGCTGTTTATTTTGATGGGCCAACATGATACTGAGATGCAGCTCCCGCTGAATGTGTTCTGTTTTTGGGACATGAAGGCAGTGGCAGACCTGGGGGAGTTGAGCACAGGCCCGGAGATGTGACCGATTGGTCAGAACAGAACTCTGGATGTATGTCATGGATCACCTGTACAAAGCTTTCAGGAGATAATGGGGCTAACAGGACAGAAGGGATAGGCAGGGTTTACCGTGGTGATCTTATATGGATGTAACTATTTGGAATAAAGTTTGCTTAATGTAAACATTTAATTTACAGCAGATTCTGGAAGTATTATGTATTTAGGGTTCTACTCTCCTACAGACGTTTGCAAATTGCCATTTAATGCTGTTTGAATTTTTCGCTAACATTTGACTAAATGTTTGCTTGTATACGAAATGAAGGGAAGAAAGCTGAGGGGCGATATCAGGGGTATGTTTTTTATACAGACATGTGTGGGTGCCAGGAATGCATTGCCAGGGTTGGTGGTGGAGGGTGGCATTTAAAAGACTCATAGGCACAGATGAAAGAAAAATAAAGGGTAACAAGGTAGGATGGGTTTAGTACTTTTTGGTAGGAATAGATAGGTCAGCGCCCTTTGAGGGCTAAATGGCCTGAACTGTGCTGTAATGTTCTGTTCTAACTTACCTGGAGACTTGCAGTAGTAATTTATTCAAACAGTTTGAATGCCCAGAACAGTGGTGAAGTTAACTCAAATGATTTTGATTCCCAAATTTGTTTCAAATACACGTGCTGTTTTGAAAACATTTCTTCTCGATTCCCATTTGATTAAAAAGGTTGACGAGTGAAGATGCTGAACTGTTTCTGTCCTGACAGGGTCGAGTCAGGACTAAGACAGTCAAGAAAGCCGCTCGAGTGATCATTGAGAAATATTACACCCGTCTTGGCAATGACTTCCACACAAACAAAAGGGTTTGTGAGGAGATTGCTATCATCCCAAGCAAGAAACTCCGCAATAAGATTGCAGGGTAAGACATTTTATCAAGATTCCTTACTGCCGTGTAATTAAAAGGTGTAATATTACACAAAACTATCTTTAATCTGCCGTAAGGCTGACAGATTTGCCATCAGCCGTGCCCCTCTTGCAATCAGAGATAGAGAAGCAAAAGAGTCCCCCTCACAGCACCAAGTGTCTGGATTCACCGCCAGCACTCCCACAGCCGCACAGACCTGTCCAAGCCATCGTCAAGTCGAGCTTCCCTGGAGTCTGTAACCCTTCATGGCAGCTGCTGAACATAGGTGCTGCCGTCTTAGGCCAAACCCCACGATCGCAGGATTTTAAAATAAGCGGCAGTCGAACTGGGAGGGCGTACCCCACAGAAGAGCATGAAGACTCCTCACACCACTCTCTGAATCCACATTAGACGCAGCACGCCCTGGGTTTGCAATATTGAACTGAGTGGTGGCTATGTCTCGACCTGTGGCTATTGTTTCTGGGCACAGATCGAGATTTGGAATGCAGAAAATTGCTTTTTGATATTCAACTGCAGTGAACTGATTGGTTGTTAGCAAAGAGCAGAGAAGGCAATCATTGCTGAATAATATTGCCCTGCCTTTTCCTCCCGTTTTTAATTGGTTTAAACTCTTTGGTAAAGTTATAATTTCTCCTTTTGATCTCAGCATATTCAAAATAAATTTTGGGTTGCTTGTGGCTTTGGATCTTCTCCATATTATTAGTTCCAGTGAACAGTTACTCCTTTGAACACATCTCTTGATACACCAAGTGTTAACTCTAGCCCTAACTTCCATGTTGACTTGTCTGCCCATGGACGTATGCACTGCCAGACTGAGACCACCCGCCTACTGGAGGAACAACGCTTCATTTTCCGTCTGGGCACCCTCCAACCATGTGGCATTAACTTCGACTTCTCCAGCTTCCATTGGGCCCCCCTCCCCTTCTCTCTCGTTCCCTATCCCTTTGTCTCCTTTCCTCCAATTCTCACCCTTGTCTCTTTCCTTTTTTTGTCTCCTAGCTCTGCATTCACACAGCTTCCCTCCCCCGATCAACTCTCAGCTTTTCCCTCCTGCCCTCCAACCCATATCCACACTATGGCCTCTCGTCTGTCGGCCTGTGCTTCCCCCCCCCTTCGTTTCACTCCCTACCTTTTTATTCAGGTGCCTGCCTGCTTTTCACTCATACCTCGAAGAAGGCTCAGGCCCAAAAAGTTGGGGAAAGGCACGCATTTCTGTGTTTTTATTACAATCTTTACTACTCACCTACAGAAGGGCATGACCAGTTTAGACAATGCCTAAAAGAGGAGACTGTTGTTTAAAATTCATTCAAATTTTGTTTGAAATGTAGTTCCTGATTGGAATGTATTGGAGAATTTTTTTTAAAATAGAAGTGATTGCTTCATCTTTGTGGTTAGGAATTGTTATGGAATAGCAATCGAAGGGTACAACGTTGTGTGTAATTTTCCTAGGTACGTGACACATTTAATGAAGCGGATCCAGCGAGGACCTGTCAGAGGCATCTCCATCAAACTACAGGAAGAAGAGCGAGAGAGGAGGGATAACTATGTCCCAGAGGTGGGTTTACTTGCCTTTTGTTGAGTTCACTGATTTCTGTCTGCTGACTTGCCTGGAACTTTTTAAAAATTCAAAGGTCTCCTTTACTGCCACATAATAATACATTAAAAATGTTATATGCATGATGTACTTCAACGTTTGTCTTTTGGCAAACAGTTGCCATGAGCAATTCCTTGTGCCCCTAACAATAAGGCAAAGAGAGTCTCTTCAGAGACACTTGAGTATCCGTGGGTTTGACTCCAGCGCTCCTGTAGCTGTTCAATCCATTATCAGCCTGAGCTCCAGATCCAATACGATCAGGAAGTCTTCAGTACCCGAGGTCCTTCTTGCCCCCAGCACCCTCTTGAATCCTGGTTCTGTTTCCAGGTTCCCACGAACCCGTCTCCAGCAGTCTCTGTGAGGCCTTCAGCTGCTGAGGCCTTGTTGGTCCACTGCTCAGACACCATCCTGTAGGGTCATCACCTATGCTTCTTCTCAATGGATAGAGGTGTTCTCCCTGTTTCAGGTGGCCTGCTGTTCCCTCACAGTTGGCAACCCCTTGTCCGCCGCCCAGCACAGGAACCTGGGCATAGACACCAACATTAGGTGGTTTAAAGAAAGCCCCATCTCCAGTAACAGGCCATTTAAAGCCAACAAGGGGCTGTTGGCATTAGGACCAGGGTGGGGAGGGGAGAGTACTCTGCAGAGTAGTGCTTTGGCTCTACTCCTGACTTTCACAGTGAAAAAATTTCCGCTCTATTTATCTGGATTTGGGCATCCCTTGGGAATAGTGTGGGTGTGACGTCTCCTTGAACTGAAGCAGTTCAACTCTGATTAAAAGTAGCCGGCATGTGAAGTCAACCGCACGAAATGGATTGAGAGTTACTGAAAAGCCAGATCAGGTAGTGGCGAGAGATTTTTATTCCCTACAGGATGTTTGAACCAAAATTACGAACTGGCTTTTTTTAAAAAAAAAAGGTAACAGAATTCGTTAGCAGATTCGTTAAGAGCTGGGCTGAGCAGGAACGTGAGCTGTAGTTCCTGACGAAATGTGCTGGCCCAATGCAGCGACTACCTATTGGTTTCCATGGATGCCGCTTGACCTGCTAAGTCCCTCCAGAACCCTGTTTGCATTACCAGAGGGTGGTGAATCTGTGGAATTCGTTGGCACAGAGATGGTCTCCGGGTGGGAAGTTCTGGATTAGTAAGTGTGTCAAAGGTTATGGGGAGAAGGCAGGATTATGGGGTTGAGAGGGAAAGGCCATGATTTGAATGGCAGAGCAGACTTGTAGGTCCAAATGACCTAATACTGCTCCTACATCTTATGGAAACCAGTGTCCATGTTGGCTGTTCTCTGCCCATTTACACCAACCCTGCCCCACCCTGTTCTCTTCACATTCGTAGAACATCACCACACAGACCCCATGTTGTGCCGACCTATGTAAACCTACTCGATATCTAAACCTTCCCTCCACACCCATAACCCTCTTTTTCTTGCATTCATGTTCCTGTCTTAGAGTATTTTAAATGGAGTATTTTAAATGACTCGATTGTAGCAGCCTCCACCACCACCCTAGGCAATGCATTCCAGGCACACACTACTCTCTGTATATACAAAAAATTTTCCCTCTGATGTCTACCCTAAATGTTTCTCCCCTCATCTTAAATAGATGTCCTCTGGTATTCCCATCGGTTCCCTCCAGGTTCTACCCTTTGCTCGCGAATTGGGGCAAACATGCAGCGGCCAATTAACTCACCAACCATATGGTCACAAGGACCTACAGACAGCGGTAGAGGTTGAAATTGATCCTGGCTGACTGGAGCTGAATCTGCCTCTCTGACAGCTGCCCGTTTTTGGCCTGATCCCACGAACTCTGGCATAAAGAGTAGCTTTCGCGTGTGTTGGAGAAATGACTGATTCATTTCTTCATTTTATTTTTGCTTCTCCCAGGTCTCTGCTCTGGATCAGGAGATGATTGAGGTGGACCCAGACACCAAAGAGATGTTGAAGTTGCTGGTGAGTATAATACCTGACGAAGGGCCCAGCCCAAAGGGTTGATTACCCTTTAACTTCCTGTGGATGTTGCATGACCTGCTGAGTTTCTCCAACATGTTTGTGATGAGAGGTTACTGCTTCACCCTGTTCAGGTTGATTCGACTGGACAACAATTTTCAAAAGGTTTGCTTCCTGAAAAATAAATGGGAATTATGACAGACAACTTCAAGCTGAACACAAAGATAATTTCATATTTGCTGTACCACATAGGAAGTTGAAGAAATATTAAACTAATTTTACTAAATTTAGCATGTTTAATCACACAATGACACTGACACATTGCATTAGTTCAGCTGACTTAAAAATAGTTAGCCACTGATTTTCGTTTGTTCACTGCATCTGATGCCTCTCGTGTCAGTGTCCAACAATAGTCGGTCAGCATTGGTGGATTCCAGTTGCCCTGATAACGCTTTTCCATGGTTGCCATGTCCTGGTGAAACCTTTCACCTTGTCCGTCAACGACTGGCCAAGTGCAGGGAGGAAGTCCCAGTGTGAATGCAGAAAATGAATTTTCAGTGACACGTTGCACTTTGCGATTTTGTGTGCTTGAAGTAGACCTAAAATATGACAGGAAATTGCAAAAATAAGTTGTATCTAAAAATTGGTACGTGATTTTCCTGATCGGCAGCCCAAAATCCATAATATACACCCAAATATGTTCAGGAAGCAAAATCTTCGTTGTCTAGTGTTTTTAATAAAGCAACCCTGTAGAAGGGGCAGTTGCTGTATAAATATTGGATGAGGTACTTGCTCTGATGTGCCCTGCAGTATTCTAATTTGGTACCTGTCCAATAGGACCAGTCAGCCAAACCTCCCTGTTCAAACATCTGGAACTTCATTCAGAAAGCTCCTTTGGATGTGGAATAACATTTCCCCACCCCACCCACCCAAAGCATGGAGGTTTGGGTTCCTCTATGCAACCCAGTGCTAATACTTGCTCATCTTGTATTTTGTGGAATCTGATCATTTAACTGACTATAAATGAACGTGGAAGTGAACTGAAGGGCCTTGAGACTCCATGTTCCTGTGGTTCTGAGCACCATGCATCATTTGAACAACTCTTGTGACCTCATTGTCAATCTTTGTGTTTTTGTACATGGGCATCGACGATCAAAGAGCAGCTTGGAATCTTCCCCGTAGCAGCAGAACTACCCTGTCCAGTTAGGGGGAAGTTCCATTTGTCCGCTATGGTGTTGCAGTGAAAGCTGGGGCAGAACTTCCAGAGCACAGAGGTTTGCTTGTTACCCTTTGTGCTCCAGACCCCTTCTCATCTGGGTCATTAAGGGTATTGATGGCAGAGATTCCGTTCTGAGAAAGTTATCAGGCGTCACAATCATTGTGTGTGGTATTTTTTTGGATGTACAGTATTTTAAATTAAAACAATGCTTGTAAGTTGTTTCTTCAGATAATGGTGATGAAAATTATAGCTTTTTTTAATGGAGAGAGTGCGTAGAAGGTGAACTTTTCATTCTTTAGATTATTTCTAGATTTAACTTGTCCACCTGTAATAATGCTGGACAACACACATTTGCAAAAGGTTTGCTTTCTGAAAAAAATTGGGGATTACAATACGCAACTTCAAGCTGAACACCAAGATCATTTCAGATTTACGTAGGAAGTTTGAGAAACATTAAATTAACTTCCTGAATTTAGCGTGATCAAACACATCGCGATGTTGATACATTGCGTCGGTTCAACTGACCTAAAAATGTTAAATGTTTTGCTTCTGATTTTCGTTCATAATCTGCATCTGATGTTTCTCGTGTCAGTGTCCAACAGTAATCGGCCGACACTGATGGTGAAACCTTTCACCGTGTCCGTCACCGAACGCACCAAGATCAGCGGGGAAGGAGTCCAAGTGCGAGTGCAGAAAATGAATTTTCAATGACACGTTGCGCTTCACGGTTTTGTATGTTTGAAGTAGACTTAAAAATATGACAAGAAAACACAAAAAATAGGTTATATCTAAAATATAATACGGGAAAATTTGTGTTTTCGTGATCAGCAGAGCCCAAAATCTATAAAATACACCCAAGAGTATTCAGGAAGCAAAATCTTCATTGACCAGTGTTATTTGCTTATTTCTTAACAAATGATGGTAGAAAAGCTACTGCCTATCGCTGGCTACAATGTCCTGCCAGGCCAGCAGCGTGTAATAACTCCCAGTTATTTGCTTTGTTTAATGGATTTTCCACCCCTCTTTTTCAGGACTTTGGCAGCTTGTCAAATCTTCAGGTCACGCAGCCTTCAGTGGGAATGGCCTTCAGGACTCCGAGAATCTAAAGTTATTTTTGCCATGCTCTTCGAATAATAAAAAGACAAAAGGGAATTTGCTGATTTTTGTGTTTTGTTCATGTTTAACTGCCCCCAACCCATCTGTGTGGGGACAGCGTGATTAAGACCATCAGATGTAGGCGCAGAATGCAGCCCTTTGAGTTTGCCATTTGAATCGTGGCTGATGTGTTCTACTCTATCCCCTTCTCCTGTCTTCTTCCCATGACCTTTATCCTCCCTAATCCACATCCTATCAACCTGCTTTGAAACAGCCCAGTGACTGGGCCTCCTCAGCTATCTGTGGTAACAAATTTCACAGAAGACTGAAGAAAGATCTCCTCAAAATAATACGGAAATTCTTATGGAAAGGGGGGAAACCGAGATAGCACTAGATAAATTAACAGAATGGTACAAACAAGGAGGCTTACAACTACCAAACTTTAAGAATTATTATAGAGCAGCACAATTAAGATACCTATCAGATTTTTATCAAACAAGGGAAAAACCAGATTAGAGCTAGATAAAATAGGGATGTCCTTTTATTCTGCAGCTGTGTCTTCTGGTTTGAGACTCTCCCATGACTGGAAGCCTCTCCACGTCCACTCTATCCAGCCCTCTCAATATTCCCTACATTTCATAGTGATTCCTCCTCTCATCCTTCTAAACTCTAGCAAGTATCAAACGCTCCTCTCCTCTGTGCGATCATTCCCGTATAGACCCTCTCCAATGCCAGCACCTCCTTGGTTATGGGGCCCAAAGTTGCTCACAATACTCCAAATGTGGTCTGGCCAACACTTTCTAAAGCTTAAGCATTAAATCTTTTATATTCTAGTCCTCAAAGTTAACGTTAAGTTTGCACTTGCCTTCCCTTTCTACCGTCTCAACCTGCAGGGAATCCTGCACTAGGATTCCCTTTGGGCCTCCACTTTGCACTTTCTCATTACCCGTATTTAAAAAAAAGTATAGCCTACTCTATTCCTTCTACCAAAGTGCATGATCATACACTTCCCTCTACTGTGTAACGTCTGCCACTTCTGTACCCATTCTCCCAACCTGCCCATCTCCCTGCTTCCACCATACCACCTATCTCCATCATCCGCAACCTTGGTCACTGAGCCATAAATCATTTTGTGCACGGTGTGAAAAGTAACGGACTCCACACCAGCCCCTGTGGAGCACTACAAGTCACAAGCAGTTCTTCGTTCCCTTATTGTGTTTTTAGTTCCCTTTTGTTTGTTTTTAAATGCTAACCCAATCCTGTGGCTTCCCACTAATTTTTGCAAGACCACATCACCCCTCTTTTATGCTGATTTCCACACCTTGCAGAAGAGGCTCAGGCCCGAAACATCTCCGATGAACACTACGAGACGGGCCGAGTTCCTCCAGCATTTCTACCACCTGCAGGCTTCGGCAAATTACTCCTTGACTTTCCTTGTCCCTCATGGTTGCCTCCCCACCCCAGGATACTGCTTTGGGATGAATCTATCCGAATTCCCAGAGACTACTACTTCAGTACCTTCCAGTTTCTCAAAAACTCTACCCACAAAGATTCTACATCCTCTGATACTGTGCATCTTGCTATGGATTTGGCTTAGTTTTTACCAACAGGCCCACCCCATCCCTCTGCCCTCTTGGTCGTCTTTTCAATTGGATGTGGATATTTAAACCCCAGCTTCAGCCACGTGTTCGTCATGCCCGCCTGTCAAGTTCTAACTGCTTTAACCTCATCTGTTTTGTTTCATACACCTTCAGACCCATCTCACATTCATCTTGGCGTTGCCAGAATTTAAATTCTATTCCTTTTTCAAACTTCCTGTCCTATGTTTTATTTTGCAGATTTCAATAACTTTTTTAGTTCTCTCTTCCCCCTTTAACTTTATCCACACTTTTCCAATTGTTTATGCCCATCTCCGTACTTGTTACTTTAAGGCAACTGCTTTTGTCCCCCACCTTACACAATACACCTTTCATTACCACAGAGTACCTATGGCATGGGATGCGATAGTATAGAGATGCTCTGGTTAGTAAAGGATTACTTAAGGTGGTATGTGAGTGGGGGAAAAAGGGTTGAGAACTACTGGGTAAACCCTTATCTACAGTCCTAGTTATGTGATTGGCCAGGAAGATTCGGGTGGAGCCTGAGCCATCACAGCTCTCTCCTTCCACAATACTGGTATCAATGTCCCACAAATTCAAACCCATTTCTCCCAGACTTTGAGCCACATGTTTTACTCTCTGATTTTATTGACCCAGTGTCTATTTGCAGGTGAAATTGTTACCTGTATTTCGTGTTGGGCATATTCACTGGGTGAAAAATGGGAGAATTCCCAAAGATGTTCTCTGTGCAGAATAAACCTCAGGTCAAAGAGTGCCCGCAACTATTTCAATGACATCGTGATAAAAGTCAGTATTGGGGACACAATGGAAGCACAGGCCTCCAAGAGAGCAGAGAGAAATGAATGGCGGGGGGGGGGGAAGGAGCTTGCAGGAGGAACACATGGTAGAGTCCGCCTTCAAATAAAGCAAAGACAACAGTGACCATTATAACCACACCAAACTCTTCTGCAGCTTTGGAATCTGAATCCATGAAAGTCACCCACTGTAACTGGTGCTCTTGCCATGTTCTACATCAGAGAGACTGGAAGATTGCTTTGTTGCTCTGCCATAATAGCATGGATCTAATGGCCATTAATTTAAATCCTCTCCCATTCCCTTGCTGACATGTCTGTCCATGGTTTCATGCACTGCCAGAATGAGATCACCTGCACATTGTTAAAGACCCTCCCCCACTGTATTGGGAAGAGTTGTGGCTGTCATGTGACCCCTATTTAGTCGGTGGACACACCAGCTGCCAATCAAGGTTTGGTTCCGCCCCACCCATTAGTGCACACTTGCTGTTGGTAACATGTAAATAACCTGGACTGCACTCTCCAGCCTGCCTGTACTTGGCCTTGGGCCATTGTCTGTGGTAATTAGATTAACCCTTCTGCCACTGAGCTATTGGCCCCCAGTAAATGATGTGGGCTTGTCCCTCCAGCACTAGAAAGGTGCCATGTGCTCTCTGCCAGCTTGGGACCACCCTGCTTCACTCCAGGCCTAGAAATTTGGAAGGGTGCTGGAGAAACTGTTGGTAAGATATGCACTGTTAAAAGGGTTGGGAGCGTTTAATTAGCGTCTTGTTACATAAAGCCGTCCTGACTTTTGGGCTATCGGAAATGGCCTTATAATTCCTTGAGCCCTATTTAGATGATGCTCCCAGTAAATGGCACCTATAGAGGAAAAGGGAGACCCCAGTGATCCAACTGGCCATTTTGATGACCTGCATAGACATAGAACATTACAGCACAAAAAACAGGCCCTTCAGCCCTTCTAGTCTGCTGAAATATTCCACTAGTCCCATTGACCTGCACCCAGTCCATAACCCTTCAGACCTCTCCCATCCATGCATCTATCCAATTTATTCTTAAATCTTGTGGGCCTGCATTTACCACATTAGATGGCAGCTCGTTCTATACTCCCACCACCCTCTGAGTGAAGAAGTTCCCCCTAATGTTCTCCCTAAACCTTTCCCCTTTCACCATAAAGCCATGCCCTTCTCTTATTTATCTCTCCTAATCTAAGTGAAAAGACCTTATTCACATTTATTCTGTCTATACCCCTCATAATTTTGTAAACCTCTATCAATCTCTCCTCATTCTTCTCTGCTCCAAGGAACCTGAATAATCTTTCCAGGTAACTCAACTCTGAAGACCTGGCAACATCCCAGTAAATCTCTGCACTCTTTCAATCTCATTGATATCCTTAGGCAACCAGAACTGCACACGATACTCCAAATTTGGCCTCACCAATGTCTTATACAACCTCACCACAACATCCCAACTCCTGTACTCAATACTTTGCTTTATGAAGGCCAAGATGCCAAAAGCTTTCTTTACAACCCTGTCTACCTGTGACGCCACTTTCAGGGAATTCTGTATTCCCTGATCCCTTTATCCCTAAGCATCCTTCAGTGCCCGACCATTTACTATGTATGTCCTACCTTCCAGTCTGATGCTTTCAGCTACCATCCCATGGAATGATGCACCCAGACAGAATGCTTTCAAAAGTGCTCCTGTAAAAGGTTGTCAAGATGGGACAGGGTAGCCTCAATCTCCTCAGGAAGTGTAAGCACTGCTGCGCCTTCCTGATGAATGAGATGCTGTGAGTCCAGTATAAAACGTATCAGCTGCTTCTCACTTGTCTTTGTGCGTGCAGTGTCCATGGAACTCCACAGATCAATGGTCCTGTCAGGCATGGGGAAACATGGATTTGGGAAGAACCCCCCCCCCCCCCCCCGTTTGAGATGACCCTCAGGCTGTGGGCTACTGGTGACACTGTGATTGAGGGATTCACACCAGGCGGAGGACTACTGGAGACTGGCTGAAAGAGGGTCCTAGGTATTGGAACTGAGATGCGAGAGGGTGGCAAAGGTGCTGGAAGTTTCCTGATTACGTTGGAGGATCAGATCCGGAGCTTGGGCTGATGATAGCTTGGATGGGACTCTGTGTGGCTGCAGGGGCTGCATCAGCGCCAAGGGCAAATCTACGGACACTCGTCTCTGTGGGGACTCGCTTCTCATTTCTCTGACTGTAAGAGGTGCTTCAGGCAATTTCTGCCAAAGGCGAATCTTATGGCAGGCGAAAACAAATTCCGTGTAATATCGCACTGTTTTTATTACAGGGCCATAAGGAATCTTGAAAGTTGAGCACATGGGGTGGAGCACTTTATAAGTCACAGGGCTTCAAGGCAAAATGGGAGCAATTCCCAGAGCTGCCATCGGATGGAGGTAGAGATCCAATATTAATTAAAATACTCCCGAACAACCCAACACCCTCTGTGAAGTCTGCAGTCACTCACTGCCCAGGGCTTGATGTCAGGATGGAGAGGGGGGGATTGGTGGTCACGGGAAAACCAGCCCTCTACAGAGAAGGTTAGAAAAAAATGCAGAAAAACAAAGCAGAGAAGTAAAATATAAAGTTGCGAGATAAACAGTACAGGAAGAACCTGAGGATGGCTCCAAAGAAAGAAAACTCAACAACGACAAGTCACCGGAAAACAAAGAGTAAGGGCTTACTGGAGTCCGCGAGCAGGGAGCTCTCCCGGAGAGGATGGACTGAGCTGCGAAGCTGGTAAACGGGCAGCTTGGGGGCGACGGCCTGGAGCGTTGGCTTGCGGAGCCTGAAAGAAATGCCAGCTAGCATGGGCGGTATGCATTGTAGAGGGGACGCTTGTGGGAGTGGACGCTGACAGCAAGACGCTGTTTCTATAATGGGAGAGGCCGCGGGCAAGTCAACGATAAAAGCAGGATCAACACAGAGCCAAGAAATGGAGCAAGAGAAAGAAGATCAAGAGGAAGATGAAGACTTACAAGAAAAAAAATACAAAGATGGTAGATAAGGAATATTTTGACAGTCAAATAAAGATTCTAATGGAAACAATAATGGCTGAGTTCAGTACTATTAAAAAAATCCATGCAAGAGACAGATGTAAAAATACAAAGACTGGAGAAGGCTCTGACAGACATGAGAAAGCGAAGTGATGAAGTGGAAGACGGAGCGATAGTTGTGAAATTGGAGGTGAATGAGTTAAGAGAAAAATTGGAAGATAGAGATAAGGAGATTAAGAAGACACATGACATTGGCCCTGAAAAATGACATTTTGGAGAATTTTAGCAGACTCAATAATATAAAAATAGTGGGCCCGAAAGAAGAGGCAGATAGAAAAGGGTTTATAAAAAGATGGATCCCACAGATCTTGGGAGTGGAAGAACTCCAAGAAGAGATATAAATCGAAAGAGCTCACAGAGCATTGGTGCCGAAGCCGCAGCCACATCAGAAACCGCGTTCTACACGAATAAAACTACTACGATATACGAGAGAGAAAATATTGGAACTGGCAATGAAAAGAGAGAAAGAAAATAAGGAACCATTGGAGTAGAATGGGAAAAAAATATTTTTTTTATCCAGAAATAAGCTTTGAACTTTTAAAGAGGTGAAAGGAGTTTAATTTAACAAAAACTGTACTACGGAAAAAAGTTTATAACTTTGTGTTACGCTATCCAGCAGTGTTGAACATATTCATCCCTGGTGGGCAAAATAGATCATTTTCAGAACCAGAAGAAACCCAGGGAAGAATGACAAAATAGATGAGTTTTTGTCAAATGTTGAATTACCCCAATTACAATAGGAAGATCAAAATAAATTTCTAAAACCCCTGACAATTACAGAAATGCAGGATACATTAATGACATTACCACATAATAAAGCGCCAGGTGAAGATAGATTTCCCACAGAATTTTATATATTCAATAATCTATTAATTCCGCCCCTTTTAGAGGTAATGAAACAGGTGGAAGAGACCCAGAAATTGCCTGACTCAAGTAAAATGGCAATAATCACAGTAATTCCAAAAATGGGAAAAGATCCGTTGTCATATAGACCAATATCTCTGCTAAGTACAGACTATAAATTAATTGCAAGACAGGGATGCCCATTATCACCTTCCCTATTTGCTTTGGCTTTCGAACCATTGCCAGAGCTGATAAGAAGGGAACCTACAATAAAGGAAATAAAAGTAAAATGGGAAGAATTTAAAATTAGCTTATTTGTGGATGATATTATAGTATATTTAACAGACCCGGATATTTGGTAATAGATAAAATTGAAAGAATATGGGGTGATATCAGGATACAAGGTTAATATTGATAAAAGTGGTGATGCCAATGAACAAAGACGATTATACAAAATGTAAAAGGGAATCCCCATTTAATGGCAATCACAGGCTATATGTTACCTAGATATCAGGACAAATAATAATTTAAATCATTTGTATAAATTAAATTACCAACCGTTATTTAAAAAAGTACAGGAAGACTTAGAGGAATGGAAAGATTTACCATGAACTTTAATAGGAAGAGTAAACTGCATCAAGATGAATGTATTTCCTTGGCTCGAATATCTGTTCCAAAAGCCACCGATTCCCTTGACAGGGGAATATTTGAATGAAATTAAATAAATTAATAAAAAAGTTTCTAATGGGTAAAAAAATCACGAGTGGCTTTGGAAAAATTAACATAGGTGTATAAACAAGGAGGACTGCAGCTACCAAATTTCAACAAACTATTACAAGGCAGCACAGATTTTTATCAGACGGGAGGAAAAACCGGCTTGGCTCAAGATAGAGTTATATAAATTAGGAGAAAAGGTCCCGGAACATTTACTCTATAAATGGGATGAGAAACTGGTGCAATCAACCAATACTACATCATATACTAAAAACATGGAAGAGAATACATCTGGAGCGAAGGATGATAAATCATCAAATACCAAAAAATGTTATTAACGCAAAACCCATGAATTCCTTTTACAATAAACAATCTATTTTTTAAGGAATGGGCAGGAAAAGGAATTAAAAGAATAAAAGATTGCTTTTTGGGAAATAATTTATTGATATCTGAACAGTTACAAAATAAAAATGGAATATTACATGGTATAATATTTTTATATTATCAGTTGAAAACTTATTTAAAAGAAAGATTGGTACCTGAGAGTAGCTGCTATGAATACTTCATTACAAACACTGCAATAATAAAAAAAGTTCTTACAAACATGTACAGCAAATTGCAATATAAGGAAAATGATGAAGCAATTTATAAACTCAAACAAGGTTGGGAAAAAGACTTAAATGTACAAATAAAGAATGAAACATGGAAGGAATTATGTGCAGGGACCCATGATTAATACAGCAAATACTCGTGGGTTTCGTACGATTCAATTGGCGACATAAGATTAAATATTACTCAGCAAAAGTTAAAAGAGTGGAATCCAACAATATCGGGCAGATGCTTTCATTGTGAACAAGAAATTGCAACAACGTTACACGCAATTTGGACGTATACAAAAGTAAAAACATTTTGGGAGAATTTAAATCTAATATTAAATAAAATTACAAAAAATAGGATACCAAAATACCCAAAAATCTCTCTGTTAAACAACATAAAGGATAAAGAATTAGGTCTAAAATTAGACAGGGTTCAAAAAAGATTTATTATGATATTGCTCGCAGCAACGGAAACAACCTTAAAAATACTGCAATGGTCCATAGAAATGAACAAGTGTGTTCTATTTGAAAAAATGACCTACAATCTAAAAGACAAATATGCTTTATTTGAACAAATTTGGGAAACGTACATAGAATATATTAGAAACCGCCAATTCCATCCTCTTAAAATGATAAGTTAGAATTATGAAAATAAGTAAGTTTGAAATATTGGACGACACAATTTCTTTTTCTTTTGTGTTCCTTTACTGTTTATTTATTTCTATTTTTTTTTTCCATTTCCTGTTTTAAGTTATAGAGGGTGGGGGAAAGGGGGGGGGGAATGAAAGATGTCACTGTGAATATATTAATACTGAATATTTGTATATATTGTTACTGACATGGTTCATGATGAAGTACTAGATAAAAAATGATTTTTAAAAAAAGGATGGAGAGGGGTAGTTGGGGCTGGGCTACTGTAGATGGATGGACCGGGGGGTGGAATGGGGCACTGGACTGAAGCACAAAGGGTTTATCTTTGTGCAATTGACTTTTGGCTGCCTGACAATTCAATTCTAAATTTAAATTTAGACATGCAGCCCACGAGTACGTGCTGCCAAATTACACCCAATTGACCTACGAATGGTGGGAGGAAACCGGAGTCCCCCAGAAAACCCACAAAGACACAGGGAGAAAGTACCAACTCCTTACAGTGTGGTCCTGATCGCTGGCGCTGCAACAGTGTTGCGCTGACTGTGCCGTCCCACTAAATTCCTTTGGTTAAACCCCCCCACACAAGTCTGTCCTCAACCTTATCCATTGCCAGGGGAGGCTAAATGTAAACTTGGGGAACAATGAATCATGTTCCTCTTGGATAGCCTCAAACCCAACAGCAAGGACGTTGAATTTTCCGATTTCAGTTAACCATCACTCTGAGTTCAACAAGGAATTCGGCAGACGCTATAATCACAGAAGTGCTGGGGGAGCTCACGGGCCATAGGAAGCTGAGATCAGGCCTGATCCCTTCTTCAAGGTATGTACATAGAACGGACAGGTGCCTGAAAAAAAAGGTGAGGTGAGAAGGGATGAAGGGGCAGGTGGAGTGAGCACAGACCGACTGGCAAGAGGACATAGGTGGATATGGGTGGGAGTGCAGAAGAGGTGAGGTGAGGTGAAAGGAGGAGGGTGAAGCTCTCTGAATGGAGAGGGAGGGGGTGGAGGGTGTTTCCATCTCTCCCATACTTGCTTTCCTCCCAGATTCCCATCCCTACCTATTATTTCTCCTCTTAGTCTATTGTAGTGTCCTACTGCCTTGGCCCCTCCCCAGCTCTCCCCCTCCCCATTTAATGCTTGATATCTCAGGTCAAGTCATGTTTATTGACATCTGATTGTACAAGTACAACCTGACGAAACAGTATTCTCTGGTCCTCGGTACAAAACATGCAGACACGCACCAGGACATAACACACATACCGACAAACAATACACAAACAAACAAATAAATATTGTTCCATGAATATGATGGTTAGTGTGAGCAGTTTCTTTGGTTGTTCAGCGTTCTCACTGCCCGTGGGAAGAAGCTGTTCCTCAGCCTGGTGGTGCCGGCTCTGATCTTCCTGTACCTCTTTCCTGACGGGAGCAGCTGAAAGATGCTGTGCGTGGGGTGGAAAGGGGTCCTCAATTATCTTGCGCGCCCTCTTCAGACAATAATCCTGGTTGATCAAGTCAATGGAGGAGGAGAAAGACCCCACTGATCCTCTCTGCCACTCTTTTTTTAAAATTTTTTTTATTTTTCACACTATAAACCACATTGATCAAGATACATACATTTTCCTTTTCAAATATATACAGTGTCGTTTTCTCCCCCCCTCCCTCTTCCCATCCCACCCTCCCTACCTCCCCTCCCATTCATTTAAAGTTCAGAATCTAAGATACATTAAACCCGTCAAACAATGTTGTCACTCAATAAAAATAAACAAGAAGTTCCACTGAGTCAATTCTTTTCATTCCCTTCTCCTTCTGTCATTTTAGGTGGTAGATGTCCCCGGTAGGTTTTCTCTATTGTGTTTCATGTATGGCTCCCATATTTGTTCAAATATTGTAATATTATTTCTTAAATTATATGTTATTTTTTCTAATGGAATACACATTCATTTCTATATACCATTGTTGTATTCTCAAGTTATCTTCTAATTTCCAGGCTGACATAATACATTTTTTTGCTACAGCTAGGGCTATCCTAACAAATCTTTTTTGTGCTCCATCCAAATCGAGTCCAAATTCTTTGTTTTTTATGTTACTTAGGAGGAAGATCTCTGGGTTTTTTGGTATATTGCTTTCTGTGATTTTATTTAATATCTGGTTTAGATCTTCCCAAATTTTTTCACTTTTTCACATGTCCAGATTGCATGAATTGTTGTTCCCATTTCCTTTTTACAACGAAAACATCTGTCAGATACTGTTGGGTCCCATTTATTTAACTTTTGAGGTGTAATGTATAGCCTGTGTATCCAGTTATATTGTATCATACGTAACCTCGTGCTTATTGTATTTCTCATAATTCCAGAGCTTAACTTCTCCCATGTTTCCTTCTTTATCTTTACGTTTAGATCTTGTTCCCATTTTTGTTTAGTTTTACCATTTGTTTCCTCATTCTCCTTTTCTTGCAGTTTAATATACATATTTGTTATAAATCTTTTAATTATCATTGGGTCTGTAATCACATATTCAAAATTACTTCCCTCTGGTAACCTCAGACTCTTTCCCAATTTGTCCTTCAAGTAGAATCTCAGTTGGTAATATGCCAGCACTGTATCTTGAGTTATATTGTATTTATCCTTCATTTGTTCAAAGGATAATAATTTATTTCCTGAAAAGCAATTTTCTATTCTTTTGATCCCTTTTTTCTCCCATTCTCTAAAGGAAAGGTTATCTATTGTAAAAGGGATTAGCTGATTTTGCGTCAGTATTAGTTTTGGTAGTTGGTAATTTGTTTTATTCCTTTCTACATGAATCTTCTTCCAAATATTGAGCAGATGATGCAATACCGGAGAATTCCTACGTTGTACCAATTTTTCATCCCATTTATATAATATATGTTCGGGTATCTTCTCCCCTATTTTATCTAGTTCTAATCTAGTCCAATCTGGATTTTCCCTTGTTTGATAAAAATCTGATAGGTATCTTAATTGTGCTGCTCTATAATAATTCTTAAAGTTTGGCAGTTGTAAGCCTCCTTATTTATACCATTCTGTTAATTTATCTAGTGCTATCCTCGGTTTCCCCCCTTTCCATAAAAATTTCCTTATTATTTTCTTTAACTCCTTGAAGAATTTCTCTGTCAAGTGTATTGGCAATGCCTGAAATAGGTATAATATCCTTGGGAAAATGTTCATTTTAATACAGTTTATCCTTCCTATTAGTGTTAGTGGTAAATCTTTCCAATGTTCTAAGTCGTCCTGTAATTTTTTCATTAGTGGATTCTCTTTGGCTTGGCTGCGCGGATGAAGATTTATGGAGTGGGTAAAAGTCCACGTCAGCTGCAGGCTCGATTGTGGCTGACAAGTCCGATGCGGGACAGGCAGACACGGTTGCAGCGGTTGCAGGGGAAAATTGGTGGGTTGGGGTTGGGTTTTGGGTTTTTCCTCCTTTGTCTTTTGTCAGTGAGGTGGGCTCTGCGGTCTTCTTCAAAGGAGGTTGCTGCCCGCCGAACTGTGAGGCGCCAAGATGCACGGTTTGAGGCAATATCAGCCCACTGGCGGTGGTCAATGTGGCAGGCACCAAGAGATTTCTTTAGGCAGTCCTTGTACCTCTTGCATTTGCCATCTGAATGGTGATTCTTTCTTAAATTTTTTTCATGCACATCATGCACTTTTGCTTGGCTCCGCGAGCCATTTTTGTAGTCCTGAGCTCGGGACTTCAACTGACCTGAGGGAGCGGGCTTCTCTATCCACAACGGGCCTCCTCGGACAGGTAAGGCCTTCACCTTCTTCTTCCGATGTCTTTTCTTCTTCTCTTCTTCCCGTTCCTTTCGACTTTTCTTTCTTCGCTGCCATTTTCTTCCCACCTTTACTTTCACTTTATTTTAATTTTTGTGTTTGTGCCTTTGTGTTTTCTGTGCTTTTTTAAAACTTTTCCGGAGAGGGCTGGAGTTCCCCGACTGGCCACTACTCCATCACGTGACTCCTCCTCCCTCTTTGCCACTCTTGTGGTCCTGTGGATTGACCTCTGATCCATTTCTCTGTAGTGACTGTACCTCACACCATGACGCAGCTGTCCAGGATGCTCTCGACAGAGCTCCTGTAGAAGGTCAACGTGATAGTGGCCGATAGTAAAGGGCCGTGTGCTGCCAAGCAGTATTTTCTATGTGTCAGAGCAAGGGAATCTTGTGTCAGTGTCTCAACCATTTGCATCCCAAAGTCAATCCCAAGTCAACAAGGCCTGAGTAAGGAGTTTGATGGAATACTCTCCACTTTCCTTGACGTTATGCATAACTTAGTACTGAATATTTATTTTCTGTATTGCAGATGGTTTCTTTGTTTACATTGCCCTCTTTTGTATCTGTACTTTGAGTTGTTTTGGGCTGGAGCCCTTTATCAACGTATCCATAGATTTCTTCATCTTCTTGCTGATTGGCCAACGTGTTCGATAAATGGCTCAACAGGATGTTCGGTGCTATAAACTAACAGAGAATATTATTTAAATTAAACAGGTTAGTTGTCACAAACAGCTCTGCACAAATTCTTCACATGTAACAATTACAGGACAGAATCAGGCCAGTTCTAGTCACCTCCCTCCTAGTCCCATTGACCCGCAAACCTCCAGATCTCTCTCGTCCACGTACCTACCCAACTTTTCCTTAAATATTAAAATCGAGCCCGCATCTACCACTTTGGCCGGAAGCTCATTCCACACTCCCACCACCCTCTCTGAGTGAAGAAATTCCCCCTCGGTTTTTCCCCCTTCAATCTCAATCTATGTCCTCTTGTTTGAATCGTCCCCACTCTCAATGGAAAAAGCCTTTTAAGAAGGAAGGATGTTATCTACTGAGGAAACTTGGGACTATTTTACGCAGGAGCATGAACACTGCAAGTTTGTAAGAGCCGCATCACACTTGAGCGGTGAGCATGTTCAGTGTGACAGGACCAGTAACCTAATGGGAGTAAAGAATTGTGCTGTTAAACTTACAAGCCTTCTTAGTGTTTATTAAGACCTCCGATGACACAACATGTCCCACTCATCAAATCACCCCTCAATCTTCTACACTCCAGGGAATAAATTCCTAACCTGTTGAACCTTTCCCTGTAACTCAAACCCAGAAACCCAGGCAACATCCTTGTAAATTTTCTCTGTGCTCTCTCGATTTTGTTGAAGTCCTTCCTATAATTCGGCGACCAAAACTGCACACAATATTCCAAATTTGGCCTCACCAATGCCCTATACATCTTCGACATGACATCCCAATACTCAATACTCTGATTTATGAAGGCCAACGTGCCAAAAGCTCTCTATACATGGGACTCCACTTTCAGGGAACTATGTACCATGGCAATATTTTAAAAGTGGTTACACTGTGCAGATTCAGAATTTAATGTTATGAACATCACAGGGCCAACATTTATCAGATTTCAGATTGATTGTGTTAGGTCTGCTTTGTTCACGAATGAGTGAGTCAAACACCAGACTGAGTCGAAATCAAGGTTCTCTATTGCCGGATTGTAACACTTGCAACTAACAGTGTTAGTTGGAGAAGGCGCATTCTGCCGTTATCAGCAAGTGGTGTTTTTTATATACCTTAGGATACGTACTTAGTAAATTATCATACCATGACATTGTCCAATGAATAAACTGTTGCTGTCCCTCTCTGCTAGCCTCCTGCACATCAATTTGTCATCCCCACTCTTATCTTGAGAGTACAAGGTCACAACTGCATCTTGTTACGGCCCAGCACTGGGTGACTCCCTCTACATTCCCGGCTCATGATGTTTTTACCTAACAATTGTCAGAGTACATACATGACATCCCACACTGTAGTGATAGAGGGCTACCACCAGGAGGAGGTGGAGATGGAGTGTGTAGTATCTGGGGTCGATTCCAGATGGATGCCTCCAAATGAGGTCTGGCATGTGTATGTTCTGTCCTTCGTGCTCTTTGCTTAGTTAATAAATCTAGGTCCTTTAAAAAGAACCCAAGTTTATTTATTGTCATGGGAGAAACATCACACATACAACACTGAGATTCTTTGTCTATGGGCGAGGCAGAATTGCCATTTACTGATAGTGCAAAACAAAAACTGTGCACAACGTACAAATTAAAATACTGCGAGAGAAAGAAAAAGTCAAAGTGAGGCAGTGTCTGGGGCTCATTGTTCGTTCAGGAATCTGATGGCGGAGGGGAAGGAGCCGTCCTTGTGTCGCTGGTTGCTCGTCTTCAGGCTCCTGTTCCTTTTTCTCCCGACGGTAGCAGAGTGAAGAGGGCCTGGCCAGGGTGGTGGGGGTCCTTGAGGAAAGAGGCTGCTTTATTAGGACACCGCCTCTTGTAGACGCCCTCGATGGAGTGAAGCCTGGTGCCTGTGCAGATAACAACCCTCTGGAGTTTATTTCTTGACTCTGTACCAGGTCGTGATGCATCCAGCCAAAATGCTCTCTACTATACACCTATCGAAGGTTTGGTCTAGCTCAACCTTTTTTTAAAATTTATGGTAACAGGCCCTTCTGGTCCATGAGCCCCCGCCTCCTAAATAACCCAATGCAGGTACGTTTTTGAAGGGTGGGAGGACACCCGTACAGATGACAGGGAGTACGTGCAAACATCTTGCAGACAGCACCAGATTCAAACCCAGCTCACTGGCATTGTAATGGCACTGTGTTAACTTCTGATAAGTTCAGTCCTTTTGACTGAAAGCTACAGATAAATATCTAATGTGTATGTACATCCTTTGAATAAACAGAATTTGGTAGCTATTACTCCAATGCTGGGTCTAGAAGGTACATTATCAAGTTGTTTAGTCAGTAACAACGTGCCATATTGTCAGTCGCCTGGGAAGTTGAATTCAATTTACTTTATGTAATTTGTAAGGGTGTGTCTTTGACAAAAGCAGCTTGCTCAAGGTCAGCAGATTGACGAGTGATTCTGTATTCACTGTGATGGAAGGCGCCTGTTCTCCTGACTCAATTCAGTTTGCAGGTTGTTTACTCCTCAGAGAGTACAGTGCTGGTGTGAAGTGAACACCATGTACTCTGAGCCAAGGCTGCTCTGTTCTCGCTGCTGCCATCGGGAAAGAGGTGTAGGGGTCATAAGATTCGCACCACCAGGTTCGGGAACCTTACCATCAGACTCCTCAACAACCAACTCAATCAGGGACTCATTTAAGGACTCTGACTTGTGCACTTTATTGATTTTTTTTCCTCTCTGTATTGCACAGTTTGTTTAAATTTCTTTATTGGCTTACGTGTGTATGTTGTGCACAGTTTTATTATTGCATTATCAATCAGTGGTAATTCGTCTGGCCTGCAGGAAAAAGAATCTCAGGGTTGAATGTGATGCTGTGTATGGGTTGAAAAGCTTCTTTCCATGCTGCCTCTCTCCCTGGTTCTGTGACCAATATTATGATGCAGTCAAATTGCCAGGGAAAAACGCAGTTTAACTCATGCTGTACTACAGGCCTTAATTAGCTTAAAACATGCACACAAGGTTCAGTTTCCTTTCTGGTTCCGTGGGCCCCTGTGCAAGGGCTGGCGCGAGCCTTTATGGGGGGCTGGTGATTGACAGGGAGTCAGTGGAGCCAGTCTCCCAGGTTACATCCCTGCAGGTGCAGTGGGTCGTTTCCCCCCCCCCCCCCCCCCCCGCAGTAGGCAGTGCAGGAGTGCAGACAGGAGGCGCAGGCAGTCACTGACGGTCCAGTGGTTGTACCATCACACACACACACACACACACACACACACACACACACACACACACACACACTCCAATGCAGGAAAGAACTCTGGGAGTTTTCAGTAAAACTGATGGCAACAAATCTGAAATCTGAAGTGAAAGAATGGTTGGCCATTTTCTTGAGTGGGTTAGTCATTTCATGGAGGGGAAAGTTAATTGACAATTAATCTCCCAGAATGAATGAAGGGGCGTGTTGGTAAATCCCTTCAACTGTCTCCATATTTGTCTTGGCAACATGTAACAAGCTCCCTGCCAGCAGGCTTTTTATTTTGGGAGATCATGGAATCTGAAAGCATGGAAACAGACCCTTTGACCCACCCACACTCATCCCGCCTGCCTGCATTAGGCCTGCACCTCTCTGAACCCATCCTATCCCTATGTCCATGTAAAAGTTTCTTAAACTTTGCACTAGTACCTGCCTCATCTAACCTCAATCAGTAGCTTTGTTCCACACACCCAGCTTCCTCTATGTAAATAAAGTTACTCCTTAGGTTCTTATTAAATCTCTCCCCTCACCTTAAACCTTTGGTTCTTGAGTCTCCTACTTTGGGCAGAAGGATCCATGTGTTCCTTTTATACACCGCTATGAGAGCACCCCACCCCAGCCTGCTCAAGCTCAGTCCTCCCAACATCCTTGTAAATCTTCTCCAGCTTGACGGCAACTTAAATAAAGGGTCCTGGACTGAAAATACATGCTGCCCGACTTTGCTGAGTTGTTTCCCCAGGGAGGAAGAACATCGAATGGACTTGGTTTGAGAGAGAACGTGAGAGAGGAATTTGAAACCAGGGAGGGTACAATCACATTACATGGAGACAAAGGGCTGTTCCTAGCCCTTTGGTGCGTTGCTCCACTCCCCATTCCACAGACCTCCTGCGAATTTCCAACTCCTCAACAAGTGTTCGCTTGAGTCAGAACAACTAGGATTAATTTAATCAAGTGGTTCCTGGTGATCAGGTGCAAGCCTCAGACGCAGGTGGTGTCAGAATGTGGGAAGGGTTTGTGCCAACCAGTCTACACAGGTGTAATTTCTGAATTTTGAGAATGATACCTCGGGGCAAGACTTTAGAAAGGTGCATGGAAACTGCAAATAGATTGTTTCCCTGGACGGAAGGATTTCTTCAGTGTTTGCCAGGGTGAGTTCTGTTCAGAGCCAAAGTTGCATGTGAGCTGAATTTACAGTTAAGGGTTAAAGCTGTGTCACATAATTACATAACGCCAGGCAGTTCGAAGGTCAGCTGAACTAATGCAATGGGTCAGATTTGTGATGGGATTAAACGGGCTAAATTCAATATAAGTTAACGTTTCCCAAACTTTCTACGTGATACAGTAAATCTGAAATTATCTTTGTGTTCAGCTTGAAGTTGACTGTCATAATATTTTTAAAAATTTAAATATTGTAGCTCGCTGCTACAAGCTATGGCTCTACGGAGCCTACAGCACAGGAGAGGTTATAGCTGTGTGCAGGTTAGCTCAGAAAGAACACGCTGGTCCCAGAAAGAATGACACGAACCCCAGTTGAATGGCTTTTATTCTCAAGCTGAGGGGCGTGGTCAAAACCCTCTCAGCACTGATTGGTGTGTCTGTGATCCGCTTTCCCTGATAGGCCAGTTAAGTTCTTTCGGTTGTGGCCAATTGGAGGGCAGCGCTGCGGGCCTCGTGCAGCCTGCTGGATCGTCGCGTTCGCCCTTGATCTTGTGAGGCCCCGTGGGGGAGCTGCGAAGGGCCGCCACAATACAACACAGAAACAGGCCCTTTCCGTCCATGATCCCGTGCCACACAATTACACAAAATTAACCTACAACTCCTGTACGTTTTGAAGGGTGGGGGGGAAACTGAAGCACCCAGAGGAAACCCACGTTGACCCAGGGAGCTCAAGCCCCTTATAGGGGCTCTGCTGCCCAATAATACTTCGCTTTATTAGTTGTGTTTTTTTAAATAATTTTTTTATTTTTCACACTGTGAACCATATCAACCAAAATATATACAAACGTTTCTCATTAAATGTACATAGTGGCATTTTCTCCCTTTTTTTCCCCCCTACCCTCCCTCCCCCCTTCCCACCCCCCTCCAAAACCAATAAATATTCAACATATACAATACAATAAACTCATTAAACGATGTCATCACACAATGCAAAATAAACAAGAAAAATGTCGTCTACTTTTACATACTGGGTCAAGTCATTTTGTCTTCTTATCATTTTAGGGGGTGGAGGTCCGAGGCAAGCCCTCTCTGTTGTGTTCCATGTACGGTTTCCAAATTTGTTCAAATAATGTGACTTTATTTTTTAAATTATATGTAATTTTTTCCAATGGAATACATTTATTCATTTCCATGTATCATTGCTGTACTCTCAGGCTCTCTTCTGATTTCCAGGTTGACATTATACATTTTTTTACTACTGCTAAGGCTATCAGAATAAATCTTCTTTGCGCTTCATCCAGTTTGAGGCCTAATTCCTTACTTCTTGTATTACCAAGAAGAAAGATCTCTGGATTTTTTGATGTTATTTTTTGTGTTTTTATTTAATACCTGATTTAGATCTTCCCAAAACTTTTCCACTTTCTCACATGCCCACATTGCATGTACTGTTCTTCCTGTTTCCTTCTTACAGCAAAAACATCTGTCTGATACTGTTGGGTCCCATTTTTTAAAAACTTTTGGGGTGTGATATATAACCTGTGTAACCAATTATACTGTATCATGTGTAACCTTGTGTTTATTATATTCTTCATAGTTCCAGAACATAACTTTTCCCATGTTTCATTTTTTATCTTTATGTTTAAATCCTTTTCCCACTTTTGTTTGGGTTTATAGCTTATTTCGTCATTTTCCTTATCTTGCAGCTTGATGTACATGTTCGTTATAAATCTTTTAATTATTATTGTGTCTGTAATTCAAGCTGCTTCCTTCTGGTAATCTCAGTTTGTTTCCCAATTTATCCTTGAAATTAGCTTTCAGTTGATGATATGCAAACATTGTGTAATGCGCGTCGAAAGAACCAAAGACTTGTTGATCCAAACCAGGGCTTTTATTAACTAAAAGACTGGAGCGTATCACGTAGGTCGACCAGTCCAGAATGACCTGGTCTGGCTAGGAGCAATCCTTTAAGACCTGCCAGTAGGTGTGGCTACGCTCTCAGCCAATCACAGTCATCCTACACGACCATCTACATAGACACATTGGTGATAGAATCTGTCCTATCACAAACAGCCCTTCTTTGAGAACCGACCCCAGGGTGGATGTAGGTTAGGGACCTGACCATCCGGCGTGACCGCTGTGGCGCCGAGATTGGGGTCGCTGGAGTCGTGACGCTGGGTGCGGCCACTGCTTTGCTCATTTCCCCAACGGCGTTGTCAACAGTTTAGCCTGAGCTGGTGGGGTGGTGCTGGTCCCTCTGTTGAAGCACATGACCTGGGGGAGAAGGAATGGGGGAGATTGGGTTGGAAGCACTGCTGGGCCTGATCCGGCTTGGGCTAGGTCCCTTACCGAGACTGTGTCCTCCCGTCCATCCGGGTACTCAACTTAGGCATAATGCGGGTTCGCATGGAGCAGAGTCACTCGGTCAACCAAGGGGTCGTTCTTAGAGTACTGGACGTGGCATCGTAAAAGGACTGAACCGGGAACCATGAGCCATGCTGGTATGGTCATACCCGACTTGGATTTCATCGGGAAAGAAAACATCCTTTCTTGGGGGGTGGCATTGGTCAAGGTGCCTAGGAGGGAGCGGATGGAGTGTAGGGCACTAGTGAGCACATCCTGACAGCAAGAGGTGGGGAGACCTTTGGACCGGAGGGCAAGCGTAACCGCTTTCCAGACGGTGGAATTCTCTCTTTTGACTTTCCCATTACCACGTGTGTTATAGCTGGTGGTCCTGCTTGAAGCAATACCACGCTCCAGAAGGTACTGCCGCAGATCTGCACTCATAAACGAGGACCCCCTGTCACTGTGGATGTAACTGGGGTACCCGAAGATGGCGAAGATGCTGTGCAGGGCCTCTATAACTGAGGAGGCAGTCATGGCTGAGCAGGGCACAGCGAACGGGATGGCCGTAAGGATGTAGGTGTTATGGTTGGTCAACATTAGGGGCCCTTTGAAGTCCAGGTGTATGTTGGCACAAGTCCCCCTGGAGAGTGCATCTGGTAAAGAATTTGGAATTGACTTGGAAGATGCACAAAAAAGATTTGTCAAGATAGCCCTAGCCGTAGCAAAAAAATGTATTATGTCAACCTGGAAAATGGAAGATAATTTGAAAATACAACAATGGTATATAGAAATGAATAAATGTATTCCATTAGAAAAAATAACATATAGTTTAAGAAATAATATTGAAATATTCGAACAAGTATGGGAGCCTTACATTAAATACAATAGCGAAAACCTACCGGGAACAAACATTACCTAAGTTGATGGAAGGAGAAGAAAAGAAAAGAATGGACTCAGTAGAATTTCTGGTGTATTTTTGTTGAATGACAACATTGTCTAACTGAATTAATGCAACCTAGATTGTATACCTAAAATGGATGAGAGGGGGGGGGGTGGGGGGGGTGGCTTGGGAGGAGGGAGGGGGGAGGGAGAAAAAGTCACTGTAAATGTGTGGAAAAGAAAAAGTGTATATCATGGCTATTGTGATTTATGGTGTGAAAAAAAAAAAAAAAAGAGAGTGCATCTGGTGGGTCGTTGAGTTTACCTGGCCGATACAGTATGTCATAATTAAAGGTGGAGAGCTCGATTCTCCACCTGGTAATTTTATCATTCTTGATCTTACCTTGCTGGGTATTGCTAAACCTGAAGGAGACCGCGTGTTGGTCGATCAGCAGCATAAAGCACCTGCCAGTGAGGTAGCGTCTCCAACGACGTACTGCTTTGACTATGGCCTGGGCCTCCTTCTCAACATAGGAGTGTCGGCTCTCAGGTCCCTGGAGGGTTCTGGAGAAGAAGGCTACCGGTCGGCCGGCCTGGTTCAAAGTGGCTGCCAGTGCAAAGTTGGACGCATCGCTCTCGACTTGAAATGGAATGGACTTGTCGATGGCGAGCAGCGATGTCCAATTTGATGTGGTCGAAGGCCGCCCTGGCTTCGGTTGACAGGGGGAAGGAGGTGGTCTTTTTTTTTTTCAGTTTATACAAGGCTTTATTACTAAATCTAAAGCTGAATTCACACTACAATATGTAAGCCCTTCCCAATTATACTTATCAATGCTTGGACTGGTTCCAACTAGTGAAGCGAGGCAATGACTGCACATTTGTAGTAGGTTGTCGGGGCGCCAGTAACAGCTTCTCCACCTCCCTCAACCCGGACGTTAACTGGACTCTTTTTTTTTTAAATTTTTTAAAAAAATTTTTTTATTTTTCACACCATAAATCACGTTAGCCATGATATACACTTTTTCTTTTTCACACGTATACAGTGACTTTTTCTCCCCCCCCCCTCTCATCCATTTTAGGTATACAATCTAGGTTGCATTAAGCCAGTCAGACAATGTTGTCATTCAACAAAAATACACCAGAAATTCTACTGAGTCCATTCTTTTCTTTTCTTCTCCTTCCATCAACTTAGGTAATGTTTGTTCCCGGTAGGTTTTCGCTATTGTATTTAATGTAAGGCTCCCATACTTGTTCGAATATTTCAATATTATTTCTTAAACTATATGTTATTTTTTCTAATGGGATACATTTATTCATTTCTATATACCATTGTTGTATTTTCAAATTATCTTCCAATTTCCAGGTTGACATAATACATTTTTTTGCTACGGCTAGGGCTATCTTAACAAATCTTTTTTGTGCATCCTCCAAGTCAATTCCAAATTCTTTATTTTTTATGTTACTTAGGAGAAAGATCTCTGGATTCTTTGGTATATTGTTTTCTGTTATTTTATTTAATATCTGATTGAGATCATCCCAAAATTTTTCTACTCTCTCACATGTCCAGATTGCATGAATTGTTGTTCCCCTTTCTTTTTTACATCGAAAACATCTATCAGATACTGTTGGGTCCCATTTATTTAACTTTTGCGGTGTAATGTATAGTCTGTGTAACCAATTATATTGTATCATACGCAGCCTCGTATTTATTGTATTTCTCATCGTTCCAGAACATAATTTCTCCCATGTTTCCTTTTTTATCTTTATATTTAAATCTTGTTCCCATTTTTGTTTAGTTTTACCATTTGTTTCCTCATTCTCGGGAAGGAGGTGGTCTTGATGAGTGGCCGTGCCTTGTCGGCATAGTGTGGAACCCATTGGGCATAGTAGGAGAAAAAACCCCGGCAGCGTCTGAGTGCCTTTTGGGTGTGGGGGGGGAGGGCAAGTTCACGAGGGGACGCATGCAGTCAGGGTCCAGCATTACCACCCCGTTCTCCACCACACAGCCCAGAATTGCGAGTCGAGTGGTCCGGAAGACACACTTGTTGAAATTGTAGGTCAAGTTCAGCCGAATTGCAGTCTGAAAAAATTTCTCAAGGTTGGCATCATGGTCCTCCGTGTCATGGCCGCAGATGGTGACATTGTCCAGATACGGGAAAGTAGCAGTCAGCCTGTTCTGGTCCACCATCCGGTCCATTTCCTGCTGGAAGACTGCGATGCCATTAATGACCCAAAAGGGTACCCTGAGGAATTGATACAGCTGCCCATTCTCTTTGAAGGCTGTGAAAGGTCGGTCTTCTCGGTGGATCAGGATGATAGTCCAAACATAAGTCAATGGTGGAAAATACATGGTATTGGGTGATCTGATTCACCACATCTGTGATCCTTGGAAGGGGGTACGCATCCAGGAATGTGAAGCGGTTGATTGTCTGGCTGTAGTCAACCACCATCCGTGGCTTCTCCCCGTTTTTAACAACCACTACCTGGGCCCTCCATGGACTCAAGCTAGGTTCGATAATGCCCTCATGCAGCAGTCTGCGCACCTCGTATGTGATCAATTTCTTGTGTTTATAACTATATTGCCGGCTTTTGGGGGCCACAGGCTTCCAGCCAGGGGTGAGATTTGCGAAAAGTGCTGGTGGAGCAACTCGGAGGGTGGAAGGACTACAGGTGAGGCCCCGGGGTGCGGGGGCGTGTGGCTCGGGCTGCCGCTGGCAGGTTTCCGGGGTGGAGTGGTTATAGACAGAGAGCAGAGTGTGAGGCCCCCCCAAAGTGCAGGGAAATGGTTTGAAGCTGGCACTGAAAATCCAGTCCCAGCAGAACAGGGGCGTACAATTGGGGAAGGACTAATAGTTTGAAGTCTGTGAACGTGACGCCCTGGACTTTCAGGGTCGCCATGCAGTACCCCTTTACCCCAGTCGAGGGCGATCTGGTCGCCAATTAAATTCTCTGTGTAGTGGGGAGAATAGCTAGTCCGCAACGGTGGGCCAGGTCTGGGGAGATAAAACTGTCAGTTGACCCTGAGTCAAATAAGCAAGTGGTATAGTGTCCATGCACTTTAATCAGTTCCATTGCTTTTGTGAGGGGTTGGGGGAAGTCCTGGTCGAGGGTTATTGAGGCAGAGTCTTGTAATGTAGACAGTGGAGACCTGTGGGATGACGTCACGCAACGTGTGCATGATGACGTCACGCAAACAGTTGGGCCTCAAAAAACAGTGCCAGGGAGGTGGTGTTGGTGCCTGCAGCCAAAGGAAAGTGTCGGGAGTCTCTGCTTGCTGTCGGCGGTGGGGCGGTCAGCGGTGGCGGGTCCCCGGTCAGCAGCATCGGTGTGTTCCTGGTCAGCAGCGGTGGCGGTGGCAGGTCTCTGGTCGGCAGCGGCGGGTCCCTGGTCGGCGGCGATGAGGGCGGGTCCCTGGTTGGCAGCGGTAGCGGCTGTTGAGGTCAGGGCTGTGGCCTGGTCGGATGTTGCTTTGTGAGGTAGGGCGAACATCATTGCGGCGAGGGTGGGTTGTATCTTCCGCGCTCAGCGTCTGCTGCATGACGTCAGGGGGTACGTCACGTGGTGGAGTCCTCGCTCTCATTGGATGAGAGCTCTGAGGAAGAAGTGTTTGAAATGGAGAGTGGCGATTGACGGTGGCCATTTTGGGGTGACAGACTACAGCAAAGTGGCCATTTTTAGGGCACTTCTGGCACCTGGCTTTTCTTGCTGGGCACTGGGACCTGCTGTGCTTGTTCTTCCTGTAGAAATAAAACTTTGGGGTTGCATCGGGCAGCTTAGCGGCAGTAATAGGGTAGAGGGAAGGCATCCTACTCACATCAGAGTGTGGGGTCCAGCCCCAAGCGTACATGTCCATACTTAAGACCGCAGCCTCTATCGTCTCTTTGCATCCAGATCACATCCTCTGGGTTTTTTCCCCCGTGCCCTAGCAGGCGCTGCCTCACCTCATTCGATCGAACCCCGGCCACATAGGCATCCCGAATGAAATGGTCTGTGGTCTCTGCAGCAGTTCTGTCTGTGCAGGCTCAGTCCCTGCCCATTGCCCTTAGTGCCTGAATATAAGCTTTACAGGACTCACCAGGCTGTTGCCTCCTTGCAGCAAGTTTGTACCGAGCATAGACCCTGTTCACTGCTTGCTCGTAGAGCCCTTTCAGCACCTTCATGGCTGCGGCATAAGTGGTCACGTCCTGGACACTCTGGCAGACTCTTGTGGACACCATAGTCATCAATATTAGTAGTTGATGGCTGTCCTCTATCACGGCAGGATCAGAGAGCTGTAAGTATATTTCGAAGTATCTAACCCAGTGCTTAAAGTCATTCGAGGCTGTAGCTGACTGTGGGTCGATGTCGAGGCGTTCCAGCCGTAGCATATGGTCCATCCCTTCAAAACCTTTTTAGTTAATAAAATTGTAATGCGCGTCGAAAGAACAAAAGACTTGATGATCCAAACCAAGGCTTTTATTAATGAAAAGACTGGAGCATATCACAAGTAGGTCGACCAGTCCAGAATGACCTGGTCTAGCTAGGAGCAATCCTTTAAGACCTGCCTGTAGGTGTGGCGACACTCTCAGCCAATCACAGCCATCCTACACTACCATCTGTACATATGTACATATACACATTGGTGATAGAATCTGTACTATCACATTGTACCATGAGTTATTCCATATTTGTACTTCAACTGTTCAAATGTTAATAAATTATTTCCCAAAAGATAATTTTCTATTCTTTTGATTCTTTTTCTCTCCCATTCCCTAAAGGGGAGGTTATCTATTGTAAAAGGAATTAACTGATTTTGCGTCAATAATAATTTTGGTATTTGGTAATTCATTTTTTTCCTTTCGACGTGGATCTTCTTCCATATATTAAGGAAATGATGAAATACTGGTGAGTTTTTATATTGCACCAGCTTTTCATCCTACTTATAAAGTATGTGTTCCAGTACCTTTTCCCCTATTTTATCCAGTTCTTAGTCCAGTCTGGTTTTTCACTTGTCTGGTAAAAATCTGATAAATACCTTAATTGTGCTGCTCTATAATAATTTTTAAAATTTGGTAGCTGCAAACCACCTTGTTTGTACCATTCTGTTAATTTATCTAGCGCTATCCTCAGTTTCCCCCTTTCCACAAGAATTTCCTTATTATTCTCTTTAGTTCATTGAAGAATTTCTCTGTTAAGGGAATTGGTAACGATTGAAATAAGTATTGTATCCTTGGGAACACATTCATTTTAATGCAATTTACCCTCCCTATCAACGTTAGCGGTAATTCTTTCCAATGTTCTAAGTCTTCCTGCAATTTCTTTATTAGTGACTGATAATTTAGTTTGTACAGGTGGCTTAAGTTATTATTTAACCTAATATCTAGGTATCAGATTGCTTGTGTTTGCCATTTAAATGGTGATTCTTTTTAAATTCTGTATAATCCGCATTACTCATTGGGATCACTTCACTTTTATTTGCGTTGACCTTGTACCCCAATATTTCTCCATACTCATTCAATTTCTTATGTAATTCTTTTATTGATATTTCTGGTTCTGTTAAGTATACTATGATATCATCTGCAAATAAACTGATTTTATACTCCTCCTTTATTTTTATCCCTTTTTTATTTTATTTTCTGTTCTTATCAGTTCTATTGTTAAAGCGAACAGTGAGGGACATCCCTGTCTAGTTGACCTACTTAATTTAAATTGGTTCGATACATATCCATTTACTGTTACCTTCGCCAATGGTCCATAATATAATGCTTTAATCCAATTAATATATTTTTCTGGTAGATTGAATCTCTGTAATACTTTAAATAAATAATTCCATTCTACTCTGTCAAATGCTTTTTCTGTGTCTAAAGCAACAGCCACTGTTGGTTTCTTATTTCCTTGAACTGCATGAATTAGGTTAATAAGTTTACAGACATTTCTTAATAAATCCAGTTTGATCTTGTTTTTTTGTTGTACACAATCAGCCAATCTGTTTGCTAATAATTTTGCTATTATCTTATAGTCTGAGTTAAGTAGAGATATTGGTCTATATGATGCTGGTGTTAATGGATCCTTCCCTGCCTTTGGTATTACTGCAATTATTGCTGTCTTACATGAATCTGGCAAGTTTTGTGTTTCTTCTACCTGATTCATTACTTCCAGGAGAGGAGGAATTAATAACTCTTAAAATGTTTTATAGAATTCTATTGCGAATCTTTCCTCTCCAGGCATTTTATTGTTCGGCAGCTTTTTTAATATATCCTGTACTTCCTCTATTTCAAATGATTTTATCAGTTTGTTTTGTTTCTGTTCTTGCAATTTCGACAGTTCAATTTTAGTTAAAAACTCTTCCATTTTATCATCTTTCCCCTCGTTCTCAGTTTGATACAATTGTTCATAAAATTCCTTAAAGTTCTCATTAATCTCGACGGGAGGGGGGAGGTAGGGAGGGTGGGATGGGAGGAGGGAGGGGGGGAGAAAATGGCACTGTATATATTTGAAAAGGAAAAAGTATGTATCATGGTTAATGTGGTTTATGGTGTGAAAAATAAAAAAATTTTAAAAAAAGTTCTCATTAATCTCCATTGGATTAGATGTAATTTGTTTGTCCTTTTTCCTTGATGTCAGTATCGTTCTTTTAGTTTGTTCTGTTTTAAGTTGCCAGGCTAATATTTTGTGTTTTTTCTCCTAGTTCATAATACTTTTGCTTTATTTTCATTATGTTTTTCTCCACCTTTTATGTTTGTAATGTTTCGTATTTTATTTTTTTGTCTGCTAATTCTCTCCTTTTCATTATATCATCCCTTTTCACTAGTTCCTTTTCTGTACTTACTATCTCCCTTTCCAACTGCTCTATTTCCCGATTGTAATCCTTTTTCATCTTAGTTACATAACTTATTATCTGCCCTCTAATGAAGGCTTTCATTGCATCCCATAATATAAATTTGTCTTTCACTGATTCCGTATTTATTTAAAAGTACGTTTTAATTTGGCGTTCAATAAACTCTCTAAATTCCTACCTTTTAAGTAGCATGGAGTTTAACCTCCATCTATATGTTCTTGGTGTGATGTCGTCCAGTTCTATTGCTAATAACAGGAGTGAATGATCGGATAGTAGTCTAGCTTTATACTCAGTTTTCCTAACTCTCCCTTGAATATGGGCTGACAACAAAAACTTATCAATTCTTGAGTATGTTTTATGCCTAATTGAATAAAATGAATATTCCTTCTCTCTTGGGTGCTGCCTCCTCCATATATCCATAAGTTTCATTTCCTGCATTGATTTAACCATAAATTTGGCCACTTTATTCTTTTTACTAGTTTTTTGTCCAGTTTTATCCAAATTCAGGTTAAAATCCCCTCCTATCAATATATTTCCTTGTGTATCTACAATCTTCAAAAAATATCCTGCATAAACTTTTGATCCTCTTCATTAGGTGCATATATATTGAGCAAATTCCAAAGTTCTGAATATATCTGACACTTTATCATTACATACCTCCCTGCTGGATCTATTATTTCTTCCTCTATTTTGATTGGTGCATTTTTATTAATTAATATAGCTTTTGAATTATATGATGCTGCCACTACGTGCCCTCTCTTTAATTTATTATGGTCCACTTCATTTAGATGCGTTTCCTGCACAAATGCTATATCTATTTTTTCTTTTTTCAGTAAATTTAATAGCATCTTCCATTTAATTTGGTTATGCATTCCATTAATATTTATAGTCATATAGTTCAACATTGCCATCTCATATCCTGTTGACACCTAATTTCCACTTCCTCACCACCACCATCCCCCTTTTCCCCATTTTCATCTCTCAGTTTTCCCTTTTTAAACTCAATGAATGACAACACATTTAAAACATAAAATACTTCAACAACTCCCACATCCAATATTCCCTTAGCCCCAAATATCCCCCCCCCCACTCTCTGAGTTACCCCTTATCCCTTGCCGGGCAACCACAACTCCCCTTTCCATTTGGATTGCGAACCTGTTCGCAAGTGTCAACTGATTTCGCAGTGACGGTTATTCTCTCTCACCCAAACCTCCCAGAAAACTTTTTTTAACACATATAACAAAGTTCACCCTCTTTTTTTCCCCTTACTTCCTTCCTTCCCTTCTCTTTCCCTTCTTTAGTTCTTTACATATTCATTGTTTTTAATCTTTATATATATATTTTATCACCGTTCTTCATTCTTGTTACATCTCTTCATCTCTCCTTCTGTCATGGAAGCATTCTGCAAATTCTTGTGCTTCCTCCAGATTTGAGAACAGTCTGTTTTGCTCCCCGGGGATAAATATTTTAAGCACAGCTGGATGTCTTAACATGAATTTATAACCTTTTTTCCATAGGATCGATTTTGCTGTATTAAACTCCTTCCTCTTCTTTAAGAGTTCAAAACTTGGTAAAAAAAATATTTTTTGACCCTCGTATTCCAATGATTTATTGTCTTCTCTAATTTTATTTCTTGCCCGCTCCAGTATATTTTCTCTTGTTGTATATCTCAAAAATTTTACAAAGATGGATCTTGGTTTTTGATGTGCCTGTGGTTTCGGAGCTCGTGCTCTGTGAGCCCTTTCAATTTCCATTTCTTCCTGCATTTCTGTCATTCCCAGGACCTTCGGGATCCATCCTTTTATAAATTCCTTCATGCCTGTGCCTTCTTCACCCTCCTTCAGACCCACTATTTTTATGTTGTTTCACCTACTATAATTTTCCAACATATCAATTTTCGGAGATAACAACTCTTGTGTCTTTAATTTTTTTTATCACTTCCTTCCAATTTTCCTCGTAAGTCGTTTACTTCCATTTCTACAGCTGTTTCTCGTTCTTCCACATTTTCTACTCTTTTCCCTATTTCTGTCATGACCAGCTCTAATCTTTGCATTTTATCTTCTGTTCTTTTCATTTTTCTTTTAATTGCACTAAATTCTAATGACAACCATTCTTTTAATGCTCTCATTTGGTCCTCAAAAAAAACTTTATCTATATTCTGTCCATCTCTTTTACCTTCTATCTCTCTGTGAAGATCTTGGTCGTCTTCTTCCTCTTCAGTGTCTGTACCTGTGTTTGTGTCTTCTTCTCTTCTTCTTTGTACCTGTGTCTCTTCTGATTTTCCTAATGAGTTGCTTGTCTCACTTTGTCGGGCCTCTTCTTGCTGGGCCTCTTGTTGTTGGTCCTCCCCTTCTGGGCTGCTCATCTGTCGGGCCTACTGTTGCCTCTCCTCTTGCCGTTCAGCCCGTCGACTTTCTTTCTCACGTGGTACTTCGCTCCCTCTCCTGCTGCTTTCCTCATCTTCCAGCTGAGAGCCGTGGTGTCGGGCATCCCTCAGCTGGTTGCACCGTGGTTGCCCGCTCCTCAGCTCAGCCCCCCTCCCGATGGTGTTTTCCTTTACCTTAGATTGCGCACTTTTGTTTGGCTCAGAGAGCCATTTTTGCAGTCCACCAGTCGGGAGGTCGCGACTTTGCGGGACTGTCACCAACCTCGGAGATCGGGTGCTCTTCTCCACCATGGGGCTCTCTGTTCTTCATGCAGGTAAGGCCTTCTCCTTTCTTTTCCGGCGTCATTTCTTCTTCCTTTTTTCCCGTTGTTTTTACTTTTTCCTTATTAGGTGCCATTTTCTTTCTCTTCTTTGCAACTTTATCTTTTATTTCTTATATTTTGTATTTATTGAACTTTGTTTTTTCTTCACTTTATTTCTTCTTCTCTGGAGAGGGCTGGTTTTACCCTACCGGCCACTACTCCATCACGTGACTCCTCCATTAATTGTGTTTATACCATTTTAATAAACTCCTGGGTGCAATGCTCTGTGAACCTTGATTGGCTTTACCCCATGGATGGGTAAACACAGAGAATATGGGGCAGCTTATCAATGGGCCAACAGGGTTTAACATTAACAAGTTAAATAAAAAACGCAGCCATTTCACTCATTTACTCCCATTTTCCTGTTCGGCTCTGTGGAAAGAAGGAATGAAGGAATCGCTGGGGAAGCTCAGCTGATCTTGCAGCGTCCACGGGAGGTAAAGATGGATAACTGACGTTTCGGGCCTGAGCCCTACTTCAAAAAGCTGGCAGGCATCTGAATAAAGACTGAAGACTGGTCGGGAGAGGAATCCAGAATGGTGTTAATTGGACGTGACAAGAGGAGAGGT